>NC_140972.1:68264289-68276789 GCF_056783735.1 Eptatretus burgeri | reverse complement strand
GCTAACTACACATGTACTTAAGAGATATCTCACCTACGGGACCTGAATGGTGGTTTGCGAATTTCCACAGCCGTAACAATATATATATATATATATATATATATATATATATATATATATATATATATATACATACACATATATATATATATATATATATGTGTGTATATAGCCTGGTGTTGGCGCAGTGGTTAGGGCAGTGGCTTGGGATCCAAAAGGTCCTGAGTTCAAGCCCCGTTGGGCCACTAAATTAATACACCAGGGGGTTGACTCAGCCTGTCATCCTTCCGAGGTCGGCGAAATGAGTACCAGTGTACTGGGCCGGTGTATACCCCGGTTAAATAGGTGTACCATATCCCTGTGTCGTAAGAGGCGACCAGGGTTGCGTCAGGAAGGGCATCCGGCGTAAAACCTATGCCAAATCACTATGCGGATCATACGGATGATCTGCTGTGGCGACCCCTAACGGGAGCAGCCGAAAGAAGAAGAAGAAGATATCTATATGTATATGTGTTATCTGCCAATTCATACCTGCCTTTCCTGAAGGTCGTATTTCTTCCCTGTGTTTTGCATCGTACTTTTTACACCACTCAATTTTAGTAGCTCTTGTGTTGGTAGCATCATGAACGTTAACTGCTGCCTTTGTCCTGTCGGGACTAGCATTTTTACGAGCATGGGAATTCACCTTTTGCTCTGAGTCAGCACTTTTCTTCTTTCTTGCTTTGTTTTCTAAATAATTCCGTTTATTCTGGGTCCTTTTCCATCGTAAATTACGCATGTTCTCATACCTTACAATCCACATGGCCTTGCAATGCACGACAGACTTTACGGCTGACGGTGAGTTTTATGGGAAGGTTTCTCACCCTCACAGCATAAATGATGTTCATTGTGTGGCATATATATTTTGGTTGTATTATTTTTTAAAGGTGATGTAAAGAATTTTTTAATGCCTCCTCTGACAAAGGCGCCGAAGGCATTATGTTTTCGGGTTGTCTGTTCGTCCCTACATATGTGCATCCTTCAATGATAATTTTTCTGTTTTCTCTGCAACCACTTATCCTATTAACATAAAATTTTCACCATATGTGCGGCTACTCATGTAGAACACTTCAATGATAATGATGTCATGTGGTGTAGCAGCCATGCTGGAAAAAAAAAAAGGAAAAAAACTTTGGACCTCTATCTCCGAAACTACTCCATGAAAAACATTCAAACTTGACATACGTGAAGTACTCCCCAATGGAAACAAGTGTGTTTTTTTTTTATGATGTTGTAGGTCACCTCATTATGACATCATAATTATATACGTTGAATGCTTTATCCAATGAGTATGAAAATTTTTGAGATGTCATCTCGGGCTAAATTGCAAGAGGGAAAAAAAATTGATGACATCATCAGTTATGTGGTTCGGCAGCCAGATTGTTTTTAACATAAAATCCTTCAAAATCTTCTCCAAAACGGCTGAACAGACCGAGGTGACCACTTACAGGTATAATCGTCTATCTACGTGGAACAAAAACTTATCCAACTATGATGTCAAAGGTCACATGGTTTCGCAGCTATGATTTTTTTTGAAGAATAAACCTTTAAAAATTATCTCCAGAACAGATTGACAGTTCGAGGGGAAACTTCACCCACACGGCTGGAGGCATATCTGGCGACGTCACTACGTCGAAGAGTGCAATTCTAGTTTGTTACGGTATGGGTGCAATACCCAAGAGAGAATGTCACTTCTTTCTGATGGAATTATTGTAATTGCTTCAGCCGTCATTGTGCTCGGCACGGTGACATTTATCAACATTTTGAGGATGAACAAAACTCTGATTTCATGATGTCTCGATCTGGTACATTTGCGATGTATTTTGGCATATTTTTCATTCTTGTTATTTATGAAAACATTCGAGAATAAAAGGTATGCCTCAAGGAAGGACTGATGGTATTCTGGACCCTCGGGCAAAAGAGGTCTTTGCACCCCACCTCCACCCCGAGATGAAAATTTTGAATGACACGCCTTCTCAAAACAATCATTTGTGCATCAATATGCAGAATAATAATGAGACCGTGAATTAAAAACAAATACACTTTAATGTACTTACCAGAAACTGGTGCACCTTGTGTTGCAGAGTACAGGAACATACATTGCAGTCCAAAGCATCATGGAATGTTAGGTATTTAATAAGTATTCTGGTTGCACATACGGCTAACCGCATGGCGAACGGCCTGAAACAGCATGTAATAAAATGCACACACGGACAAAATTAATATTTCTCCATGTCATTCACCTGAAGATTTTGCCGAGAAAAACAAAGTCACTTTAGCCGTATGATCTAAAATATGGGAGATAGCGGGGAGTTTGGACCGACCAAGTCTATTCGAACCCTCGTCTATTGAACACTACGTTATTTGTCCATTACATGAGATTAACAAAACATACAGTATGTGTGAAGATGGTTCATAATTTTTTTTTGGACAAAGAAGATACAAGCCTAGTTTTTTGTGATGTTTGAAAGTGTAGCTTTAACAGCGGTAAATGTTGTTTGTTTCAAGCAGATAAAATGTTTAATATTCATAAAATTAATTTTTCTTTTGTTGTTTTTTTGAGCACGGGCCCTCAGTGATATCGAGATGTGGGTCAGTGCCTGAATGCCCGACTACTTAGTCGCCCCAGTATACCTTTTAAGTGCTTATGACATCACTTTATAGTGGTTTCTAAGCGTATCATTTTGTACACATTTGAATGGGTGGCCATTTTTTTTTTCCTGTGCCATCCCAACATATGGAGTTCTACCATACTTCATGATAAAGTCATCATTATGTAGCAAAATTAACTTTGTTAACTATTCCTTCGACCTTCTTTTCCCCAATCCCACCTCCATCCATCCCCTCTCCTCTTTCATATGATCTCTTCTTCCTTTCTTCCCACATTCCCCTCCTTTTCCTTCTTTCCGCTCGTACCCTTCTGTTTTCCTCTCTACTCCCTTATCACTTATTTTCCTGATCATCCTCTTCCAACTATTCTTCCTGTTTCTCCACAGTGACACTCAATGTTTGATGTTCTCATGTGAGTTTTGTTTTGTTTTTCCCATGGTAACTTATTACAAAGCTATGTGCTGAAAGACATCCACCTTATTAACAAACTTAGCACTGAATATTATCATTTCCTTTTGATTGTTCCCTGCAGCTTGTTCCTCTTCAATGGTGACCACCGGGAGATGCGATGAGCCTGCAAACAAGCCTTTTGTTGCTGTTCATGCTTGCCATGGTACAGCTCACAGAGTGGAGGCCTGCCGAACACTCTGCTATGGAGGATCGAGGTCGGCTCCTTGCCGATCAAATGAGGAAACTGGAACTGGAGTTCCAGACCTTAAAAGAACCGTCACGTGACGTACATGACTTTGAAGAAGTGGACCAGGGATTTGATGTTCTCGCGGTAACAGGAAGTCTATTGAGCCGTGCACTGCTATTGTTTTTTTTGCTGCTTGAACTCTTTCCTGAAGTATATACAGTCTCGGACGATGACGTGTTTCGAGAAGATTCTGACGAAGTTGCATTGGTACAAAGCCTCATTGGAAATGTGAAGCCTACACTGCCAAGTACAGAAGCTCTGCAGAATTTCTATAACAAACGTACACGGTCGTTGGTCAAGCAAGCCACGAGCACCCTTGATATTTTAGAGCCATTCATAGATGCCTTGATGAACAACATGACAGCAGGACAATCCAATCCTGTTGATTTTGAAATTGGCTCTTATCTGATAATCCCAGCGATATTTGGGAAATTACCTCAATTTACTTTCCTCGTTCCATTGTCTCCTGTTCACCCATATTCCTTCACAACAGACTGTAACTTTAAGGGTACATGTGTTCAACTCAATAATCCTAATGTTGCAGTCATGATGGAGCAGGCAGGTATAAAAGACATTTGTAAGTGTTCTGACTGTAAGGAGGACACATTGTGCCTTTTAAGTAGAACTGACCCCAAGTCAAAGCTTATTCCCACAACACACTGGCCAGGAAAAACTCGATTTTGCAAACCTGATTCCACCAATTTGGAGCATTCAAAGGTGCTGCAGTGGTTCTTGACCACAGTCTCTCAATCATGTCGCAAAATTGCTGCAAGCTACCAGTTGGAGATTGTTCTCAGAGATCACGCTTCACCGTGCGCCTTCAAAGCTTACAACCAATCTGGGAATACCATGAAGTTTGACCTGGTTCCAGCAATATGCTGCACATATTCTGATGTATATGTTGTGCCAGCTTCTTATGCAGATATGGGCTCATCTGCAGAAGCTCTTGACTGGGGTCTGGTTTTTGCAGTTGCCCGGGAACGTCGCCTGTCTGTTCTCGCTGCACAACTTCCATCTGGCAAGAGGTTCTTGCAAGCACTGCAGCTGCTAAATGCTCTTATTGAGTTAAACAAGATGCAGACAACATTGAAGTTGCTTCGGCCCAAAGCAGGTCTTCGTCATGTTCATCTTCAGACGGTATTGCTTCACCACTTTCTGGAGCTGAGTGTTGCAAGTGATCATGAACACAAGGCTTCGGATATACAGCATTGCCTCCAAGACCTCCTTTCTGCCCTCTCCTTCTGTCTTGCTTCACGCTATTTACCGCTCAATGTAGCTGGAATCACGAAGGGTTTGCTTGAAGGACAAGGTCCTAACATGTTTGGGAGGACTTTCATCCCTGATGATGCATTTCAGCAAATGCGCTCACTCTTCCGTGAGATGTTGAGCACCATGACAGATATGGTAGGATCAAGTTGATGCAACCTTTGGCTCGGTGCTAACCTTTTGTAGTTGCTGTTGATTTGGCACGGACTGCATTTTGCTTAAGTATTTTTTTATTCTCCCATTACCTTCACCACCAAAGGTCGACGGAGGTTATGTTTTCACCCCTGTTTGTCTGTCTGGTTGTGAGCAGGATATCTCAAAAAGTTGTGGACGGATTTGGACGAAATTTGATGGACAGTTTGGGTTTGTGACAAGAACGAATGGATTTGATTTTGGGTGAAGATCCAGATCTTGATACTAGAATTTTAAAAGTGAATCTTCACCATTGAGAGATAGGGCCAAAAACGATATATAGCATGATTTCTCAAAAAGTTGTGGACGAGTTATGACAAAACTTGGTCGATGAGTTGGGTAGATGACCAGAAGACGCCGATTAGATTTTATTTCAGGTCTGGATACAGATCTGGTCTATCAATGGGATACAAAACTTAATCTGTGGGATTCAGCCTGGCAGAGGTTTTCGCTCTACTGAGTGTTCTCATTCATTTTATGTTATATGTTCATTTTATTCACATAGGATTTTTATTTAGTGATAGGGAGTTGGTTCTTCAGTGACGCTGCATCTTAACTTCTGTTTTTATAAATATTACAAAATGAGGAATTGAAATGTCACACACCCAACCTGTCCACCATACGAGGGTTGATTGAGTACTAAATAGTACTCAATATGATCTCGTACTTGCTTGGGGTTGATTCAGAGAATACGCCGTGCGTAGTTCATGGGTTTTAATGGACTGAACGTTTACATGCATTTAAGTCTCCCTTGTGTGCAGTATGCTTTAATGGACAGTTTAATAATGTTTTTTTTTAATTTATTGTTTGTAGATGGTGTACTTTAGACAGAATTTTACTTTTATATACTATAGGTCACAAAATTAAGAATTGAAATGGCAAAAGGTGGGTTGATTCTGAGAACAAGACCTTCAGTCATTGGTTTTGATGGACTGAATTAATGCTTAAATGCATTTCAGTGTCCCTTGTATTCAGTATGTTTTTGTGGACAGTTTATTAAGGTTTAAATTTTTTTTAATTGGACATGGGTGATGTTTTCTGCATGTAATTTTATATAATTTACAAGCTGATCTCAGAAGGTGGTGGTGGTGAGTTTTCACTTAAATCACTGCAATGTTTGTGGTGACAGTTTGTCTTGGATAGTGTTCATTTAAGTGATTATTATTGAATAAATTTCCTCTTATAAACCCTCCTATGTATGTATGTGTGGTTTTTAAATTTTTTTTAAATAACCTCTGATATTTTTATAATACCCCTCCCCTCTCTCCCTCTTCATGCTGTATAGGCATCAAGTTTATGGCATGAAAATGTGTTCAGTGATGCTTCACTGCAGTTGATATACATAGCGTGTGCAATGTTGAGTTAAAAAATGTGAAGCTGGAATTCTAGTACAATCAAATGAAGGACCACAATAGCAAAACCAGGGTTGTGCCAAACCAAACTGGTACAATGATGCACGACTCGACGCCTTCCTCGAGAGCAGATCTGAAATGGCTCTTCACCCACAGCCGATGAGAAAGTCGAAATGTTCATCTCTGCTCACAACTCAGGAACACCTCAGATTGGCATTGGTTATGCTCCTTTGATGCACACAAGCTATTCGTAGGCCAACGGTAAAATTCCCCAAATTCCGAGCTCTTTTGATTTGTTCCTCAAATTCCGAGCTGAAGTCTTTGATGATGTGTTTTGCTGTGCAAATGAGGAATTTCTTAAAGGATTCAAAATGAGAATTAAAATTAAGAGCATGAGGGATGGATAAGGGACTTTCATATGGAAGAAACAGTGGAGAGAATGAGAGATTTTTAGATCCTCGTGGAGGATCTCTAAGTCTTACTCGCGTTGTTGTTCTTCATCTTCTTCTGGTGGACTTTTTTGTTTCACAGCCTACAGTTTTCATCGAAACTTCCTGAAACTTGGCGTATATATGTAAAAATACCCTGCGCAGACAGTAACCATCTCCGATTTTGAAAATTCTTCCTAGAAAAAAAAGTAGACGTCATAATATCGCCGCTAATGGAAATCGCCTATACCATTATCTCCGAAACGAGGTGAGTTGTTTGCATTTTGTTTGCGGGAATCAAGCCGGGCATTAGCACAGATAATTTATCACAAACCTGATGCATCACAATGATGTCACATTCGTTTTTATGACGTCATCATTAAGAGGACGAGGATCTTAGCTCATTTGAGCTTGTTGTTTAGTTATTTTTGAAGACATGATTGAAGTTTGTGGAGGAGCTGGAGCAGAATAGAAGAGAACAAAATGGAAAGAGAGAAACACCAACAGCAGAGTAGAAGTGAGAGTGAGATCAAGGGGAGGGGGAGAAGGACAAGGGAGTGAACAAGCTAAATGAAACAGCAAGAAGAGGAAGGGAAAATTGGGGATTAAATAGAAAATGAGCAAACCAACCAACAACTAACAAATTAAAAGAGGTGAGGGAGAGGGGGAGAAAAATCGCAATAACCTGGGGAAAAGGCAGTGCTTGGGAATGGGGTTATTTTGGGTAGAAGAGATCATGAGTATGGATGGGAGGTGACATTAGGTCATGGGAAACGGCTGTCTTGAAGGCCTGGAGGGAAGAATGTGACAGAACAGACTGGGGAAGTTGGTTCCACATCGAATAAAATGGGGAAGGGGGCATATCTAATATGTAAAGCTCTTTCTAACCACTGACTTACCCAATGATGTAAATGTTTAGTACTTTCTCGGTGGGGTAGAAAGCTGTAATTTTGCATACTGATCCAAATTGAAGCCAATATCTCACAAAAAAAATCACAAAACAGTGGGAAAATGTCTGTAAAAAATAAAAAGCCGTGATAAAAGTTGGCTGGTGCAGATGCGATGAATATTAGGAATAATATGGGGGGCCGAGACCACTGCCTCGGGGTAGTCCAGCCTTGACATGGAGACGAGATGAAAGGGTTCCGTTGAGAACCACATGTCTACGAGAATGGAGGAAGTCAGTAATCCATGAGTGAAGTTGGGCTTGGATCCCGTAGGCAGAGAGCTTGGAGAGCAAGTCAAGATGCCAGACTGTATCAAAAGCTCGAGATATGTCGAGAGAAATGGCCCTGATCTCATGTCTGATATTGAGTACCTCCACCATTGGTGGGAAAGTCGAAGCAGCATGTCCAAGGTGGTGTGACCAGGTCTGAATCCGAACTGATGATGTGAGATGAGGCTGTTGGAGAAAAGAAATGAATTTATGTGAACTGTGATGATGGATACCATGACCTTGCTGATGATTGGAAGGACAGTAAGCTCATTGAGAAGTGGTCGAGGAGATCCGTTTTTTGCATCTTTTTTTTTTATGAAATGCTGTGATGTTGGCTGATTTATATTATTTTCCCAGGTGGAGGTGGGAGACCAGTCCTGAAGTTAAAAAAAAAAAAACATGTGAATACGCGAAGTGCAAATGTAGAAGCAGGTCATACTTTATGACCTGCGAATATGCAGGGTCCGCAAATAGCAAATCCGTGAATGGCTTGGTCCGACAGTATATTAAAGTGTATGCGTACATAATAACTTGTAAAAAAATCTCAGGAATTTCCCCGGCAGCCTCCGACTAATTACGTACGCAGGCATTTCACTCTACCAAGCCAATTTTAGTTGTAATTAAAATAAAGCCACATCCTATGGCATTGCCTTCCCCACCCCTCACTCTGACCTCCTCCCAAACCCTCTCCCACCTCAAGACTCTCCAAGCAGTGTTAATGCCTTTATTTATTTACAACTAAAATGTGATAAGCTCTAAAATCTCTTAACCAGAGCCGAATTTCTACATTTTAACCGTGGAATTGAGCTCAGCAGCAGTTCTGACCACTTCAAGTGTTTAATATACTAAAATAAAAAAATTAAAAAGTCTCTGACCATCCTCGTGTGATGTTTAGGATGACCAAGCATATATAAAGCTCCATTTCAGCCGTGCGAGTATTTAAAAACCATATGTGATACAAACACAGCAGTTACCTCAATCTTCTCAGGAAATGCTCGTCTGGCCAAGTGATGCAGGCAAACGGTCCAAACCCAGCTCACATCTCCTGTTAGTGGGTCAACAATCCAATGCTTGGCAAATCGTTAACCCTTTGAAGCCTGAGCTCCTTGGAACCCCCCCCCCCATCCTGGTCTCCCTGGAGAAAAAAAACTGGCCGTTCAGGTATGTGGAGGTTTGAATAGTGGCTGGCAAAATGGCTGCTTGTGTTTCGAGGATTGATTTCTTTAAATTTTCA
Source organism: Eptatretus burgeri (assembly GCF_056783735.1). NCBI lineage: Eukaryota > Metazoa > Chordata > Myxini > Myxiniformes > Myxinidae > Eptatretus > Eptatretus burgeri. Next base: position 68,267,755 of record NC_140972.1, on the reverse strand, counting down.
GATTTCACTCCATATTTCAACACTTATTTAGTCCATGATATCCGATTCTCAAATCCAAAATAAAATTTTGATTTAGACACTTTAATTTGTCCATGAGATTAGATAATCCTACAATAATTCACCGTCCGTCCATCTGTCTGTTCCCAGGAACCGTAAAAACGGCTGAACCGGTCACAACCATTTTTTGGGTGTGTAATCCTGGGATCCCTTGGAGTAAAATAGGCATAAATATAAGAACATGACCCCTCTCTAACGGCTCCCGTAGGGAGGGGGTGCTTCTAATGTTTTCAAGGCAAGGCATGTTTGAATAGGCCAAATCAAAATGGCGGCTAAGACCACTGCGAGGCGAACTTGGGCTGACCAAGGATAAGCCTTTCATCGAGGTAAGCCGTTAATTATCTTCAAAAGGGGTGTTTTAATTAACCCAAACACTTAGTTTTCATTCCTGCACTCCCGTGGCGTTCTCTAAATTATGCATGCAAAGTTTGGGGCCGCTCGGTTTCATGGTTTTGGAGTTATGGAGTTGACACACACGTACTGACTGACTGACACACTGATATTCATCACTATAGATTTATTTTGAAGGTATATGCAGAAATCTGGGCCAATGAAAGAGCTAAACGATAAGAGGACAGATGCCACCCTGATTTGTGGAACAAATGCATCAATCAGTAACTGGGTAGTATCAGACTACAACAGTCAACCACAGGAGGTCATAAAGCAGCTCCAGTAGATTCCAACATAAGTATATACAAGCACTGGCGGGGGAGGGTGAACGTTTTAAACTGTTCGCTGGTCTGCAGCACAAGGCTGCGGCGTGACATCAAATTGGCAGAGGATTTGGCGGTGCCCCTTGTTGGTTCGGGTAAGAATTTGTAATTGGTCATAGTGCCGGCGATAGCTCCCGACCCTTTGGCAAAGGACCCTGTGGGATCTTCAACGTCCACCGACGAATGCTGGCAGACGGATACCCGTTTAGCGGCCATCAGAGGGACGGCACACGCGTTGACAGACGAGGGGGATGATGATGATGATGATGATGATGATGATGATGATGATGATGATGATGATGATGATGATGATGATGATGATAGCATATTCACAGACTGACATTAAAATCTCCCCGGTTAAAAAAAAAAAATTAAATCATTAAAAATAATAATATTAAAGACATTAAAATCCTAAAAAAAAAATTTTTTCGAGGAAATCGACTTTCAATGTAAAAAAAACGAAACTTGGCCCACATGCGGAAGTCGTTGCGTTTCCAAGGACGCGCTATCGGTTGCTAAGGGACTAACTTCCTCCCGGCATGCACCGCTCTCAAAGCTTAAACGTCACGCTTGGGCCTATCGCAAGTGCTGCATCATGGTGTTAGAAAGTACAATGGTGTGGTAAGCCGTGGGACCGATACGCGATTCCGAAGGGTTTAATAATCTCTTTGTCACTCGGGCTGCTCACGTGGTGTGAATATTTGTTGAAATGTTTGGCCTAAAGTCGCATGAACGTGTTTCGGCCTTCGCGTTACCTCCCCGTCATCTGAAAAAAGTGCTTGTTTATCCGTCATCGTTGCTCTTTCTCTCTCTTCTTTTAACTCGTTTTGTCCTGTTTCATCATCGGTGTCGTAATCTTGTTTACTATCGGTCATTATAAATGATAATCGAGGCCCAAGCTCTTGATAAAGCTTGGTAGTATTGACAAGTCGAGACTCGAGGTTCGAATCCATCCCGGATAGATCGCCACTCGGTCGCGGTCATTGCCATGACCGTTGGGACGAGGGATTTGGGACGCGGGAGAAGGACATTTGTCCCATCGTGCCTGCGCTTTATCAACCAGATGAATGTTTCATGAAGGGGGGGGGGCAAACCTCCTCTTATTCCCTCATTCTTCTTTCTCTTTCCTTCCCATATTCCTTCCTGAAACATGCATTGACTCGGTATTGAGAACCAAATCAAAATGTGAGTGAAATGGGCACGAATGAATGACATTTACACGCACATCATGAACTCCAGCTCAACCGTTTCCCTCATCCTCTCCAGAGAGCCCCTGCACTCCTTCTCTGCTTCAGTCCTTCCCATTTGGTACCGACACACCATTTGCCTCCGTATCAAGAACCATGCCATAACTATCCATCCGTCCCCATCTTGCCACTTTCTGACCACCTGCTTGCTGATCTCTTCCGATACTATTATTCCCACGGCATCACTCATTCCACCCCCTTCTGCGCACAACAAGCCGTGGGTGGAAAATGTGGTTATCCACCACCCAATGAAGGATTTAGCACCGGTGGATGATGGAATAAGTGCTTCGGACCATCGAGAACAATGTTGAGGATCTATTCAGCAGTGGGAAATGGAAAAATGGACTGCACAAGTCAACACGGATGACCTTGCAAAAATTGGTGGGCGTCTTGGTCGTTATCCCATGCGTGTGGAAGTGAAACAAGCAGGGTTTAGCAATTGGTTCACTTTGTCCGTCTGTGATGGAGAAACTACGTGATTTTTTTTTTTTTTTTTTTTTTTTTTTTTTTGTATACCTTGGTCGAGGCTCGTATGAGAGCGAACACACAACTCACAGCAAGGAGGCATGAGACAAGAGGGGCGGGAGTGGAAGGGACAAAACATTGGGGAACAGACACAGGTGAACTGTGGAAGGGAGAGGGATGGGGATGGGACGGGGAACATGGCGAGGGGAAGATGGACATTAAAGGGACTTTCAGGAAGGAAAGCAGGAGAATTGAAGGAAGTTGGCTTGGGTGGATTATCGGGACTAGAAAAGATCGAGGATTTGGATGGGGGAAGATAAGAGGTGGTGGTGAACAGCTGTTTTGAAAGCCTGGAGGGAAGAATGGGAAAGAATAGAGTGAGGAAGTTTATTCCAAAGGCGGGAAAAAGAGGAATGAAAGAGTGAAGATGAGCAGTGATTCGTGATTTTGGTAGTTTTACCAGAAGGGGGTTGTTGGCGGACCTTGAGCGCCTGTGGAAATGTGGTTGGGACAAATTACACAGAGAGCAGGCGGGGCACGGCTGGAGAGGAGTCGGTAGAAGACAGAAAGACCACCGACCAACCTGCGGTGATTGAGTGAGAGGCCCAAAGACTCAGCTTCATTGCGGGAGATGCCAATGATCTTAAAAGCCCTGGTTTCGACAGCGTGAAGTCGAGAAAGGTGGGAGGCAGGAGCACCAGCCCAGAGGGGAGAGCAGTACTCCATCAGGCTACGGACAAAAGCTTTGTAAGTGGTCAGGAGCTCAAGAGGGCCGAGGAAGGACTTTGCACGACGGAGGATTCCCAGTCGGCGACTGGCTTTTGAGGCAAGGTTGGAAATGTGACTTTCCCAGGAAAGGTCATGGCAGATAGTGAGACCCAGAAGCTTGAAAGAAAAGACTTCTTCCAGAGGATTGTTGAGAAAGTGGATGGGGGGGTTTTGTAAACGGTCCTTTCGAAGAGACATAGTGAGAGTGTGAGATTT
>NC_140972.1:68251789-68256789 GCF_056783735.1 Eptatretus burgeri | reverse complement strand
CAGACTTCAGCCAAATCCACCTTACCTATTGGCACATCGTTGCACGTGACAAACCGCCAATCTCGCGATCATTGCAACGGCACTGTAACAGCGACTGGACGGACGGCAGAAAGCAGCCATTTTCCGGAATTACCGAGCGAAAACGTGAAGTGCTCATAAAATGTCAACAACAATTATCACCTCAATGTTCAGCCCGATGGGAAAAAGAGCCAGTTAGCATCCATAGAGTTGCTGAGGTGGGTGTCGACGTCTAAGAAAGAGGCTAGACAAGCCTCCGTTTGGGCTAACGGCTATCTCACGTGCATGAATGTGTCTGTCGTAAAGAGAAAAAGGCCATTCCATAAGAAAGGGAATATCTTCTATACCCTTCTCAACGCATCAAAGTTAGAATCCCACCAGACATAGGGATGGATCTATTCTGGACATGCATTGAGGGAAATAACTGTCTGAGGACCTAGCTAGATGTTTGTATGCATTCGTCGGATCCGGTTTTGAAATCCTTAACATGTATATGTATATGTATATATATGTGTGTATATATATATATATATATATATATATATATATATATATATATATATATATATATATATATATATATATATATATATATATATATATATATATATATATATATATATACACACACACACGCACATACACACGTCACTCTCTGTCTCTGTCTCCATCGTGGAGCTGTGAGTACTGTGCTGAGTTGGTGTTTTGCCTCTCCCCTAATTTTCTGCTCCTTTGTATCCTTGTCTGTGCATGTGAGTTCAGTTACCCCTATGATCTTTCCCTTCCATACTTGAGACGACAGAGACAGAGAGAGACACACACAGCACGGATAGTCTTTGTGTGCTTGGCCTTAAGAACTCTGTGTTGTTGATGCCTGTACTCTGCTTGCCATGCTTTGAAATATCGACATTCTTTGTCAGTTTTCCATTTCTATTTTTCTTTTATTTTACCTTCGCCTATGAACTCTGCTTGCGACAGGTTTTCCTTTGTTCGCTATTCAAAATCTTTTTTGATTTCGTTCATTTGCAGCGATGGCAAACGTTTGTTTACTGAATAGCATTTACGAGTCACTTACCCGAAGGAATGGGGTAATAGTCAGTCCACCCGACGGGGTTTTGGTTGAGGACGTCGTGACGGGCTTGGGAAAACTCGTAAGTTTTGAAAACGTGTTGGCAGCCTCGAAAATGAACCAACGAGTTGTTTTTCTTTCTGAAGAGTGCGATGTTGCCCAGGTGGTTTAAACTGGTTTGTCTGTACCGCCAGACATCTTTGTTCATGTTTTCATGTTGGACTCACCGGCGGTGAAAATCATCTCGTCCAATTTGCCTCCTTTCGTTAAACGTGAACAGATATTTTCTGTTTCAGACCAGTTTGGCACGGTGGTGTCTCGAATCACTATGATTCCCCTTTGTTTGCATTCCCATTCTACAATTCATCGTATCATGTCGTTCCGTCTGCAATGTTATCTCGTGTTGAAAAATAATGCCCAATCACTCAATGCCTCAGCTACATCGGTAGTTGAAAATCGGAACTACCAAATGTAGTATTACAACAGAGACAATGACGTGCTTTACTTGTGGTGCGTTCGGTCATTCAAAAGTTGCTTGTCCCGAGTCTGTATCCGGTGGTGCATCGAGACAGTCAGACAAGAACATTGTCCCTCGTGGCGCATGTAGACAAAATTTGGGACACGTGGCACATGTCCCGAATGTCGACCTCAGTAGTAATTGTGGCAGTTAATGCGGGTTTTATTACCGTGTCCTCCAAGAAGACTCACAAATGAGGAAGCGGTCGTGAGGGCACGTTGGAGAGCTGTTAAAAAAAGATGTCGTCGTCGAGTGAATGCAATGTTTCTGTTTTAGAAACGGTAACTCTTGCAGATGGTCGTGTGATGCAGAATAGGTTCAGCGTTTTAGCTGAAGACCTTTCTGACTTTATAACCTCTTCAAAGCTTCTCCTCCTTGAGGCTGAACAACTTGGTGTGACTGAGCCGCAAGTGTTCTGTCGTAAGAAGTGGGGGTGGCTATTTATTTAAATCCTTCTTTTTGTGCACAAGGTGTTACTTTTAAAGGGCATCTCGTTTCAATTAATTTCTTTCACAGTGGCTGTAATCACACTATATTAAATGTACACTCACTGAGTACTTGCACAGAAAGATTGGAATTCTTTACACAGTTAGAAATGTCCCTCGCACACCTTGATTTTGATGGTCTTGTTTGTCTGAGTTTGGACTTTAATTGCACATTTTACTCCACTCACGATCGCAATGGAGAAGAGCCCCACCCACCAAGTACAGTGCCCTTGAAGAGAGCATTGTCCAAATTTTCCCTTTATTGATCTACGGAGGCTACAAAACCCATCTGCATGACAATATACATGGTGCCGGTGTGCGAATGGCTGGCTATCTCTTGTGAGGCTGGACAGATTTTATATTGACAATGGCTCTCTAAATGTTGTAGGCCATGTTGACGTCATCCCAAGTGGTCTTTCGGACCACCACATGGTTGTTCTTCACATTGTTTCTCCGGCCCGTAATCGCGGTGCCGCCCACTTGACCTTCAACGTGAGCCTCTTGAAAGACAATGCTTTTCCTGTTGCCTTTCGAGCCTTTTGGAAAACCCTACTGCTGTGGAATCCTTCCTATTCCTGTCTCGCACAATTGTGGGACAATGTAAAAACCCATATTAGGACCTTTTGCTGGCAATATAACTCCTTTTGTACAAAAGATGAATCTGCGCTGCAATCTCTTATCGCCAAAGAAACATTGTCTCGACAATCAAGCCTTCCAACTCCCAGTGCTGAAAGAACCAGTTCTCTACGAGCAAAGAAAATATCCCTACTTGCTCAACTCTGCATAAAGCAGGCTACAGTGCCTCTAGTAAGATTACGAATGGAGAACTTGAGCTTTATTGATACTCCTTCCAAGTTTTTCTTTGCTTTGGAAATGCGAACAAAGAGAAGCCAGCAGATAACCTCGCTGCAGACGCAAGGTCGAACAACCCATGATCCAAAAGGCATCAGAAGCTTGACAAAGCAATATTTCTCTGATTTGTATTGTGCTAAGAACACAAAAACAGACGTGCTTCGTTCTCTAACCAATTCTTTGCCCACCTTGTCTGAGTCTGCATGTAAACAACTCGACAAGGAAGTGACTCCAGAAGAACTTTTTATTGCTTTGCAAACTTTGCCCACAGGGAAAGCTTCTGGGCTTGATGGAATCCCTGCAGAGTTCTGCAAGGCCTTCTGGGACTTGTTGGGACCTGAAATGCTTGACCTTTTAATTGATAGCCTACAGTCAGGCTTGTTTCCACTCAGCAAGTATAGCCCTACGGCAGCTCTCATACCTAAGAAAGGAGACCCCAGCAACTTAAAAATTGGCGTCCCATTTCGCTTCTCTGCACGGACTATAAAATATTCTCAAAAATCCTTGCAAACCGCCTCAAACCCCTGATAAGGGAGATTGTACACACCGATCAATCCTATTGTATTCCTAAAAGGACAATACATGATGGTATTTTCATTGTACATGACATGATCTCTGCGCGGTTGTGCACTCTGATCATGATGATGTTTGTGCATTGGTTGAGTCCATCAATGAATTTAGCTTGGCTAGCTCAACAAAAGTTAATTGGAAAAAGAGCAAGACTTTTTACTTCGGTCCACAAAATGGAATCCCCCCTCCGGCCCTGCCAGGACAGCTTGAGTGGACACATGCAGGAATACACTACCTTGGTGTCTTCCTTGGAACTCAGGATTTTATTTCAAAGAACTGGGAATTGTTGATTGCTAAAACTGAGCAGTGGTTGTTAAAATGGAGGGGACTATTAAGGTAGCTTTCCTTCCATGGTCGTTAGGGTTGGGGGGCAAGCATTGGCTCGGGCTCGGAATACTAATCCTGCCCATCGCTGAAGGTGGACAAGGGCTAATAGATGTGACAAGTAAAGTGATGGCTTTTCGCCTCCTTTCTGTACAAAGGCTTCTGTACTCCAACGTCCCATGGAAAGCCTTCGCCCACTGCTTGCTTAGGCAAGCTGGGAGACTTGGCTATGGTGACGAGCTTTTTCTTCTTGACATGAAGCGAGTGGATATAACATTGGTCCCTCTGTTTTGCATAAAGCATGCTGGAAGCATGGCAGGCTGTTTCTGTTCGCCATGATACCAGTGCTTACTCCCTTCAGATGTTTTGAAATGAACCAATATTTTAAAATCCTTTTTTTAATGGGGTCTGTCTTGACCGTTTTTTTATGCAAAAGTTTATGGATGTCAATGTTACCAGAGTTAAACATCTTTGGAATCCCTTGGTACATGGATGGAAGTCGGCTGCTGACATTGCCATAGCCACCTGTGTGAGGTCTATCAGAGTTATTGGAAGAATTATCTTTGTGATTTTACGAATTTTTGAAGCAAACTGGGTTAAAATGGGACCCAGGCTTAGAAGCTGCCCTCCCTTTATCCCAATGTCCTTTTCCAAATCTTTTAATTTCGTTTCAAGGTTTTATATCTTTTAATCGGATGGAAAAATCCTCTGTGTATGGTCGATGTGTCGTTACCCTTTTTCCATGCAAACCTGCAGAGCCGCAAGCTCGTTGGCGAGCGCTGCTTCAAGCCGACTGTTCTGCAACAATAAAATGGCACATGATGGACAAAGAATCCATTGTCAAGCGCTCAGGAGATCTACAATAGTGGCTGGCCCACAAGATCTTACCATGCAACGTTTTGTCCCATCACATGTGTCCTGTTAACTCTGATTTGTGCCCTTTTTGCGATACCCATGAGACAGTTTTTCATACTTTTGTTGAATGTTCAAGGATGACTCCGCTTTTTAAAATTGTATCACACGCTATTCAGGGTCTTGGTTTGTTTTTTTACGCAGTCTCTTTTTATTCAGTTTTAATATCTTTCATCAGTGTAAAGGTGAATGAACAAAGGAGATGGGGAGTGGGACGTGGGGGAGGGGGTGAGTAGTTAAAGCACTCTATGCA
>NC_140972.1:68176789-68244289 GCF_056783735.1 Eptatretus burgeri | reverse complement strand
GATTACAGTACTTAAAATTCTCGTAACCGGATCCTCACCAAAACTGAATCAATTTGTCCTTGTCACACACCCAAATTGTCAACCAAGGTTCGTACAAAGCCTCCATAAGTTTTTGAGATATCCTGCTCACAGACACACACGATATTTCAAAATTCATGGTACTTTTTACGTTTCTAAAATTTTTTTGCCACACTAGGTTTTCCTTCTCATGTGACTGGATCTCGCAAGTTGTAGAAACGTTTTTGTGTACAACAGTACGTGCTTGTTTTCATATTATTTATATCGGCCTGTGTCTACACATATCCCCCTGTAATTTCTGATGTAAAATTATTCTAATTTTTAATTTCCCAAACTCTTCAGGATTAAATTGGTGTGGAATTGATGACCTTTGTTTTGAGAGTTTTACCATTTTTGTAAAAAAATATTTTCCTTTCTGATGAGTGCAGTTGCTGAAACTTGCAAAGCGACTGAAGAAGGAAAAAGTAAATGTGGATGCCATTAATTTTGGAGAAGAGGTGATTATATTACAGAATTGTTCTCGTGACGATCCAATGGAAACTTTCGGTATTCATGTCGATGTCGCATGGGAAATCTGGATTGGCTTGATAGTTCATTGTGGTACATACACTCACCTTTGGTTTCTAGTCTGAGTTTGAGTCTAGACATGATTACAAACTAATTCCTAGCTTTTTACAAACATGGTGCTGCATCAAAAAAGTGTGCTGTATTAACGATGGGACTTTAGACTGGCAACTCATCTGCCAATATTGATTGCTCGTGGATATTGAAACACTTGCTGTCTTGATCAAAGAATAGGCGATTATGGTCGGCCATGATGATGGCTGGGAAGGCAACGGCAAAACGCCCTGTGTAATTCTTCCTTTAAGAATACATTGGCAGCATGGAGACTTCTCTTTAAATCCTAATTTAAGTGATGTGATGGTAAGCTTTGGTTTTTGCTAATTTGTTGACTTGCCTCTGCCTGCACAATCTCGTATTTTGCTGATGAAAGATGCTCCTGCTCAATCACAGTGTCAACATGAATGCCACTTATTTTCCTTTTCACTCTTACCCTACTGTGCATTACTAAAGGTTAAACCCTCTGACATCACCACATGAGCAGGACACACTGAATAATTTCAGCTACTTCTTTATCACCCGTGTTGATATGTGCATGCATCCCTTAAAGTAGATGCTTTTCCAATACATTTTCATATTTTGTTGCCACATTTGTCAGATTGATATTTTTGGCATCAGAACTTTATCATCCTCTACTTATTTATATGTACGAGCATCAACACTTGTGCCCATCTCCGCCGGGCAATTTAAAGTGGTGATATTTACACAGTGACATTTTCTGAGACAATGTACACTTGAAAAGAAATTGGGACATACAGTAACCATATTTGGCCTTGCTGGAACATACTGCAATGTGTTTGTGCTACAAATTGCAACAAAAATAGAATTTTCCACAAAATTGTTTTCTGGGACACGACACCTGGAAAAACATTTTGGGGACATAGTTCTGCATATTTTGTCTACATGGATAACACTGTAGAGTTTTTGTGATGTAAAACACCGAGTGACCAATTTTGAGCATATATATATATATATATATATATATATATATATATATATATATATATATATATATATATATATATATATATATATATATATATATATATATATATATATATTGTAAACTGTATATACATATATCATACATTCATACTAGAGTGGAGCAGCTCGCTGCGCTTGCCTCTCCACATGTCATTACAGAGATTGATGTCACAGATTTACTGTGTTGGCATGATTTAAACTAATCATAATGCAAACATTTCTTCTCTACAAATTTATTTGTAATATTGGTGATATTATATTTATTTGAAATTAATTTGTAATATACGAAGGTCGAAGTGGTCTAAATGGTTAAGGGTCTGAGCTATCTAATCTGTGTGAAGGGTGTAAGGGGTCTAAATTGTGTAATGGTCTTTTTGGGTCTTCGGGATCGTCGGCGACTTTTGTGTCTTCAGAGTTTTTAGGGTCTTCGAGGTCTTTGGGGACTTTTTTGGTTATCTGGGTATTTTGGGTCCTCGGTCTTTTGGGTCTTTCGGAGTCTTGGGGAATTAACATTCAGAGGAAGTGATTAATAGGGAAGTGATTATATTTATTTTCACGGCTTCCCGGACTGACTCTTGGCTTCACCGCCTCACCATGATTTTTCGTTTATATTGGGTAGTCGATCCAATTCGAAAAAAAAAAAGAAAATGTAAAAAAAAAATTTTTTTTTTTGAAATTTGTTCTACCCTTATTATCAGTTTTTCCGTCGATATGCTTGTCTGTCTGTCTGTCTGTTATGTCTGTTATGACATATGGTCATATGACATATGTGCCAATATGCATATATATATATATATATATATATATATATATATATATATATATATGTATTGTTACGGATTCGCGCCCGCCGGCGTGCTGACGGCCACGTAACTCGAATCGCGGCACGTCGCCCACCGGACGGACAATCCAGTCGTGACCCTCTCGGACTAACGCCGGGAACCAGTCACGGGTGGACCTTTCGGTCTCACCGCAATCGAGCCAATCGGCCCCCGCGTGGGATAGGGTTGCTCGCCAAATTCGACCTACCTAAGTACCCACACGGAGGGTAGACCGGGCGATCGCACCTCGCCGCAGGTCGACTTCGGACACGGGCCACTTAAGCGACCCGTTCCGTACTATCGGGATAACCGAGCGGTGTTATCGTCGGCCTCGACGGTTCGATTAATTATCGGGCGTATTCAGCCCACTACCAACCCTTTACGTGAAGCAAGATGAGGATTCAATGAGAGAAATGACGAAGCGAAGCGGGAAACAGTTCAACATAAAGCACATTTATTCGCGATGAACGGAAAGCACACATATACAATTCCACTAAAAGCACATAGAAAAGAAGACAAAAAGCAAATGTGACAATGCAGATCTAATACCGATTACGCGAGCACACGGCAACACTTATACAATTTTACTTCACAGACGGCGCCGATAACACACATTCCCAAAGCAAAAGAAAAGAGAACCACCCTCCAGGATGAGGGGGTAGGCGGGCCTGGGGTCGAGACCGTGTCGGGCCTACCCGTCTGATGATGAGGCGCGAAGTGGCGATGGTGCCCCAACTCCGCGGGCCTCGCGGACAGTGTCTGGTAGGGGGTGGGAAGGGGGCCCCCTTGGTCGCACTATCTCAGCGCGGGGGGAAACAGGAGGGGGTTGCTGATGCTCGGGGAAAGGAGGATTTTTACTCTGTCTCGGGTCCCGCGATGAGCGTCTCCACCTCGACCAGGTCGCGCCGTCGGCCTCCCTGGTGTGCAGCTCCCGGCACCGACGCGAGCACCCCCTCGTCTGCCTTCGCCGCCGCCGCCTCTCCACAGCTCCGTCCTCTTCGCTCCGACTCCAACTCCGAACTCTTCCTCCTGCGAACTTCCCAACTGCACTCAACTCCAACGCACACGACGACTGACGAACGCGGTCGCTTATATAAGCTCCGTGGCTTCGCCTTTGACCCCCTGCCTTCGACCTTTCACCTCGCTCCCCATTGGCCCGAGAAAAAGTGGGCGTGAATGCATTTTGATCCATGAATTTGCATATAGCGACCGCCCTCCAACGCCCTGGAGGCGGGGCCAAATCGCCCCTTGCTCACCGATTGGACGGAACAAAAGTGGGCGTGAGTCGTTTTTGATCCGTTTTTGGAGCGGAAAGTCCGTGGTTTTGTACACGCTGTTCGGCGCGCGCCCTGCACGAGTCCAATACTGGTACCCACAAGCGGCGCAAGAACGGTGGCGATGCGACGGTTGCGAGGTGTGACGGTAAAGGTCGTGGCTGTTGTGGTGAAGCGGCATTGTGGTGGGTGGTTGAATGTGTGACGACTGTTGAGACGTGGTTGGTGGTGGTAATAATGGCGGTTGGTCCAAAATAAAGATAGTAAAAGAAAAACGGCTATCCTGAAGAGTCGCAGCACGCATAAATGACATTTATTCCCTCTCGACAACGGGTTTGGGCCTAACTACACATATACTTACCGAGATATCTCACCTAAGGGACCTGAATGGTGGTTTGTGAATTTGGTAACCACAACACTACCCCCTCCCCTTTTTACAGACTCGTCCCGAGTCGTCAAATTTTCGTGTGCCATCATGTGTAGTTTTCCCCTAGTACATTTTACCTACGGATCCCTGAGTGCGACATTCATGGTATTCGTGTCCCCAAAATAAATAACCTGAGGGCTGCGTAACTACCTAAACAAACTCACTCACACGGACGACTTAAATAAAATTGCCGGCGCTAGGACAGACATGCCGGGGGCGCACTCATATTTACAGTACATCTTAACCTTAACTTACAAATTTTACACTAAACCATGGCCCAGGATCAATGAACTCTGCAAAAGAAAAGCAGTTAACAGGGAGCCAGGCTGCTCGCATGCAGTCTCTGACTCAAATAATGCAGGTGACAGGGAACGTGGCTGACTGCTCACACGCAGTCCAAGGCCTTCCCTTTTTGAACTGAACGCAGTGAACCACAACGGTGCATGGGCTGCACAAACGCAGTCTCCGTGCCAGCTCAAGTGGCACACGCAATGAGCACAACGAATGGATGGATGAACACAAACACGGTGCACGGGCCGCCACTGCAGGCCCGTGTTGTCGCTGCCAACAGGGCAGTTCTCGCAGCTTGCAAACTGTTGCCTTGCGAATCCTGGCGCACATGGAAATGAACAGGGGGGGGGCAAAGCAAAATTGAACGGGGCTGGTGAACATGGGCAGTGGGCATGGCATGGCAAAGGTGAGCAGGCAAACACAGCCCGCAGAAGAAGGCCGCTGCAGGCAAACACAGCCGGCAGATGAACTGGCCGGCACAGGCCTTGCAGAAAAACAGCCAGCCGGCAGATGAAGTGGGCCGGCACAGGCCTTGAAGTACCACAGCTGCAGATGATCCGGCCGGCACAGGCCTTGCAGCAACACAACAGCTGCCGATGATCCAGCCGGCACAGGCCTCGCAGCAAAACAACAGCTGCCGATGAAGTTGGCCGGCCTCCGCTTTGAAGCAAAACACGGCCAGCCGATGAAGTTGGCCAGCCTTTGCCGTTCAGTGGAGGTTGGTGGAGGGAGTGCGGTGGTGCTGGCCACTTGGAAGGCGGCTCGGACCTACCTACCTGTCTCCCTCCCAACCTATCGCCTTTGCCTGTCACTGTACATACCCACTCCCTTAATTTGTCAAACCCCAATTTAGCCCCAACTTATTATTTTTTTTTATTTTACTTCCCCACTATAAATCGTCCCCTAACCCCCTTTATCGTCTTTGTTCGGCTAACCTATTCTGTCACCTAGCCTACTCCCAACCCCTACGTTCCCTTCCCGGAGGGGAACAAGGGAGAGCTAGTGTCCTGTGTCGAGGCCCAACGAAGCCTCAGAATGGCCTCCCCAGAGTTCGGCGATCTATAACCAAAGTGGGTCCAGCGGCCCACAACGACAGCGAGGGGATGGATGGTGCGGAGGGGTACATCTCCTAATCTACCCTAACCATTTAACTGTTAAACTACCCCGGGGCTTTCAACAAGCGCCTCTCGCTTAAACTATTGGTTCTATAAACCCAGATTCCCGTCGCCTGTGTTGGTGTCCTCACAATTTCGGGCCTCGCCCCCCAATTTTCTCTCCGTGCCCTCACACGGTCTCATGGCTGGGACACGTGGCTCCCTTTGGCAGGCACGACCCTCTGCCGATTCTCCCGCTATGGCACCCCCGGGCACTACACTGCCTCCGAGCCTACCAGCTCCCTAACACCGGGGAGTGCCCCCCATGGCACCTCCCCTGAAACGCACACGTGGCAGGCTGGCCTCCCGGGCCCCTTTCCGAGGGCCACCCGTGCCCACAACACTGCCCACGCGGCTAATGTCGCCCCGGGCCCCCGCACCAAGCAGGCGCACCCGTGCCCACTACGCTATCCCGGCCCCCCATGGGCCCTTGGCCTACCACGGCCGACTAGCCTGGTGCCCGGGGTACCCACTCAGCGATACTCACCTTTCGCAGCCACGCTCCCAAGCCCGTCAACAGGGCTCCTGCACCCCTCCAAACGGGTTTCGAGCCTACACTCCCACCAACAACAAAACGACCTCCATTTTTCAATTTGACTAACCCAGCTAACTCACTTTACTCTGACCCCGGGGGTCCCTTGGGCGGGAGTCACTCCTCCCCCCAATCACTCATCGCACCATGCATTCCCCATTCCCTCCACACACACAGACCCGCTGGCCTCACTCACTCAACATGTCTCCACATCATAACTCACCAACTCTTCAACACACTCACCGCTGAACTCTGCCATTCTTCTAACTACATCCCCTAACTAACTCGTGCTCCCACGTCGTCCCTTAAACTACAGCACGTTCCTTTTAACACTACGTAGCTAAGCTACGTCCCCACTACACATTCAAAGTCTGTCTCTGTCTCCAAAATAATCCCATTAATCCATTTTCCCAACCTAAATCTGACTAAATCCCTCTACCTAATCCATTCCACGGACTCCATGAGGACTTACCCCTGCCCCATGAAGTCGGTCTAACTAAGCTAACCCTTCCCCCTAACTAGTTTCCATCCTGTGCCCTAGGTAAGGGGGTCTTCCACCCCTTGCCCAGGAATCCTGTGCACCCGAAAGTGAGGCTTGCTTTTTTTTTTTTCATGCGCAGCACCAGCGCGGCAACTCGGAGCTCGCGCACTTTGCACCTGCCCGTGACGTCATGCAGCTGCACGTGTTCCTCGTCCCTCCTTGGACGGTACCATCCGGCAGGGATACCCCTCCTGCCGGATTCCAACCCCACGTGCAGCCATGACGTCACCGTGCGCATAAAAAAAAAAAACACAAGCCCCACGTCTCGAGGGGTTCCCCACGCGAACACATGTGCTTTGCCCGTTGGAGCTTAACACACACGATCGCGTGGAGAACCCGTCCGGTCCAAATCCGTAATCCTGCCTAGACTTTGTCCGTCCGCGGGATCGGCAAATCCACCGCTGGCGTTTCCGGACCGGGACTTCACTATCGCAAGCGAGCACGTGGGGGTCTCGTGCGTTGCACAGCACGGACCTCGTGCTCACTGCTGGGTGAACCCGGCACGGTCCCCGAAACAACTACAGCCGCTACCCGGCTTTCTTTCTTCTGTCGCCGTCGTCGTCGCCATTCAACACACGCACACCTGCGTGTTACGACACTCACACTCCATACCATTACATTCACACCGGGAGACGCGGCTGCGTGCTCCCGCATGCCAACCGACATCTCCCTCACATACCGCTCTCTCACACACACAGTCTCCCTTGCATAACCCATACCACTCACACGTGGTGCTCCATTCACTCACGCGGGGGCACTCACCCGCGGTGCCGCACTCACCCGCGGTGCTTCACTCACACTGGCCGTTTCATCCACACACACGGCCTCACTCACACACGCGGGGGCACTCACCCGCGGTGCCTCATCCACACAGGCCGTTTCACTCACACCCACGGCCTCTTCCACACACGGTGCCTCATCCACACACGGCGTGCTGGGCAGCACGTACTCTGGCACCATCGCCACCACACCACTCACACACGGGGTCGCTTCCACACACGGGGACGCACTCACACCTTGCACCACACACACAGGGACAACCACACTGGGGATTCATGTCCCCACAAGGGTCTCCGGGGCCTCTATACCCCCCAAGCTCTCCGTGCACCCGTCCACAGCACTCGTCCCCTCAACCTCGCAAAACACGACCGAACTCACCTGGTCGTGACTCGCCCCAAGGGTGCATACTCCCTCCCCTCGTTCCTGGAGGAGGCCATCCAGGTGCTCGCACTGGGTCTCTACCCAGTCCGCCAGCTCACCCCCATTATCCTCCACTACCTCTGTGTGTGTGTGTGTGTGTGCGTCTCTAGTCTTGTCATTATCATGCAGTCTCTCCTCTATTTTTTTTGTCTCCCGTGTCTCTATACATTTATAAGTTTCTGTTGTCCCCTCCTGTCTATTGGTCTCTGCTTCTTTCTGGCGTCTTTCTCTTATCTTATTGTAGGTCAACCTTGCTTTCTCTTTAAATCGCTCCCGTCCTTCCCTGTTTTTCACTCCTTGCTCTTTCACGATCTCTGCGTACCTCATCCTTGCTTTCCGTCTTAATTGTTCTCTTCTCTCCCTCGCAATTCCTTTCACCTCGTCTCTTGTCTCCCGTGTGTCTATACATTTTCTCTCCTTGTTCCTTATTTCTGTCTCTTCCTGGTTCCTTTTTCCTTCCCATCTGAGTCGTTCTTTCTCTCTGAGCCCCATTAGCTGTTCGTTCTCCCTCCGGAGCTCCTCAATCTCCGTTGACTCCAGTTTCGCTCTCCGTTTTAGTTGTTCAATTTCACACTCATATAGTTGTTGTTTTCTCTCCCACTGTGCCTCCTGCTCTTTGTTTTCCAATCTCATTGTTTCTTTCAATTGGCTCATTTCCTTCCTGTGTTTCATTCGCTGTTCTCTCACTACTCTTCCTCGTTTCCTCTCCTGTCCTTCCTTCTCCAGTTTCATGGTTTTCTTCATTTGGTTAACCTCCTTTTTGTGTTTCATTTGCTGCTGTCTAATTACTCTTCCTCGTTTCCTCTCCTGTCTTTCCTTATCCAGTTTCATGGTTTTCTTCATTTGGTTCATCTCCATTTTGTGTTTCATTCGCTGTTCTTTGTCTATCTCCTCGTACTCCAGCCTCAGCTTTTCTTTCAATTGGTCAACCTCAGATTCATGTTCTTTTTGTTTTCTATTCCATTGTTCCTCTCGTTCTTCCCTCTCCAATCTCCTTGTGTCCTTCAATCTCCTGATTTCTCCTTCCTGCTTCATTCCTTGCTCCTTCAACTTCTCCTCGTATTCCAACCTATTTTTTTTCTTTTGTCGTTCAGTTTCAAATTCATACTCTTTCAGTTTTTTATTCCACTGTCTCTCTTGTTCCTCGTTCTGCAATCTCACAGTTTCCTTTAATTGATGGATTTCTTTCTCCTGTCTCATTCCTTGTTCTTTGTATTTCCTATTCCACTGTCTTCCTTGTTCCTCATTCTGCAATCTCGTTATTTCTTTCAGTTGGCTGACTTCCTTCTCCTGTCTGATTCGTTCTTCCATCATTACTCTTTTTTGCATCTCATTCTGCAATCTCGTGGTTTCCTTCAGTTGGCTGATTTCCTTCTCCTGTCTCATTCCTTGTTCTTTCAGTACTCTTTCTTGTTCCTCATTCTGCAATCTCGTTATTTCTTTCAGTTGGCTGACTTCCTTCTCCTGTCTGATTCGTTCTTCCATCATTACTCTTTCTTGCATCTCATTCTGCAATCTCGTGGTTTCCTTCAGTTGGCTGATTTCCTTCTCCTGTCTCATTCCTTGTTCTTTCAGTACTCTTTCTTGTTCCTCATTCTTTAATCTGGCCTTCGCTTCCAGCTGTTCGATCTGTACAGTGTGGTTCCTTAACGTTTCATTCTCTGTTGTCGTTCTTTCTTCTCTCACCATCCTCAACTCGTTTTGTAATTCCCTCTCTTTGTTTTGGTGTTTCTGTAACTCAGAAGCTTTCTTTTCCAATTCCTTTCTCATCTCCGCACACTCCGACTTTGCTTTGGCTTCGAATTGTTCAATCTGCTCAGTGTGGTTCCTTAACGTTTCATTCTCTGTTCTCTTCCTTTCCTCTTTTAACATCCTCAGTTCGTCTTGTAATCCTCTTTCATTGTTTTCGTGTTTCAGTATCTCAGAAGTTTTTGTTTCCAATTCCTTTCTCAATATGCGTGCTTCTTCACTCATTTCATCTCTTCTTTCCACCGCTTCCCTCCTCAATTCGTCCTTTTTTTTACTGTATTCATTTAGTTTTTTCTGCCATTCCTTTCCCATTCTAATCTCCCCTTCCAGGATTTCTCTTTTAAACTGGCTTGCCCTTACCTCTCGCTTCAGTAGTTCCAATTCTCCATCTTGTTCGCGTTTTTCCTTTTCGAGCTTTGTTTTCCTTTCTCCTTCCTCCCTCAATTCTCCCTGCAGTTCTTCGAACTGTTCTGACTTTTCCAGCAATTCCTCCGACCTTTCCTCGAGCTGTCTCTCTCCTCTTTTTATCTTCCATTCTAGGCTTTCTCTTTCCTGATTGCCTGTTCTTATCTCTTCCTTCAATTGTTCCAACTCCCCATCGTGTTCACATTTTTTCTCTTCCAACAGTATTTCCCTCACTCTCTCCTCCAGTTCTTTGAACCGCCTTGCTTGCTCCAATAATTTTTCCATTAATTGTTTTACTTCCAAGTCGTGCTCCTTTTGTTTCTTTTCGAGCTCGGTTTTCCATTCTTCCTCCCATTGTTTCCTTTCCTGGGAGATACCAATCTGCTGTTCCTCTATTCTTTTGTTCAGTTTGCTCTTCGCATATTCCAACTGACGGGTATAAAACACTACCAAATTCTTTTTCCCACGTAATTTGTCGACTCTATTGGCCAAGTCATGTTTTTGCCACCGAATTCATTCCAGTAAATCGTCCAATCGCTGTGTCCCCCCGTACACGTAATTTTTCTGAAGCGCGTCTGCGTGCCGTTGTGACTCGTCCACTCCACGTTGCACCTCCTCGATATATTCTTCATAACGCTTCACCTTTTCCAAGACATCCCCCAATTGTGCCTGAAGCCTGCCAATGCTCGCATAGTCATCCTGCCACGCCTGCCATGGCACATGCCGTGACCACGTGCCTTGAACCGGTGACTGGGAGCTCACGACTCGTGCTGTGCCATTAATATCAGCCCGCTCCGTGCTGCCATTGTGCGACTCCGTTTGCCGGCAAAGTTCGTGCTCAAGCCGCTCCCACTGACCACAGTTAGTGGTGGGGTTATAATTATAAAAAGAACCGACCTGGGCCATGGATCCTACATGACGACACATACCTAATACCCCCGGCTCCCGCTCGCCTTGAGACGCCATCTTGCTTCTCTTAAAGGGTTAATTTGAATTGCTCGTAATTTGGAGGGAATCGGGGGTCGCTTCTCTCACCCCTGGACCGATTCCCGTCAACGATCACATATCGTGCCTACAACTTATTCCCAGCGTAGCGGAACGTGTGAGCCATATGCATACGGCGAGTACGTCGTAAAATTTTCAGCATGCTTGAAATTTCACGACGTACGAGATGTACCACAAAATATGACGGCATACTTCATCGTTTTTCAGCGTGCTCTTAACGTATACACAACTTACCCATAACGTATTCGACGTGTGCCAGCTTGGTTCGGCAAATTTTTCATAGGTCGGCAAACGCTGGCTAAATTGTCAAGGTGTGACTGCGTGGTTGACACTTTCAATTTTCAGGCGGTTATGATTTAAATCGGCGTGCGGCAGGTTTTTAACAGGCTACGCCACGAGTTCGTCAGCGATACGTGCAGCGTGCTATGCCTAAGTTAAACTATCGTTGGGCATAGCTTGTGAACGCTGACAACAGGCTAAACATTCGTTGGTATAAGTTATCTATAAGACAACGAAACGTTCTGTGCCCATTACTATTATGTTATCCATACAACCAACACGTTATGAATACGACCAAAACTTACAAAAAAACATCAAAATTTCAGCGAACGCCAACGTTTTACATACATTTTTATACGTTGCCATTGCTGGCTAAATCGTCAAGGTGTGACAGCGCCTTTAGCTGGTCGCAAAAACAGATTATCTGTTCCAGTTTCCATTGTACAACAGTGGAAAAACGCTGATGACTTATAAAACACATGGTGTCCCCACAAGTATATGTGTATATATTGTTGTAGATTCTCGCCCGCTGGTGTGCGGATGACCGCTTCTCGCCATTGGCGGCCGCTCTTGCCCACTGAACAGACAATCTAGTCGCAGCTTTCCGGATCAAACGCCGAAATCCCGCTACGGGTGTGTTTTGGATGCACACCACAGCCTAGTCAACACTCTACCCGCGCTACAGGGTCAATCGCCGAATTGTCGATATACCTAATTAATCGCGCGGGCAGACGACTGAGAGACTGTACCTCAACCGGGCCCGCTTGAAACGAGCCGCTTTAAGCAGCTCGCTTCGTTTTGGGATAACCGAGCGGGGTATTATCGCGAGGCCCCATTGAACCCGATTCTATTATCGGCTATTTAAAAACCAACTATTATTCCGAATGCAATACGGCAGTTGAATGGAGGGAAAGGACGCAACGAACAGGTTTACATTCACACAAGGACATTTATTATAATAAAGCATGTATGCAGGCATGCACAAATGCAATTAAACAAGGCAAAATACATATGCAATTATACAAGGCCAACACGCATGACAGGAGAACTACAACCATTCTACACAATCACTTAACAGTTTTTGCTACTTAGTAGACACAGCGCCACATCATTCATGCAAAGAAACAAAGGAAAAACCTCATCAAAGACAAGGGGGGTAGACTGGACCTCTTGGGGTCTTTATGAATCGCGGAGCTGTGTGAACCGCAAAAGCTCCGAGAGGCCGGGCTGGTTACCTTCACCCTCATGGTGACTCGCTAGGGCGACCCTCGCCGTCCCCTCTCCAGCGACCCATGGTTAGGCATGGCATGGCAGGCCGCGCGCCTTGGCTGCGCTCCGATTTCTCCAACTCCACCACCCCTCCGTCGACCAACGAGAGGCTGACAGACTCCTCTGCACTCCCAGACCACAACTCCCAGACTGTAGCTCGACTCTGCTTCCAGACCTCCACAACTCCCACTCGACATTTCCACATGCCCGCTTTATAGCCCAGGTGCCCCGCCCTCGCTTCCCGCCCCTTCTTCCAGCACGCGCGTGAACCTTCAAGATGAAGGGTGTTTTTTCTCTTGGATCGGGGCCTTTCTTTCCCTTTTTCATAGCCCTCATTGCGTCTGGTTCCGCTCGCAGAGTTTGTCGTTGGGGGGGGGAGGGGATGAGTCCGTCGTCCATTCTCCCCCAACGAGTGCCAGGCTTCTCGCAACCGTGTGCCGAGGTGGAATCGTGGTGATGGTTACGGTGGTTGTCGTAATGGCGGCGTGGCTGGCGTTTTGTGGTGGTCGTGAGGGTGATGTGGTTGGGCATTCATGGTTAAGGTGGTTGTTCTGAAGGCGGTTGTGGTGGTTGAAATGTGGTTGGTCCAAAATAACGATAGCAAAAGAAAAACGGCTACCTCAAAGATCACAGCCCGGCACACGAAAAAATCCCTTTAAACATCGGTGGGGAAATCTACCTGAACACAGACTTATCGACATAACTAATCGAAGGACCTATATGGTGCTCTGCGAATTTCCACAGCTGTAACAATTAATGTATATATTAGGGTGGTCAAAAAAAGTCAAAAAAAATAGAATGTTGCTCCACAAGCTTAAAATTATTTTAATATGATCCAATAACGCGCATAATTTTTTTTTAGCTTGATCGGATGTGATTTAGAGGTCGCTCCATATGACGACTTTTAGTCTCATGACTTGAATAAATTAGGGTATGGTCAGGTACGATTACGGACACTTTTGGATGTCCGAGGTGGAAATGGAGTGCATTTTCGAACTCTATGGGGTCGATTTACTCTAAGAAATGCCTGCACCAACATTGAATTCACTACCATTTCGAAATATGACCGAAAACAAGATTTATTATTACTGGAGTTGAGTAACTAATCCTACTCATTTCGATATTTTCTAATCTATAATTAATTTGTTGTCTGTCTAAACATTTCTTAGAGTAAATCGACCCCACTGAGTTCGAAAATGCACTCCATTTCCACCTCGGACATCCAGAAGTAATCGTACCTGACCATACTCTAATTTAACCAACTCATGAAACTAAAAGTCGTTATATGGAGCGACCTCTAAATCACCTCCAATCAACTTAAATTTTTTTATGCGTGTTATTGAATCATAGTGGAATAATTTAAGGCTTGTGGAGACAACATCTGAATTTTTTTTTTTTTTTTGCTGTTTTTGGACCACCCTAATATATGTATATATTGTTGCAGGGTTGGGTGAGAAGACCACTCGGTGAGGGAAAGCTACGTCAATTCCCACCAGACTCCCCGGAATTGTAGGCCGTCGCTCACGGATAATTCCGTGACGTGGCGGGTCGCTTAACCGACCATGGACGCCAATAACTCATCTGCATGACCTGGGGTCCTCCTGTCTAGAATCAGGTTACCTGTTTAACCACCGGGGAACCACGCCCTCTGTACTCCTTGTCCGAACCGGATCACTCTACCAACTGCGGATCACCTTTCTGGATCGGATGCAGCCGAGCGGCACTACCAAGGACATACAGGCTGGAAGGAACGGATTGTTGGGAATAAAGACCCGGCTAAACCTGGATTGGAACCATGCTGGACCAATGGAGGAAAAGACAAAGGCGAGCTGGGAACATTTCTACAATTATTATTTATTTACAATAAGCGAGGAAAAGCATGTGGCACAACAAAAGGTTTATTGGGGATGTAATGCAGGGAAAGATGAGAGAGGTGTGGGGTGCGACAATTATACAAGCAACTTACAAAAGCAGACACAGTGCAGACTTGACGTGAGATTAATAAAAGCAACAATCACAACAATATAAAAGATCTTGTACAGGCTTACCTAACGGACAGGCGCCAACACTCTCAGACACACACTCAGACATAGTAAACCCAATTGTGAAAGTAACTTTTGCAGCGAGGGAGGGAGTTGAGGTTACAGTTTCTCGGTACCTGAGCGTTTCGGGGGATGGATGCTCCATGGTGTGGCACCCGACAAAAGTTGTGTAATTCAGTCTGCAGCTGCACGAGTGGTAATCGTGTCTGTAGCAGGAGCCCGAGTGGAGAAGAGCGGAGTCCAAGGCCGAGAATGGAGCAGAAGACAGGACCAGGTAAGAGGCTTGGTCGAGGTTGTGTCAGCAAGGACCAGTACAGTTGGCAGGCCGTTGAGGCGAGACGTCGGCAGAGCCAAGCCGCAGGAACACTTTCACAACAACTCCTTCAATTCTCCACTTTCCAACCGACTTCTCACGCCTTTGACCTTCTTTCAACCAACTCCCACCGACTTCTTCCTTTCAATCAACAACAACCGACTTTTTCCTTTGAATCTACCAACAACCACCGACTTTTTCCTTTGAATCTACCAACAACCACCGACTTTTTTCCTTTTGATCTACAACAAAACCCCTTCCTCTGACGAATGCTCCATACTTTATAGATCCCGGAGCTCGGGGAGGAGCCATGGCGAAACCGACGTCATTGTCCGATCCGAGAATCCCGATTGGACCGGCCCTTCATGTGGTCCGCCTTTCTGGGCGGGATTTCAGCCAGATGCTAGTTCAGCCCGCCCACGCCGTGCGTGTCTGGGTTTGGGAAGGTGGATGGTGGCGCAGCTTTCATTGGAAACGTCGGGATTTTGCCTCAGAAAACGAGACTCCGGATACAGCAGATTGATGGTGGTATGCTGTGGCCAGCGAAACGAGGGTAGCAAGCGAGATGAATTTACCTCAGAACAAGGAGGGAGTAAAATAAAAGCGGAAAAAATGATTAATTAATCCTAACTAATAGCCCATCGTAACACACTCCCTGCTGTCCCGCAAGACAAAAGGTAGGGATCTATCTGCACGTATATCAATGGAATAACTGACTCAGGACAACTGTATGTTGAATGCATACGGTTCCCAGAACCATAATATATATATATATATATATATATATATATATATATCTTCTTCTTTCGGCTAGCTCCCGTTAGGGGTCGCCACAGCGGAATCAACCGTCTCCATTTCGCCAACCCGGGCCTCAACCAATCCGGTATGGAAATTTGTTTTGTTGGCCGCATGATTTGGCATAGATTTTTACGCCGGATGCCCTTCCTGACGCAACCCTGGTCGCCTCTTACGACACACAGGGATATGGTACACCTATTCTAACCGGGGCATACACCGGGCCCAGTACAACTGATACTCATTTCGCCGACCTCGGAAGGATGGCAGGCTGAGTCAACCCCCTGGTGTTTTCGAATTGGTTTTTATATATACGTAATGGTTTTATATATATATATATATATATATATATATATATATATATATATATATATATATATATATATATATATATATATATATATATATATATATATATATATATATATATATATATATATATATATATATATATATATATATATGTATATATATATATATATATATATATATATATATATATGTATATATGTATATATATATGTATATATATATATATATATATATATATATATATATATATATATATATGTATATGTATATATATATATATGTATATATATATATATATATATATATATATGTATGTATATATATATGTATGTATATATATATATATATATATATATATATATATATATATATATATATATATACATATATGTAGTTACGGGCCGGGGGTCAGCTGCCAACAGACCGCTCTGAACGGAGCCGCAAGTCAAGTCGGCTCGACCGATCGCCCGGAATATAGATCGATGCCCGGATAACTCCGAGCGACGGGTCCTTGTACAAGAACCGAAATACGCCAATCGGCAGATCACGTCGGGTAGGGTCAATTGCCAATCTTCAATTTACCTAAATACCCACGTGATCCAACTATGGGGTATTCCACCCTCGACGGATCTCATACGGAACAAACCGCCGAGGCGAGCTTGTCCGTGCGTGATTCCAAGCGGCATAATCCCCGAGAACCATCAGTCCAAATGTCCCCCTATTACGGCAAACCAATGGCTTTCTAAGTCCCAACACAGGAAATGTTCAGTCAATGAGGGAATGGACGCAACAAGCAGGTTTACATTCACACAAGGACATTTATTATAATAAAGCACGTGTGCAATTAAATATGGCAAAACATGTATGCAATTATACAAGCAACAAAAGCACGACAAAAGAACTACAACTGTCTACTTATTATGTACAGTCATTTACACTTAACAGCAGTTCCTACTTATTAGACGGGCCCACGGACACACGTACGCACACACACAAGAAATGGTAGCTGAGGCCTTTAATCACGAGCTCCAGCTCGGAGGACTGGTGAGCTGAAACTCAGAGCTTGACTCGAACCTTTCCACCTCGTGTGGTCTTCAACTTGTCCTGACCCGGGCTCCAGCGAGAGTGAGCTGGATCCAATCTCCGCGATCCTTCCCGAGCTCCCGCGAATCCTACCGCGCTTCTCAACACGTGCCCGTGAGACGAGGCGCCGATCCTTCCTGTCGATGCGTCGCTTCCCCAAGGAACCAACTCCAAGAAGAGGCCGATCCGTCGCGTCAAGCCGGGAAACAAAATGGAGAACGAAAAGCTCCACGAACCAAGAAGAAGAGGAAGAAGCCTCCACTCGCAGCTCGAGCCGAACAACCGGCTCAAGTTCCTTCCAAAACAAAGCAGCAGCCGAAGCTCACTGAGCCAGCCGAAGCAAAAAGCTTCCGAAGGCCTCAAGCCAAGCAGGACCTGATGGCCTGCTGAACGACTGCTCTCTCCGAAGCAAAAAGCTTACTCCTCTCATGGGACTCAGCACACGAACTCTGCACACGGGACTCAGAATGGGACTCTTCACGAACTCTGCCACGGGACTCCCACGAACTCAGACCACGAACTCAGCCCTACCACCACGGGACTCCCACGGGACTCTTTTTGAACAAAGAAAAGACAGACTCCTCTGCACTCCCAGACCGCAACTCCCAGACTGTAGCTGGTATATATATATATATATATATATATATATATATATATATATATATATATATATATATATATATATATATATATATATATATATATATATATATATATATATATATATATATATATATATAAATTAAAAAAATATATATTGTTACGGCTGTGGAAATTCGCCGAACACCATATAGGTCCTTCGTTCAGTTATGCCGATAAGTCCGTGTTCAGTTAGATTTCCCCACCGTTGTTTAATGGGAATTTATCCGTGTGGACGGGCTATGATCTTTGAGTTAGCCGTTTTTCTTTACTATCATTATTTTGGACCAAGCACAACGCCAACCACCAACCACCTTCTCCACCACACCAACCACCAACCACCTTCTCCACGCCACCCACCAACCACCACGTCAACCACCAACCACCCTCTCCACACCGCCTTCATAACAACGACATCTCCCCACCATCTCCTAAACCGCATCTCCCCCAATAGACCAACCCGAATAGCATCGCCTCACCTTCATCCCCGAAGCGACGCCATCTTTGCACCAGCCGCGGCGAGTCCGCATCGAACTGCATCGCTGCAGGCACATGCGGGGGTTTGCTCTCCGAGCAAGTTTGGTGATCTTGCGCACATCTGCTCTCTGAGCAAGTTTGGTGATCTCGCGCACGTCCGCTCTGTGGAAGCTTCACCTCGGAATTCGGATCAAAAGAGAGAAAGGGGCGGGGCCTATGGGGGTCGAAGGTCGAAGAGTGGAGGTCATATCTCGTCTCTCGAGCCCTATAAAAGGCCGAACGCAGCGCCAGTTCGCAGTCGTGAGTCGGTGGAGTCAGTCGGTGAGGTCTGGAGTCTGGAGTCTGGAGAACACAGTTGGGGGAGAAGTCCAGGAGAGCGGACGACGCGCGAGCTGAGAGCGTGGCCAAACCTGCTGTGCCGCGCAGACCTGCGCGTTTCGGTGGAGAGAGCCGGAGAGAGCTCGCCAGCCAGCGCCAAACGATCTGAGGTGATCGGGCTTCGGGACAGTCCGAGCATCGCTGAGGAACGGACGGGTTCTTACAAAGAGCATCAACTTTGGAAGAGCATCAAGACCCGTTCGTTCCTCTCAACGCGTCGCCGGCTGAGGCCCGAATCACCCGGCCGCTTGGCAAGGCCTGGGCTCAACCGCGGCTACGCTAGCTGCCGTGGGGACGGGACGTCGCGGGTCGCCCCATCGAGGCACCACGAAGGTGGAGGTAATCTGCAACGGTCTCGTGGAACTTCTTTGGTCCGCCAAGCTACACGTAACAAAGGTCTACGGGTCCAGTCTGACCCCCTTGTCTTTGAGGGGGTCTTTCCTTGTTTATTTGTGTGAAAGTTGTGGCGCCGTGTCCTGCAAGTAGAACTGTTGTTAAGTGCTTGTGAATAATAAATAATAGACGGTTGTAGTGCTTTGTCTTGCTCGCGTCTTGTCCCTTCCCGCCAATTCATTGCATGATTGATTATATACGTGTAAATAATAAATGTGCTTGTTTAAATGTCACCCGCTCGTTGTGTCCTTTTTCCACAATTGAACTGCAATCTTGCCTTTGGAATAATAGCGGGCTTTTTGATAGCCGATAAAATAATCGGGTCCAGCGAGGTCTCGCGATAATACCCTGCTCGGTTATACCAGAATGGAACGAACCGCTTAAGCGGTTCGTGTCCAAGCAGACCTCGCTGAGGTACTGTCTCTCGGTAGGCTGCCCGCACAAATAATTAGGTATATCGACAATACGGCGATTGACCCTGTCGCGCGCGGGTAGAATATTGACTAGGCCGTGGTGTGCCCTTGGAGCACACCCGTGACTGGTTTTTGGCGTTGTTCCAGAAAGTCGCGACTGAATTGTCCGTCTGGTGGCCTTACGGCCACGACTCGGTTAAAAAGCGGATGTTCGCACGCCGTCAGGCGGAAATTCGTAACATATATATATATATATATATATATATATATATATATATATATATATATATATATATATATATATATATATATATATATATATATATATATATATATATATATATATATATATATATCGTGCCAATCGGCCACCCGGGTAGGATAGGGTTGTTCGCCAAACTCGACCTACCTAAGTACCCACGCGGATGGTAAACCGGGCGATCGTACCTCGCCGCAGGTCGACTCCGGACACGAGCCGCTTGGGCGGCCCGTTCCATACTATCGGGATAACCGAGCGGTGTTATCTTCGACCTCGACGGTTCAGATTATTTACAGGGCATTTTGCACCCACTACGAACCCTTTACGTGAAGCAGGATGGAGATTCAATTAGGAAAAGACGAAGCGAAACGGGAAAACAGTTCACACAATGCACATTTATTTCCCGGCACATGGAAAGCACGTATATACAGCCATACAGTCAAAATGCACATAAAGCAACCAAAACAATAAAAGCAACAATGACACAGAGTTAATACAGACTATGCGCACACACGGCAACACTTATACAGCTTTACTTCGCAGACGGCGCCAACACACATTGACACAAAAGCAAAGGAAAGAAGCCACCCTCATAGACAAGGAGGCAGACAGGCCTGTAGGCCAAATGTGCGCGTGACCTGGAGGAGCGGCCAGGTCTGCGAGACCGGGGGGGGGGGGGTCCTGCCCACGTCCTCGTGACGCGTTGGCGGGCGAGCCGCAAATGTGGCCGCGCGGCTGTGCTCCGAGTCCGTGCTTCTTGGCGGGTTTCATTGGCACGACGTTTGGAGTGGGGTGGGAACGGGGCCCCCTTTTGCACTATCTCAGCGCGGGGGGAAAGGGGGAATTGTTGATGCCCTCGGGGAGGAGAATGGTTGGCTGGCTTGGGTCCCGCGACAAGACGAGCGATTCCCCACACCGTAATCTCGTCGCCGACCGCCATCCTTCTCGCCTCGGACCCGAGCTCCTTTGCCTCTTCCCGCAACTCTTCTCAGTTCCGCACTCTCCTCACCCGACCGACTCGACTCGACCCACTCCCATTGACAATTCGCCTTGCGCTCGCCTTTTTATAGGCGGGCAGGAGAAGCCAGTATGCAAATATTCGGATCAGAATGACCTCGGGGGCGGAGCCAGGCTCGCCCATTTGTCGGAGGAAACGGGGTGTGAACCTCCCCTGATCCGAGAATTTGCGTATATCGACTTCACACACACGCGCCTGGAGGCGGGGCCAAGCAGCCCCGTGCTCGCTAATTTGACGGAGGAAAAGTGGGCGTGTAGCGTTTTTGATCCGAATTTTCCCTCGGAAAGGCCGCTATTTGCGCTCGCGGCTCGGTGCGCTCGGCACCAAACGCCAAACGTGCCCGAGACAGCCCGACGTTCAGTGTTCACAGGTGGTGCGGGAATGGCCGTAGAAGGAGAGAGGTGAAGGTGGTGGAGGGTTTTCGGTGGTGGTTTGATGGTTATGGTGCCGTTTGGGAATGGTGGTGATGCGATGATGTGGGAGCGTAGATGGTGGCAGTGGCGTGGTTGTTGTGTGGCGGTTGAGACGTGGTTGGTTCAAAATAAAGATAGAACAGAAAAAATGGCTAACTCAAAGCGTCGCAGCCCGGATGAATCACATAAATTCCCTCTATACAACGGGTTTGGGCTAACTACACATGTACTTAGAGATATCTCACCTACGGGCCCTTCATGGTGTCATGCGAATTTCCACAGCTGTAACAATATATATATATATATATATATATATATATATATATATATATATATATATATATATATATATATATATATATATATATATATAATTTATGTGTTACATATTATGGATTATTTATGTGTTACATATTATGGATTATTTATGTCTTGCATAGTGAGACCACATTCACTGGAACAATCATCTGTGTGGCAGACACTGTTCTTTGAGGATTATGTGGTCTTGCCGTGTGAGACATAAATCGTGGCTAATGCTCACCATTACAGCCAGGCGGTACGATTGAAATTTAAATGACGAATGTGGCCACAATTGGTGAGCTATTTATACGGTATGCCGTCCTGATGAGGGTAAATTAGCCTGAAATCCGGATAGGCGGCTCTGGTTGATGTTTAACCAATATCGACCATAAAATCTCTCCCTGGTGACATAGTCGACCAGCTGAAGCCTCCAGGTTGGAGGTAACGCTTTAGTGTGTGCTTGTGCAGGATTTTACATCCTTTGGTGGTCGGGGAAGCGCTAATCACACTCCACATATTTCAATATATATTCTGTATCTAGGTCCACATTAGCTCCATTATAAGATTTTAATCACAAGCTATCTTGTTAATCAAAATCATTTTCAGAGTAAACTTCTCTGTGATGTAAAATTTTACTGACTTAGTCATTTAAAATATATATATAATTGCTTATAAATGGTAATGTTAGTTTTTAAAATGGATTTATTTAAAGTGTCTATGAAGGGGTGGAGGCAACATTATAATAAAAATGAGGATGATGGGAGAATCAGAAGAGGGTAGGGGAGTCTGTGAGGAGTGCCGAGAGGAAGCGGATATTTGGAGTTTATGCAAACGATGAGGAGGAAGGGAAGGGCCATCTGGGGATTGTGGGGTGGAGGGAATTGGAACACATGAAAAATTTCTCCATATTTGATTTGCTTCTTATTTTTATCCAGTATCGATGAGGCTTGTGGAGGAGCCAGAACACAGAATGGACCAGGATGTAACAGACCAAAAAGAATAGTAGAAAGCGATAATTGGGTGTTGGGGAAATACCAACTACAGAGTTGAGTGACAAAATAGAGGGGAAATTAGAGAAATATGGGATGTGGGGAAGAATTGGTGGAAGAGGAAGACACAGGGAGTGAACAAGATGGATACAGCCACAAACTCTCATTCACAGAAGTGGAAGGACAAACTGCATATCTGTGAAGACATGGGCTTGGGTAGGGTTAATGTAGCTATAAAAGACCAAGGTTGTGGATGGGTGATTTCATCGAACACTTAAGATGTGTTAAAGAAAGGATTGCAAATTGTTTGGTAAAATTATTTCCTGGCACTACGATCATGATTCATTTATATAAGGAACTCGCTTTATAGTAATCTATTTTTTTTTTTGCTGTTTTCCTTTCAGAGAGGAGGCTTACTCGTTTGTAATCTGCATCCACAGGAAAACAACACCGAGAAGTTGACAGCTTTTGTCAATGCTCTCAATGGCAAAGAAGGCACCGGATCTCATCTGGTTACTGTTCCCCCTGGGTCCAGTCTTGCAGATGCTTTGCTCAGCTCGCCAATCCTGGCTGGAGAGGGAGTTGGTTTTGGTTTGGGAACCTCTAACTTTGAATTTGGGGTTGATCCAAATGCAGACCCAGAACTGGCCTTGGTAAGACCGTGATTATTCGACGAACCTTCGAGGCCTTCATTTTGCTTGCTCTTCCTCTCTTCAGTATTTTGTTATAGCAATTTTTGTGTGGATTGTCAGGCATAAGATACTATTGAAGCCAGTACTGACCCCCCAATTGTACAGGCACTGCGCGTTTCTATGGAGGAACAGCGGCAGCGCCAGGAGGAGGAAGCACGCAGGGCGGCAGCTGCTTCTGCTGTTGATGTCGGTGTGAAACCCACAGGCGGAGAAGGTATGACTTTGATAAATCTACAGCATTGTACAAAGTTCATATAATGATGTCTTAAATAATAATCATTTTTCAGGAAACACTTTTCTCAGGGCATTTACTCTTAGTGCAAGATAACTCGGTCGATTGAACGTAGTTACCACCCAAGGAACTTTGGAAGTTACTTGGAAACTTCATTAAACCCTGCGACATTATACAGCAATCTTTTTATTACTAATCTCCAAACTTTTTGAATTGCTTTGCATTTACAAAGCTTGCATGTAATTTTTTTCTGAGTTTAGCTTAAATGCACAAAACACAGTGATTCCCTTTTCATGGTATTCCATCAAGAAGCATTGACTTGCTGGCCATTTATATGTGATATTGCATATACTAAGGAAGCCTTTTTTTTCTTGCTTTTTTGTCCATCAACTTCCCCACCTCTATTTGTCTGTGCAAGCTGCTATAATTATTGCTCGGGATTGTAACACTAGCCATGGAATGGTTCACATGTTGTAAATGTACACTCGGCACTCTGTTTTGGCACAGCCGTTGAGCAATGCACAATTTATAGTCTGCATGTTGTAGATGAGTACAGGCAGACAGCTAGGTAACACTGAAGTGCGGGCACGAGAAATTCCTATTGCCGCAGACTTCCTCGTTTTCTGATTGAGTCTTTTCCAAGATCAGCACAAATGACTGGTAATACAAAATAAGTTGTGATGCAGCCTTTGGATACACCATTATTGCTACATTTGTTTTGTGAAACTTCAGTTGAGTAACATGAAACGTAAGTTATAAAAGCTTACCAATTCGTTCTAAGTTTTTTTTTTTTTATGCCTCACTGATGAGGCATAATCATGAGATGCAATTGTAGTTTACATTCCGTTCTAGCGCTGGTGTGGGTAGTGACGTGAGGCATTGTCATTGCAATGTAACAAAATACTTTTGAATATGTGGTTACATAACTTGCTGAGCATGTGTGCTTTCCCTTTTTATTGCCAGTGTCACAATCAGCAAAAGGATCACGTGTTGTGTTGTGTTGTGTACAAAACAGACCAAGAGGCATTTGGTGAATGTTCTGGCATTTCCAGTTGCAATGTATGGATACGAGTCATGGACAGCGAAAAAGAAAGGAAGACGATTGATAGTTTTGAGATGTAGTAGAGGAGAAGATGAATGTTAAAAATTCCTTGAATTGCAAGAAGAGCAAAAAAGAAACGAGACCACCGGCACCATGTACATGAGGAGTGCTGATGTTAAAAAGAAACTGTCATATTTTGGGCACATCGTGCGTGCAGAAAATGAAAGTCTGGCGAAATCATTCATGTTGGAAATGGGTTGAATGAAGAAGAGGAAGATGCAGACCATGTATGTGCTCGGAGGATGGGGTCAAGGCTGCATCCAAGCTATTTCTGCCAGAGCTTCAGGGAGCTGTCCTGGATAGGGATGTTTGTAGAAATCTGATCAATATCATGACTCACCAGAAGTCTGCTCTGACTTTCCAGAAATGTGTATGTATATATTGTTGCGGATTCGCGCCCGCCGGCGTGCGAGCGGCCACGTAACTCGAATCGCGGCACGTCGCCCACCGGACGGACAATCCCGTCGTGACCCTCTCGGACTAACGCCGGGAACTAGTCACGGGTGGGCCTTTCGGCCTCACCACGATCGTGCCAATCGGCCCCCCGCGTGGGATAGGGTTGCTCGCCAAATTCGACCTACCTAAGTACCCACACGGAGGGTAGACCGGGCGATCGCACCTCGCCGCAGGTCAACTTCGGACACGGGCCACTTTAAGCGACCGGTTCCGTACTATCGGCATAACCGAGCGGTGTTATCGTCAACTTCGACGGTTCGATTAATTATTGGGCGTATTTAGCCCACGACCAACCCTTTACGTGAAGTAAGATGGAGATTCAATAAAGGAAAAGACGAAGCGAAACGGGAAAAACAGTTCAACATAAAGCACATTTATTCCGCGGCAAACGGAAAGCACACATATGCAATTATACACCAAAAGCAAATGTAAAAGTAGAAGAAGCACAACAATTCTGCACAAAAAGCAAATGTAACAATGCAGATCTACTACCGACTACCGAGCACACAGCAACACTTATACAGTTTTACTTCACAGACGGCGCCGACAACACATATACTCAAAGCAAAAGAAAAAGGGACCACCCTCAACTACAAGGGGGCAGACGGGCCTGGGGCCGAGACCGCGTCGAGCCTACCCGTCTGGTGATGAGCCGCAAAATGGCGGTGGCGCCCCGACTCCGCGGGCCTCGCTGGCACTGCCTGGAATGGGGTGGGAACGGGGCCCCCTTCTCACACTATCTCAGCGCGGGGGGAAACAGGAGGGGGTTGTTGATGCTCGGGGGAATGAGGATATCTCGCTGGTGTGGGTGCCGCGACGAGCGTCTCCACCGCGACCTCGGTCACGTTACCGGCCTCCCCTCTCCGCAGCTCCCCGACTCTGACACGAACGCCCTCTCGACTGCCTTCGCCGCCGCCACCACCACTCTCCAACTCTCCACTCTTCTCAGCTCCGTCCAACTGCGTCCAACTGCTTTCCTCCTCTCAGAAACTCTCAACTCTTTCCAACTCAACTACTCTTTTGGCGAGCGAATGCGGCCCTTTATAGCCCCCGGGGCTTCGCTCCTTCACCTTCGACCCTTCACCTCTGGCTGGCTCCCCATTGGACAGAGGAAAAGTGGGCGTGAATGATTTTTGATCCGCGAATCTGCATATAGCGATTATACTCCGACGCACCTGGAGGCGGGGCCAAATCGCCCCACGCTCGCTGATAGGACGGAACAGAAGTGGGCGTGAATGATTCTCGATCCGATTTCTCGGAAAGGCTGGTGTTTTTGCACCCGCTGCTCGGTGCGCGCCTTGTACGAGTCCAGTATCGGTGCCCACAAGCGGCGCGGGAATGGCGGTGATGCGATGGTTGCGAGAGCGAGATGTGACGGCAAGGGTCGTGGCTGTTGTTGTGAAGCGGCGTTGCGGTTGGTGGTTGTTGTGTGATGGCTGTTGAGACGTGGTTGGTGGTGGTTGTGGTGGTAGTAATGGCGGCTGGTCCAAAATAAAGATAGTAAAAGAAAAACGGCTATCCTGAAGGGTCGCAGCCCGAATGAATGACATTTATTCCCTCTAAACAACGGGTTTGGACTAACTACACATATACTTACAGAGATATCTCACCTAAGGGACCTGAATGGTGGTTTGCGAATTTCGTCAACCACAACACTACCCCCTCCCCTTTTTACAGACTCGTCCCGAGTCGTCAAATTTTCGTGTGCCATCATGTGTAGTTTTCCCCTAGTACATTTTATCTACGGATCCCTGAGTGCGACATTCATGGTATTCGTGTCCCCAAAATAAATAACCTGAGGGCTGAGTAACTACCTAAACAAACTCGCTCACATGGACGACTTAAATAAAATTGCCGGCACTAAGACAGACATGCCGGGGGCGCACTCATATGTACAGTACATCTTAACCTTAACTTACAAATTTTACACTAAACCATGGCCCAGGATCACTGAACTCTGCAAAAAGAAAGCAGTTAGCAGGGAGCCAGGCTGCTCGCATGCAGTCTCTGACTCAAACAATGCAGGTGACAGGGAACGTGGCCGGC
This sequence comes from Eptatretus burgeri, assembly GCF_056783735.1. NCBI lineage: Eukaryota > Metazoa > Chordata > Myxini > Myxiniformes > Myxinidae > Eptatretus > Eptatretus burgeri. The sequence continues at coordinate 68,217,367 of NC_140972.1, read as the reverse complement.
TGCTCACACGCAGTCCAAGGCCTTCCCTTTTGAACTGAACGCAGTGAACCACAACGGTGCATGGGCTGCACAAACGCAGTCTCCGTGCCAGCTCAAGTGGCACACGCAATGAGCACAACGAATGGATGGATGAATGGATGGACGCAAACACGGTGCACGGGCCGACACTGCAGGCCCGTGTTGTAGCTGCCAACAGGGCAGTTCTCGCAGCGTGCAAACTGTTGCTTTCTGATCCTGGCGCACATGGCAATGAACAGGGGGGGGAAAAGCAAAAATTGAACGGGGCTGATGAACAGGGGCAGTGGGCATGGCATGGCATGGCAAAGGTGATCAGGCAAACACCGCCCGCAGAACAAGGCCGCTGCAGGCAAACACAGCCGGCAGATGAACTGGCCGGCACAGGCCTCGCAGAAAACAGCTGCAGACGATCCGGCCGGTACAGGCCTTGCAGCACAGCAGCTGCAGCCGATCCAGCCGGCACAGGCCTTGCAGCAAAACAACAGCTGCCGATGAAGTTGGCCAGCCTTCGCGTTCAGTGGAGGTTGGTGGAGGGAGTGCGGTGGTGCTGGCCACTCGGAAGGCGGGCTCGGACCTACTCTACGGTCTCCCTCCCAACCTATCGCCTTTGCCTGTCACTGTCCATACCCACTCCCTTAATTTGTCCAAAACCAATTTAGCCCCAACTTATTTTTTTATTTTTACTTCCCCACTATAAATCGTCCCCTAACCCCCTGTACTGTCCTTGTTCGGCTAACCTATCCTGTCACCTAGCCTACTCCCAACCCCTACGTTCCCTTCCCGGAGGGGAACAAGGGAGAGCTAGCGTCCTGTGTCGAGGCCCAATCCAAGCCTCAGAATGGCCTCCCCAGAGTTCAGCGATCTATAACCAAAGTGGGTCCAGCGGCCCACAACGAGAGCGAGGGGATGGATGGTGCGGAGGGGTACACTTCCTCATCTACCCTAACCATTAACCTGTTGAACTACCCCGGGGCTTTCAACAAGCGCCTCTCGCTTAAACTATTGGTTCTAACAACCCAGATTCCCGTCGCCTGTGTTGGTGTCCTCACAATTTCGGGGCTCAGCCCCAATTTTCTCTCCGTGCCCTCACACGGTCTCATGGCTGGGACGCGTGGCTCCCCTTGGCAGGCACGACCCTCTGCCGAATCTCCCGCTATGGCACCCCCGGGCACTACACTGCCTCCGAGCCTACCAGCTCCCTAAACACCGGGGAGTGCCCCCCATGGCACCTCCCCTGAAACGCACACGTGGCAAGCTGGCTTCCCAGGCCCCTTTCCGAGGGTCACCTGTGCCCACAACACTGCCCACGCGGCTAATGGCGCCCCGGGCCCCCGCACCAAGCAGGCGCACCCGTGCCCACTACGCTATCCCGGCCCCCCATGGGCCCTTGGCCTACCACGGCCGACTAGCCTGGTGCCCGGGGTACCCACTCAGCGATACTCACCTTTCGCAGCCACGCTCCCAGCCCATTAACAGGGCTCCTGCACCCCTCCAAATGGGATTCGAGCCTACATTCACACCAACAACAAAACGACCTCCATTTTTCAATTTAACTAACCCCCTAACTCACTCTACACTGACCCCGGGGTCCCTTGGGCGGGAGTCACTCCTCCCCCCAATCGCTCATCGCACCATGCAGTCCCCATTCGCTCCATACACACAGACCCGCTGGCCTCACTCACTCATCATGTACTCACCTCACAACTCTTCAACACACACACCGCTGAACTCTGCCATCCTTCTAACTACTTCCCCTAACTAACTCGTGCTCCCACGTCGTCCCTTAAACTACAGCACGTTCCATTTAACACTACGTAGCTAAGCTACGTCCCCACTACACACTCATTGTCAGTCACTGTCTCTTAATATTCCATTTCCCAACCTAAATCTGACTAACAATCCCTCTAACTAATCCATTCCACTGGCTCCATGAGGACTTACCCCTGCCCCATGGAGCCGGTCTAACTAAGCTAACCCTTCCCCCTAACTAGTTTCATCCTGTGCCCTGGGAAGGGGGTCTTCCACCCCTTGCCCGGGAATCCTGTTCACCCGAAAGTGAGGCTTGCTTTTTCCTTTTTTTTTTCACATGCGCAGCACCAGCGCGGCAACTCACAGCTCGCGCACTTTGCACCTGCCCGTGACGTCATGCAGCTGCACGTGTACCTCGTCCCTCCTTGGACGGTACCATCCGGCAGGGATACCCCTCCTGCCGGATTCCAACCCCGCGTGCAGCCATGACGTCACCGTGCGCATAAAAAAAACACAAGCCCCACGTCTCGAGGGCTTCCCCACGCGAACACATGTGCTTTGCCCGTTGGAGCTTAACACACACGATCGCGTGGAGAACCCGTCCGGTCCAAATCCGTAATCCTGCCTAAACTTTGTCCGTCGCGGGATCGGCAACATTCACCGCGCTCGTTTCCGGACCGGGACTTCACTCTCGTAAGCGAGCACGTGGGGGCCTCGTGCGTTGCACAGCACGGACCTCGCGCGCGCTGATGGGCGAACCAGGCACGGTCCCCGAAACAGCTACAGCCGCTACCCGGCTTTTGTCCCTCACATGTCGCTGTCGTCGTCTCCATTCCACCCACGCACACCTGCGTGTTACGACGCTCACACTCCACTCCATTATATTCACCCCGGGAGACGCGGCTGCATGCTCACGCATGCCGACCGACATCTCCCTTACACACAGCGACCTTGCACACGCTGTCTCTCTCACACTCGGCCGCTCACTCACGCATGCCGTTACCCTTGCACACGTGGCTCCACTCACTCGCGGCCTTTCACTCACTCGTGCCATTTCCCTCACACAAACCATACTACTCACACACGCGGGGGCACTCATCCGCGGTGCCTCACTCATACACCGTGCCTCACTCACACATGCGGGGGCACTCAACCGCGGTGTTTCACTCACACACGGCGCGCTGGGAAGCACGCCCTTCTGCACACTTACCACCACACCACTCACACACGGGGTCGCTTCCACACACGGGGTCTTTGTCACCCACCCGGTCGCTCTCACACACGCCCTTGCACCCACGCTATGCGTGCGTTGCAGCACGCATTTCGCCACACTCATGAACACACACCTCGACACCACACACACCGGGACAACCACACTGGGGATTAGTGTCCCCACAAGGGTCTCCGGGGCATCTTTCCCCCCCAAGCTTTCCGTGCACCCGTTCGCAGCACTCCTCCCCCCGAACTCGCTCGACACGACCGAACCCACCTGGTCGTGACTCGCTTCAAGGGGGCATACTCCCTCCCCTCGTTCCTGGAGGAGGCCATCCAACTGCTCGCACCGGGTCTCTACCCAGTCCGCGAGCTCACCCCCATTATCCTCCACTACCTCCGTGTGTGTGTGTGCGTCACTTACCCCGTCTTCATCGTGTAGTCTTCCCTCTATCGTTCCCATCTCCCGTGTCTCTGCCAACTCAGTCACCTCTTCACCCTTTACCTCCCTTGTCTCAACTATTATTTCCGTCTCTTCCCTTGTTATCTCCCTCGTACACGTCTCCGTCACCCCAATTAGTTTTTCCCTCTCAGTTACCGTCACTTTTTCCGTCACGACCCTCGCCCAACACGTCCCCCGAATTATTTTTTCCTTACCCGCCTCCACCGCGGGCCCGACAGCCGTTGCACTCCCTCCCAGCTCGTTCGCTCCCACACGTGGAGTCGCCATTTTAAGCTCCCCGGTTACTGCCTTCATGCCCGCCTGCAGGCTTCGGCCCATGCTCTGCGTCTCACCCCGCAGCCCTTTCATTTTTTCCTTCATTTTGAGTGCGTTTGTTTCCATCTTTTCGTTCATGCGTTTTATTTCGTTTGTGTTTGTATCCATCTTTTCGTTCATGCCTTTTATTTCGTTTATCATTTCATTTGTGTTTGTATCCATCTTTTCGTTCATGCCTTTTATTTCGTTTATCATTTCATTTGTGTTTGTATCCATCTTCGCTGTCATTGCCGCCAGCATGGCGCATAGCTGGGCCATGTCGGTGCGCTTGGGTGAGCCGATTCGGCAAGGATCGGGGGGTTTTGGCGGAGAGGGGGAGGGGAGGTGTCATACACCGCGGCCGCCGCCGCACCTATTTCAGGCTCTGGGTTCAGTTGGGGGAGTTCATGTTCCTGCACAACCAACATTTCCTGCACGGGGATTTCATCCTGGACCATGGATCCTACATTACTACACATATACATTTCTAATACCCCCGGCTCCCGCTCGCCTTGAGACGCCATCTTATTTCTCGTAAAGGGTTAATTTGAATCGCTCGTAATTTGGAGGGAATCGGGGGTCGCTCCTCTCACCCCTGGACCGATTCCCGTGAATTTAGCTGGAGAAAGGAGAGCCCGTTGTCCCGTTCTCCGACACCAGTGTCGCGAGGAGGGGGATGAGTTTGTATCCCACTGCTGACACCAGTGTTGCGGATTCACGCCCGCCGGCGTGCGAGCGGCCACGTAACTCGAATCGCGGCACGTCGCCCACCGGACGGACAATCCCGTCGTGACCCTCTCGGACTAACGCCGGGAACTAGTCACGGGTGGGCCTTTCGGCCTCACCACGACCGTGCCAATCGGCCCCCCGCGTGGGATAGGGTTGCTCGCCAAATTCGACCTACCTAAGTACCCACACGGAGGGTAGACCGGGCGATCGCACCTCGCCGCAGGTCGACTTCGGACACGGGCCACTTTAAGCGACCCGTTCCGTACTATCGGGATAACCGAGCGGTGTTATCGTCAACCTCGACAGTTCGATTAATTATTGGGCGTATTTAGCCCACGACCAACCCTTTACGTGAAGTAAGATGGAGATTCAATAAAGGAAAAGACGAAGCGAAACGGGAAAAACAGTTCAACATAAAGCACATTTATTCCGCGGCAAACGGAAAGCACACATATACAATTATACACCAAAAGCAAATGTAAAAGTAGAAGAAGCACAACAATTCTGCACAAAAAGCAAATGTAACAATGCAGATCTACTACCGACTACCGAGCACACGGCAACACTTATACAGTTTTACTTCACAGACGGCGCCGACAACATATATACTCAAAGCAAAAGAAAAAGGGACCACCCTCAACTACAAGGGGGCAGACGGGCCTGGGGCCGAGACCGCGTCGAGCCTACCCGTCTGGTGATGAGCCGCAAAATGGCGGTGGCGCCCCGACTCCGCGGGCCTCGCTGGCACTGCCTGGAATGGGGTGGGAACGGGGCCCCCTTCTCACACTATCTCAGCGCGGGGGGAAACAGGAGGGGGTTGTCGATGCTCGGGGGAATGAGGATATCTCGCTGGTGTGGGTGCCGCGACGAGCGTCTCCACCGCGACCTCGGTCGCGTTACCGGCCTCCCCTCTCCGCAGCTCCCCGACTCTGACACGAGCGCCCTCTCGACTGCCTTCGCCGCCGCCACCACCACTTTCCAACTCTCCACTCTTCTCAGCTGCGTCCAACAGCTTTCCTCTTCTCAGAAACTCTCAACTCTTTCCAACTCAACTACTCTTTTGGCGAGCGAACGCGGCCCTTTATAGCCCCCGGGGCTTCGCTCCTTCACCTTCGACCCTTCACCTCTGGCTGGCTCCCCATTGGACAGAGGAAAAGTGGGCGTGAATGATTTTTGATCCGCGAATCTGCATATAGCGATTATACTCCGACGCACCTGGAGGCGGGGCCAAATCGCCCCACGCTCGCTGATAGGACGGAACAGAAGTGGGCGTGAATGATTCTCGATCCGATTTCTCGGAAAGGCTGGTGTTTTTGCACCCGCTGCTCGGTGCGCGCCCTGTACGAGTCCAGTATCGGTGCCCACAAGTGGCGCGGGAATGGCGGTGATGCGATGGTTGCGAGAGCGAGATGTGACGGCAAGGGTCATGGCTGTTGTTGTGAAGCGGCGTTGCGGTTGGTGGTTGTTGTGTGATGGCTGTTGAGACGTGGTTGGTGGTGGTTGTGGTGGTAGTAATGGCGGCTGGTCCAAAATAAAGATAGTAAAAGAAAAACGGCTATATAGAAGGGTCGCAGCCCGAATGAATGACATTTATTCCCTCTAAACAACGGGTTTGGACTAACTACACATATACTTACAGAGATATCTCACCTAAGGGACCTGAATGGTGGTTTGCAAATTTCGTCAACCACAACAATATATATATATATATATATATATATATATATATATATATATATATATATATATATATATATACATATATATATATATATACATATATATATATATATATATATATATATATATATATATATATATATTAGGGTGCCCAGTCTAATGGACTGGGTAACATTGTTTTTCTTCTATTTACTTCTTATTTTTTTCTTTTTTCTCTTTCCGCCGGCAATTTGCGGGCTTTTTCGCTTTTAAAATCATTTTCTCTGGAATGGTAAGTCCGATCAACACGAAATTTTCACCATAGTATGTATCTTTTTTGATAGCATACTTAATTAATAATTATGACGTCATAGGTCACGTGGTACGGGTGCCATCTTGCGAAAAACCGATAAACTTTGGACCTCTGTATCTCTGAAACCGTGCAATGGGAAAAAAATTTTGCTTCATACATTTTAATAAGCTCTCTATGGGGAACACGGGTGATTTTTTTCGTGACGTCATCGGTGAAGCGGTATGCCGGTGAAAATTCGTCAAGCAGAACATGGGAAAAAATAGAAAAAAAAGTTGAACATCTCCTCTACTATATTTCAAAACTATCAATCATTCCTTTCTTTTTCGCTGTCCATGACTCGTATCCATACATTGTAATTGGAAATGCCAGAACATTCACCAAATGCCTCTTGGTCAAGTAGAACTGCATGGGAAAAATCTGATATTTCTTGAGCTTCATCTACACAACAAATCACCGTAGAAAAAAAAAATTACTCTGACGTCATAGGTGACTTGGTTCGGCAGCCATCTTGTTTTGAAAAAAATAATTAAAAACATCTCCAGAACGGCTGAACAGATTGAAGCAAAAATTTACACTCACATTCCCCATGACATCCTTTTCAAGCTCGTTAATTTCTTATTGATAGGTCACATGGTTTGGCAGCCATCTTGAATTTACCCTTAAACCTTCAAACTTCTTCTTCTCCAGAACGGCTGGTCAGATCAAGGGGAAACTTCACATACGTATTGCACACGGTTAGTGAATACAAGTTTTTTCATATCGTGAATAATTGATCGGTCACATGATTTGGCAGCCATGTTGGATTTAAGAATAATATTAAATAATGTTTTCTCTGGAACCACATAACCTATTGAAGCGAAACTTGGCAACTATAATCTACCCCCATGCCTGCATATACGGTAAAAATTATGTCACACGTCACATGGTTTGGTGGCCATCTTGGATAGAAAAACGCACCTTATCCGATTAACACAAAACTTCACACACGTGTTCCACTACACGATTGGAAGCAGAATGTAAATTTATGATGTCATTGGCCACATGGTTCGTCAGCCATCTTGGATTTTAAATTAATAAATTTTTTAAATTGTCTTCTCCAGAACACCTTGACAGATTGAGGCAAAAATTCACACACACTTTCCCCAAGACATCCTTTCACAAGTTTGTTAATTTCTGATTGATAAGTCACATGGTTTGGTGGCCATATTGAATTTACCCTAAAACCTTCAAACGTCTTCTTCTCCAGAACGGCTGGTCAGATCAAGGGGAAACTTCACATACGTATTGCACACGACTAGTGAATATAAGTTTGTTAATTTCTAATTGATAGGTCACATGGTTTGGCAGCTATGTTGGATTCAAGAATTATATTAAATAATGTTTTCTCTGGAACCACATAACCTATCAAAGCGAAACTTGGCAACTATGATCTACCCCTATGCCTGCATATACAATAAAAATTATGATGTCACAAGTCACATGGTTTGGAGGCCATCTTGGAAAGAAAAATGCACCTTGTCCAATCAACACGAAACTTAACAAGCATAATCCACTTCCCCATTAGAGGGAGAATTTAAATTTATGTTGTAATAGGTCACAAGGTACGGCAGCCATATTGGATTGAAAATTAATAACTTTAAAATTCTTCTTCTCTGAAACGGCTGAACAGATCGAGGCGAAACTCCACATGTATGACCGCCTCTCCATGACGAACAAAAAGTTCTCCCCTGCTTTTGATGTATGACGCATCGTTTGGCAGCCATATTGGATTGAAGGGAAAATATTAATGAATGTTTACTCTGGAACTACTGCATCAATATATGTGAAACTTCAGTTTTAAGATGGAACAGTCATGTGGAATGAAGTGTTTAAATTTTAACTTGATCGTCCCCATGGTTTGGCAACCATATTCGATTGAAGGGGAAATATTAAGTTATATTTACTCTGGAACCACTGTGTCAATATATGTGACACTTCAACCCGATCGGCCACGCGGTTTGGCAGCCAGAATTATTTAATTATTTGAATTTGAGAACTTTTAGATTTGTTTTTCCAGAAGACTCATTTGGCTGCACCTGCATGCATTTGAGGGTACAGGAATAGCTATTCAATTGATACCACCAATGTCCCCAGGAAAAAGGGCTAACTGCAGACAGAATACATAGATTGAACACTTTGTGCTACCTGGTTCGTAACTCGTCAGTCCCATGCTGTATCGAAGCAGAGCTGCATTTGTATCGATATTAAATGATGTTTTTTTCTGGAACCACTGATCCGATCTAAGGGAAACTTTACAACTATCATCTACAGAAAGTATCACGTTGTATCAAAGGTGGACGTCTGGGTACCCGTTCATCACTGCCACCAGTTATAAAGTGGCAGTTCTCATTTATTATTATTATTACTACATATACTGTATTTACACAATTCTAAGGTACAAAATTTTTTATTTTTTTTATTTTACACAATGAGATACTTTTCTTTCAGTGTGCCTTAGAATTGAAAGTACAGTAGTTGAGAGATTAGAGAGAGAGGTGTGTGCCATGTCTCTGAAAGAGAAAGATAGGTGGGGGAGGAATGGGGAAAGAGAAAACGTCATCATGCACGTAATCAAAATAATCACGCTTTGCAGAAGAGGATTGATTCATCACTCTTGACATTGATGTTGTCTTCTTCTTTTATTTATTTATTTTTTCCTGATGTATATTTTTTTTGATTAAATTTTCTCATTTGTAGTTTGTGTGAACTTTAAAAAACGACAGGGTGGCCTGAAGGTCGCTTTAATCCTGCTAAATTTCTCGCACCTCCCTCTCACCATGTCCGCCCTGCATGTTAAGAAACTGGCTGGCAGCAGGACTTGTTACTGTTGAAATAGTTGAAGGTGATGAAGCTGTCTATGGGTATATCACTATGCCATTGCAGACAGGTTGATCTCTGTCTTCTACCACCTCCTTTCTGGTCTTGCTCCCTCTGCTCTTTCTGTGTTGTGTCCCTCCAGCCCCCACAGGTTTCTGCAGGGCTCACACTGTTCACCATCAACCTCCTTCTGGTGAAACGACCTAAATCCATGATCACTGTTCACCTCCACTCATTTGTTCCTCTTTGCTTTTTTCCCCACCTTTGGAACCAGTTCCATGTTCTCCTCAATCTCATTCTTCCGTCCAGGTCTTCAAGACGGCTGTTCACCACCATCACAGATTGTCCCCAATCCAAATCCATTATCTTTTCTACCCGCATTAACCCACTCTAATCCCTCCTCCTTCCAAATTTCCAGTTTTCCCTCCTGAGAGTTTCCTTCTGTATCCATCTTGTCTAGCTGATGGATCCACTCCTGCCCTCCATTCCTCCCCACACCCATTGTTTGTCCAAGTCTGTCTCTATCTTGGCCTTCAACTCTTCTGTTGGCATTTCCCCCCTCTCTCAATGGTTCCTTTTCTCCTGGTCTGTTCAGTGTACTAATACAAGCTCTTTCACGAGCCTCGAGTATGTATACAAAAAAACGTGTCTCGTTTCAACAAGACTGCTCACCTCCACATTTTGCATTGCATATCTCGATGAAATTTTCCTTCAATGATGCACTGGACGCAGACCACCAGTTCCTTCATCGTGGCCACACATAGTCCAGATCTAACAACTCCAGGCAACTCTTTGTGGGGCTTCATTAAGAAGAAAGCGTCGACAAACCAGGATAGGACTGTTGAAGAATTGCTTGGTGCAGTTGTGACCTCTTTCGCACAGGTGACTCCACAAATGCTACACAAGATGTATTAGCGGACTTTGCGGCAAATTCAGTGGGGTGAGGAGAATGATGGAGCGTATAGATACAATGACTGATTAATTATTGTCAGTAATGCACAATTAAACCTGTATATTAAGTTTTTAAGAACAAATTCTTTACTAGGGAGGGGAAAAGCAACTTCCAGGCCAACCTGCAATACTACCTGCTCCCTCTCAGAGTGAAATATGGTGTCGGCGACTCACTCTTACTTTGTCCTGTCGACAAATGAAAATTGCAAGCACAATGGATTGTCGAAGAAAGTGGAAGTTATTTTTTTATTGACAATTACATGCACACTACAAAGAATTGTTGTCTGTTTGTACGAAGTATTATTTTTCTTTTCCACTGGCAATTGGCATTATGACAGGATGTAGTTTGACAGAAGTGTGTATTTTTAAAAAGGTACCAACAAATCTCCACAGATATGCATCATAAATTAGACGATTTTTATTTTTATTTTATGTTTTTTAATGGACATCGTCATTTCCCCATTTCCTCACCCTCAATACTCCGGCAGGAGTCTGTGATTAAACCACTTGCACTATTGCACGTGCACAGGAAAATAATTGCAAGTAGCCTTCCCTTCCCACCATCAGAGTGGGGTCAAACGGGGGTTGGGGGGGGGGGGGGGATTTCATGTCCTCGACCTGATCCTGAGCATCGTACCTCGAGCGCACATTCAAAAGTTGGTGATCAGTCAGACTGTTATTAGCTCGTTGTCGAGCTCGTAAAAGCATAGTGATGTCCAGTCAGTCAGGCAGGCAAGGAGTGCGTCAATTATCATTTTCTTTTGTCCCCCCCCCCACCCCCTACTCCTCTGAGATGGCTCAACAGATCATTTTTAAACTATGCATGATGATTCATGATGTCATTGTGCAAAAACTAATGGAACCTTTAAAAAAAAATTCCATCCAGGTGGTGAGATAATGAACTTGAATGTAAATACGTGAACATCATTGGTTGAACAGCTGGCCTGACTCCACCCACAATTGTAACCTGAAGAAAGAAATCATACGTGTGCCATTTTGGTGCTGTGGTAAGCCCGAGACCTCTTAGAAAGTGTCATTATTCACAATCACCATACCCTCCCTATCAGTTTTCCGTTTGCTGTAAAACAATTCCGAAGCGACTGTTAAAAGGATCGTCAAATATCCAAAGGTTGGAGCCAATAGACGTCATGGGCTTTGTGAATGTGATAGTACGTATCGGCCTCAGGCTTCGGCCTATGAGCCAGGGCAATTGGAATTATCCGAGCTATATAACCACAGTTTATAAAATGAAGAACCACATTTCTTTCGAAGGCATGGAAGCAGTATGCCCATTTTATCATGTACGTAACCTGGGTTATTTATTTTTATTTTTGTGAGTGATCGAGGCAGCAGTCTGTTGCCTCTACATCACCCAAAGCCGAAGGAATGTGTCAAACGTGTTGCTTGCTTGGAACAAGATTGCCTGTATGGCAGGTACTCTGATGGTGATAATTTTCCATCATATTATACTGAAAATCAACCTTATCACCAAATGCGCCCTGGCTGTGACTACCCTCCATCTGGGGACGAGTGTCTGATCCACGTGGGACTCTTAATTTATTCCATCAGTCACACACGTGTACATACAGGGAATTACCGAATTTTAGTATGAAGGTGCTCCCTGCATGCATAAGTATCGTTTTGTACTTTTTCAAAATAAAAATTTGTATTCGCCAAACATGGGTGGGGGGTCAGGGTGCCTTACAAATATGGTAGATATACTTGCATTCACCATCCTTATGGAGTTTGAGTATGAAAGCGCATAAAACTGTGCAATGACAATAACATCAGAATACTGAAGCCGAAGTATAAAAAGGCTGAGAAACAAATCAACGTAACTAATTACAAACTTCCAGATCATCTTCTTTGTTCGTATTCAGCACAAGACTGCGAGGTAGTATCATTGGCTGAGTTTCCAATGTAGTACACTGCTGGTTCGGGCAGGAATTTGGAATTTGGCCATGGTGCTGGCGATAGCTCACCTACAATCTAAAATTGTCTTGTAAATCATGGTTTTCATGCAAGATATCCTTTCATTACATTTACGAGCAGAGTACCCACCCTAGGGGCGATCTTGTTCCAAGCATGCAATACGTTCTGAGAAGCATACCTTTGTTTGGGTGGTGTGTAGTCAACTGACAGGTCTGTGTCGGCAAAAAAAAGAACCCGGGTTACGTGCATGAAGAAAAAACATACCTACTGCTTATAATTCAAAACACCTCACTGTACTGGAAAACGTGGGGACAGGAATACCGGATCGTGAAGGGTGGACTTGGAGACTGCGCAACACAATACATATTAACAGGGAGAATTGGCTTCCCCCTCCCCTCCCACCCACCCCTCCCCCCCCCCAAATCGACCAAAGACTACCGGCAAAAATAAAAACACTCCTATTAATTATTTAAGGTCATACTGATCCGATGTAGCAAATATGGATGTAATCAGCCTCAAACTGTAGAAGTAGTGTAACACACACACACACACACACACACACACACACACACACACACACACACACACACACACACACACACACTGGTCCATGAATTATAGGAAGGATGATAAAAAAAAGGATCACCACGAGGGTCTACTCCAATGGTGTTGGGACCGTTTGAGGTGGACAACAGCAAGGTTGGAAGTGAAGACAAAAGTTTGATTTATTCGGCTAGAAGATGCCTAATGAGTAAATGATGATACTTCATTATGTTTATCGAGGATAATGATAAACAATCTGACCCTGAGAAAATAATTAAGCTTCCCCCAATAGCATCCGGGGAAGGCTTATTGCTGTTGTAGGGTTTGTTTCTACAATTGGCACCCCCAATTTTTAATTGTACCACAGAGTTTCTAAGACCCCTCCCCTCCCCAGGAGTACAAAAGCACTATTTAGAAATTATCATTATTTATTTGTTTTTCTTCCTGCACTTTAAACACCTAATTTCCGAACTGTATCAATTTCCAAGCTTTATCTCGGAGCCAGCAAGGATTTTCGGAATGAAATTTTACATCAATAATATGAATAGAAAGTACACGCCACACAGGGTTGACTTTTTTGACCTTCACCTCATTTGAAAGTTGTTACCAAATTGTTTATCGACATTTTAAAATTTTTCACCACAACTCGCCAAAGGCTTGTCGAAGTGAAACAAAATTGCGCTCTAGAACTCTAGATCGTGCAGACCAACTCAATTTTAGGCTTAATATGCATCATACCCCTCGGGGTTAAAGGTCAAGGTCTTACACCCCGAAGAGTATTAAACCACCATTTAGATTTTCCTCCCTTTTTACCTCCGCCACCTAAGGTTGACGGAGGTTGTTTTCACCCCTGTCTGTCTGTCTGTCAGCAGGATATCTCAGAGTTGTGGACGGATTCTGATGAAACTACGTGGACAGGTTAAGTGTGTGATGAGGATGATTTGATTAGATTTTGTTGAAGATCTGGAAATGAAAATTTTCATTAAAAAAATTAATAATAAAGATTCTTCACCATTGAGAGATGGGGCCAAAAACGATACATAGCATGATATTTCAAAAAGTTGTGGACCGGTCATGACAAAACTTGGTCGATGAGTTGGGTAGGTGACAAGAACAAGCCGATTAAATTTTCGTGTGTGACAAGGACTAATGGTCCGGATGCATATCCTGCCTATCATTAGGATACTAAAACGTAAACTGTTCAGCCTGGCGTAGGTATGCACTCTACCAAGTTCCATTCTAGTTTTTTGTGCCAATGTCAGAGGACTTTCAGAATGAGATTTTGCCTCAATAATGGTGAATACAAAGTTTGTGGGGTTGACAGAATTATTTGACCTAATTATCTTCTTCTTCTTCTTTCGGCTGCTCCCGTTAGGGGTCGCCACAGCGGATCATCCGTATGATCGGCATAGTGATTTGGCACATGTTTTACGCAGGATGCCCTTCCTGACGCAACCCTGGTCGCCTCTTACGACACAGGGATATGGTACACCTATTTTAACCGGGGTATACATCGGCCCAGTATACTGGTACTCATTTCGCCGACCTCGGAAGGATGACAGGCTGAGTCAACCCCCTGGTGTATTAATTCAGTGGCCCAACGGGGCTTGAACTCAGGACCTTTTGGATCCCAAGCCGCTGCCCTTACCACTGCGCCAACACCAGGCTATTTGACCTAATTATAGACCAAAAAATTTCACCAAAATTTCACTAAGATTTGTCTGATCAGAACGAAATTGCCCTCTCCAGATAACCTTGAGCAAAGCACATTTATGCTTAATTTGCATTATACCTCTCTGGGGTTAAAGGTCAAGGTCTTACTTTCCTAAGAGGACTAAACCATCATTTAGGTTTTTCTCTTTTCTTTTTTTTCCTGCCAATATCCGAGTTGTATCTCGGAGCTGGCTGGGACTCTCGGAATGAAATTTTGCATCAATAATGTGAATAAAAACTGCGTGGGCTTGACTGTTTTTGACCTTGACCCAATTTTAAGGTCATGACCCAATTATAGACATTTAAAACATTTTTTCACGAAAACTCGACAAAAGCTTGTCCGATCAGAACGAAATTGCCCTTTCTAGCCTAGTGCAATGTGCATTTATGCTTAATTTACATCATACCTTCTGGGTTAAAGGTCAAGACCAAATGGTGGACTGAAAAAAACAACTTTTTGTCATAGCTCAATCTTGCCAATGCAGCATCTTGGACCGCTTGGCCTTCCAAGAAGTTATTGAATTCATAGTGTACCTGCATTGAAGTTGTGCACCTGATATTTGATTATTGTCCTTGACGTATGTTTTTCAGATTTTGACCTAATTAACAAAAACACCTTTTTGATCATAACGTCAATAATTTACCTCCAATTTTCATGATCTTGAGTTTTATGGATAGACTAGATGATCCGTGAACCCGTTGGGTTCCCGTTGTGACAGCGGTTGATAAAAAAATCATTTCAAAAAAGAAAAAAGAAAACATAGCTCCAGCGAACTATACCGCTGAGGTTGTTTCCATTGATCAAATTCTCCCGAAGAGTACTTGACTGAATCGGGAATTGATTTTTAAATAATTTTTTGTTGCCCGATTTGAACAAAACTTGATACTGCACACCACAGGAGAATGGTGAGTAAGGTGGCCCTAATTTTTTTTGCGTTATCGTGTATTGTTTTGGCTGTATTTCAGGAACATACATACATATACATACATACATACATGCATACAAGATGAGAGTTTTAGTAATACATAGATTGTAGATGGGGCCACATTTTTCTTTATTTACACTCTATCTCTGAATGTTGAAGAGAAAGGTCATATGGTAGTCCAAAAAATAAAATAGGGCCATCATTGGATCACGGGTGATCACCAATGGTAAGCCTCCTCCGGCGGGGAAGCTTACCCTTGGCGAACGCTTTGTGATTGCAGATATGTAGTTTTAATTGCACCACCACACCTTGGTCAAAATAAAATCTTTGACCTAAATTACTTACGTGGGGGTGTGGTTGAGGAGGGGAATCTATACCCAGATTGTGGTACTAATAGTTTTGTCCATGTGCCCACGTAAGTTTCATTATTCTTGTAACAGGGAAAATGTCAGAGTAAGTCATCTTTTAAAACATGCAGCAAGTGTTCACTTTAAAGCAGATGGAGTATGATTAAACGTGTAAAACATCCTGTAAAAGCAAAGCAAGGCGAGGCCAGGTGGAGGGCTTGGGCATTTTACAAAGGCACAGAAACGGCGTTATAAAATGCTCTTTACAAGCGGTATGGACTCTTTCAAAGTTCCACGGACAAGTATGGCGGTTCTGCAGGGGCTCCCAAATGACCACAGGATGGACTGTGTTGTGTGATGTGGAGAGATCATTGATGGGGCGAGGGAGCGTGCAGTATGGACTCTATGGAAAGCGCCACCACAATCCAGCAGTGGCCAATAGAGGCCAGCTGTGGGCAGTCCAAATACTGTGTTGCAGCAGTTTGGACCAGCTGTGGGCAGTCCAAATCCCCCTTCCTGGGGAACGGCCAATGGGCACCAGCCATGGGTGGGTCCCAATGAGTAATCATAACTGTTGAAACATTTTTCCCACCTTTTGCTTCCTGCCCGTTGCACCGCCATGTTTGGTTTCATTTGAGTGAACCTTGGGAAATCTCAGGATTAAGGATTAAGTAAGCATGGTATCTTAAACACCTTTTCGGTCCTTTGTGGGCAGTCTTATATCCCCGGCGCAGACTGTCTGTGTTAACGGAACCTTTGATGTGACACCACCTTGTTTTATCAGTCAACAAGCAACAATGAAACCATCCCTGACTTGGTTGCTATTTTTCCTGGTTCCTCAAATGAACAACTAGATTTCTCGAGCTTAAAATTATGCTGCCTCGACAGAATTTAAATGCCAACCCACGGGGTTTAGCCGTGCTTTATTCTCGAGCACTCAAATGCTGCACATCCAGTGAGGAAATGGCACATACCATTTATAAGTCTTTGGTATGATTCTGCCAGGGTTGGAATCGAACCGCTCACCTCCCCAACTTGGAGTGCACACACTATTATGCCACCCAGTCTGGTATCTTCAGTCCTTTATTCCCTTCACCTCGCTCCTTCACTGAATTTTTGATTTTATTCACATAATCACCCACATAAAGGCCTTCGTTTTCATTTTCCAACCTACCTCAGGGAAAACTCTCCGACCCGAAGAAATGTTGAAAATGTTGTTATTTTTTTTATATTCGGTGCATTTCCTTATCGTTCCTGATTAATCATACCTCCCTGGACATATGCAATCGTAAAATGGTGGGCAAGCTCATATCTGTTACTGTAGGGCAATGCCAACCATTCAAGCATGTCCTGGTAATGTATCGTCTTTGATTAAATGAAAAACAAAGCCTTAGACGGCATTCCATGTATAACATATGGTATACTGCCGAAGGCATTGTGAACCTTGTAAATTGCAGCCCGTGTTTCATTTCTCCCCCAGGTATGCTATAGTATATACTCCCCCAGTATTTTTTGTCTTATCCCAGGCCTAGCAACCAAAAGGTATTTTATGAGTAACTATTACTGGCTCGCAGCTTTTGCAGCATTTTACCTTTTTCCGATCTATATATAGAATAGAGAAAAGTGCACAGTAAATTGAGGTTTGGTGGCCAGGGATAATGCATTGACAGCCCTTCCCTTTACTGAACTGTAAATGATTCTGAAATACTTTCTCTGATGTCTAGAATCAATATAAAAAATAAATATGCTTTGGCTTCTATGCTTTTCTTGGAATATGTTATTCCATCGCCCCTCAAAAGGGGATTCATCCTGGTGAATTTGATCATGCTTTGAACACGGTCTCGCATTCCAGGAGAGTTTTGACAAATCTCAATAATTATGTGACACTCGATTGGAGATTGATTTTGATTATTTGTATATTCGGTCAGCAACCATGCCAATACTGTTTTGGAAACCATTGACTAAATGTATTTATTTGAATACGTGCAACTGGGGATATATTTATTTTCTTGTGTGAAAGTTGACACTTCAATGTGCTAGTAAATTACCCAGTATGTAGGAGTGTCGTTGTGTTGTGGGTGAGGATCATTGTCTCTTACGAATCATGCTTGTTCATCTTTGCAGATTCTGAACAGGCTCTGCTTGAGCAGGCACTGGCTCTGTCCATGCAGCAGAACGAGTCGAGTACTGCAGGTGTCCCTGACCTCAGCAGCATGACGGAGGAAGAGCAAATTGCATATGCTATGCAGATGTCTCTGCAGACTCCAGGTATGCTTAAATCTTAAGCACAACTTTTGCAGGGAATGCTAGACTTTATGCTAGATGCTCTAGTTTTTATATATGTATATGTGTGTGTATATATATATATATATACATATATATATATATATATATGTATGTGTATATGTATATATATATATATATATATATATATATATATATATATATATATATATATATATATATATGTGTATGTGTATATGTATATATATATATATATATATATATATATATATGTGTATGTGTATATGTATATATATATATATATATATATATGTGTATGTGTATATGTATATGTATATATATATATATATATATATATATGTGTATGTGTATATGTATATGTATATATATATATATATGTGTATGTGTATATATATATATATATATGTATATATATATGTATGTATATATATACATATATATATATATATATATATATATATATATTATGCCTGGTGTTGGTTTAGTGGTTAGGGTGGTAGCTTGGGATCCCAGGGTCCTGAGTTCAAGCCCCGTTGGCTGCTGAATTAACACTAGGGGGTTGACTCAGCCTTTCATCCTTCCGAGGTCGGCGAAATGAGTGCCAGTGTACTGGTCCCGGTGTACGCCCCGGTTAGAATAGGTGTACCATATCCCTGTGTGTCGTAAGAGGCGACCAGGGTTGGCGTCAGGAAGGGCATCCGGCCATAAAACATTGCCTCAAGAAAAAGCCAAACCCCTGCATAGCAGGGAAAAATGGCTGTAAAAAGGTCATTTTATGTTTACATATATATATATATATATATATATATATATATATATATATATATATATATATAATATATATAATATATATATTGTTGCCGGGTGTCGGCCGCGAGCACGACCTCTAGATGGAGCTGCAGAGTCAGCTCGACCGATCACCCGGAATTTAGATCGTACCTTTTCGGAAAACTCCGGGTCCCTTATTGGACCGAAGTTCGCCAATAGACAGACCACGTGGGGTAGGGTCGATTGCCAATTTCAAT
Organism: Eptatretus burgeri; assembly: GCF_056783735.1. Taxonomy (NCBI): domain Eukaryota; kingdom Metazoa; phylum Chordata; class Myxini; order Myxiniformes; family Myxinidae; genus Eptatretus; species Eptatretus burgeri. Next base: position 68,198,372 of record NC_140972.1, on the reverse strand, counting down.
TTACCTAAATACCCACATGGTCCAACCTACCGGGGAAATTCACCCTCAACGGCACCCGTACGGAACGAGCCGCTTCGCGAACTCGAACTGTGTGCGATCCGAGCGGTTTGATCGCCGAGATCCGTCGGTCCCAAATATCCCGTTACAACGGCAACGGCCTGGCTAGTTTCCCAACACGCAGCACGCGAAGTCAATGAAGGAATAGACACGAACGAGCTGAAACATTTAACAATCGGGGTATTTATTCACAATAATGATTGGGGAACGAGGGAAGCTTGCAAGAGCAGAGTTAAACCGAATATTAATAAATGCACGTATATACAAGCAAAAAAAACACTTATACAATTTACTACTTATCTGACTGGTGTCACGAACACACACACGCACACACCCAAAATGATCAAACCAAATGGTCTTTATTGAGGCCTATCTCGGACCTGTCCGCCTCGTGCGGTCTTCAAGGACCAGGTCCTTGGGGCAGAACTGGACCTCCAACACGATCCGGACGATCCAGGCGAACGAAGTCGGCAGGGCGAAGGCTGGTGGGAGAAGACCCTTTCTGGCACCGACCACTCCGTGCACACTGCGCAAATGCTTTTAGAAATCAATCGCCCTGCGCGCAGATGTTCACACTTCTTGCCAGAACCAGAACAACCGCGTGCACTTCTTGCCAGAACCAGAACAACCACGTGCACTTCTTGCCAGAACTAGAACAACCGCGCGCACTTCTTGCCAGGACCAGAACAACGACGAACGCGCAGACCGTGCCAGACCCAGAACAACAACGAACGCGCAGACTGCGCCTATAATTATACCCCCTCTTCAGAGGGGGGGAGGGGTGCCTCCTCATGACCCTCCCTCTCTCACTGGCTGGTTTTGGTGCGCAAAATCGCTCCTCGTCTCTATCACTGGCCAAGACGGGCGGCAAGCTCCTCTATTGGCCCGGGGGCGTGGCGACGCCACGCAGATCCCCTTCCTCCCGTCGCGGGATCTGATTGGCCAGGCGACGGCCACCCCACCCGCCGCATGCCGATTGGCCGAGGGCCGCTGCGCGACCCCTCCCCGAACTCCGCCCACCATGACGTCGGCCAGATCGAGGTGAAGGAAGCGAAGTGAAGGTGAGGGTGATGCGGTGTGGTCGGCGTTGATGCTGGTGGAAAAATAAAAGAAAAACCCTAACTATCAAAATAACTCCACAGCACAGGAACATTTAATTACCCATAATAAACCAGGGATGGGACCCTAACTGGCAGCATGTACTTACCGATATAACTGATCTATAGGACCTGTATGTTGTGTGCTCATGGCTTCCAGATTCGCAACAATATTAGGGGGGTGTGCTTTCACATTGTGTAAGCATACGAACTGTGCTTCCACATTTCGGGGTTGCTCACCCGCATTTGATTTTTCATTTATTTCTATTTTTATTTACGGATGCTTTCCAACAGCTCTGATTTAAACAAAAAAAAATTATTTATTTTTTCTTGGTGTATCGGCTTCAGTGTCCTTTGGCACACAAAATGACCGTGCTTCCCCATTGTATCGGGTCACTCATCTGCATTTTCCCCCCTTTATTTTTTTTCATTTTTTTTCATTTATGGAAGGTACCGATCTTTAATATCAGTCAGTGGTTAGAAAGAGCTTTATATATTACTGTTGATATAAATATCTCTGGAATGTATTTATCTATTTATTTATACATGGTGTATATATTATATTTATATAACATATTACTTGTATATGTCTGCAGCTGTAGAGGAACCCAGATGTGGTTTCAAACAGAAAAAGGGCTTATCTTGCGTAGCTTTTCATGCTTGCTTTATGCAGCTTTCTTTGGCTGGAAGACCATGGGGTTAATTTGTATATGATCCTAGCTACCTGGGGTAATTAATCAGGTGAGAGCTGATTGTTTGGGAGAGTGGTTGAGCACCTCGGGTTTTCAGGGTTATACATTAGGTGGTTGCAGACTTGGGGTTTGGGGGGAGGGGTTTGAGGACTTGAAGTCGGAAGAGGTTTTGAAGACTTGTAGTGGCAAAGACAATTTTAAGAAAGGATGGGTAGGGGAGTTGAGGGCATGAGGTTGGGTGGGTGGGGAGTGGGGGAGTGGGGGAGAGGGTTGAAGACTTTATTTCACATTTTAATTTCCATGTATGGATATCGAATATATAAAGCTTTTTCTAACCACTGATTCACTGACTCGCTGTTATTTAAGATTGGTACCTTCCAGGTGACAGAAAACTGAAATTTTGTGTGCTGATTAGGATGTGGCAATATATCGATGTACCGGTTATATCGATATAATTTTTCGTATCGATATACCGTTATTTGAATTCGGAATATACGATTTATTACTGGTTTATATTTATCACCGAAAAAAAAATGGTTCATCACCAACAAAGCGAAGAAAGGTGTTTACAATATTTAACGACCATACATGATTTAAAAAGATTAAAAAATTTAAAACTACCATACACTCAATGTCTCGGCTAAACTTGGAACAGGAATGGTGGAACGTGTGACAAAGACGTACCAGGAAGTAAGTACAGTAGGTTTTAACTTTTAACCCTCAGCATCCGAGCTCATCAGTTCAGCCTGGTGTTAGCGCAGTGGTTAGGGCAGCGGCTTGGGATCCAAAAGGTCCTGAGTTCAAGCCCCGTTGGGCCACTGAATTAATACACCAGGGGGTTGATTCAGCCTGTCATCCTTCCGAGGTCGGCGAAGTGAGTACCAGTATACTGGGCCGGTGTATACCCCAGTTAAAATAGGTGTACCATATCCCTGTGTCGGAAGAGGCGACCATGGTTGCGTCAGGAAGGGCATCCGGTGTAACACATGTGCCAAATCATTATGCGGATCATACGGATGATCCGCTGTGGCGACCCCTAACGGGAACAGCCGAAAGAAGAAGAAGAAGAAGATCCGAGCTCATCAGCTCTGTACAAGTGATCACGTTTTTCTTTGCCCTCGTGGCTGGTTTTAAAGCAATTGCCAATTGGTCATTCATATGAATCGGGTATGCTTTAAATACCCTGTGCAGAGTCGGTGATCCGCGATGGCGATACCAGAATGGAAGCGAAGGTGCTATGAACTATGAACTAGTTCCCATTCCCAGAATAAGATACAACTTCAATTTATATGCAGAATAGACTTCCAGTTCCCACACATTGTTTAGAGGGATGGTGTGGGGGGGGGGGGGGAATGGCGTTGAGTTTGGCATGTTTCATTCCCCGAGTAATGTCCCCGATCCCCCGAGTTTCAACTCTCCAGCTTTTGTCTTTTAGTCGAACAATACCTCTTTAATACCTCTTCAATCCATCTTTCAATACCTCTTTAATCCCTCTGGTCCCATCAATCCATCTCTCAACCCTTCTTTTACTCCAGCTACCCATCAATCGCCGGCCCCTCGCTGTGTCGGAGTGGCGACCCATCCAGAATTGTGCTCAATAGCCAAGGAGACTGCTTGAGCAGCACCAACGCTCTGCACAGAGTATGGTCCCAATCTCCTCTCCTCCTCCTCCTCGCCTTTCAACTTTCAAAAAATAACTCACGAACTCCTCAGTCCTCACTATCCTGCCCTTTTTGCCTTTCAAATCCCATAATTCCCATGCGAAACGTCCCTCACCTGAATCCACCCATTCATTTTTCCATCTCAAACCATTCTCGTCTTCCTTCCACCTCCCAACCCCTCACTTCACACCATCCCCTTCAAACCCCCTGTTCACCCCCCCCCCCAACTACCACCATTCCTCCCCCACTACCACCACCATCACCATGGAATAGTAATTACCTGATTAACTCAGTTTTCTCAGTACAATAACCCCATTAACTCATTACCTGTAGGCTATAATTATACAAAGGATCTCTCAGCATCTGCAAATCATCGTGGAATTATATTAATTTATTTCTTTTCTTAAATCATTTCCTATGAAATTCCCAATAAAACCCTATCATTGGCGCTATGATTGTCGTCGTCATGTGAGATAAACAGTTGCTTCCTGCTCTTCGGGTGAAATTTTAAATAAACCCATTATACCGGACTATCAAAAATAATTAAAAATGGGTACAAAAAAAAAATAATAATCAGTTCGATACAATCGGTACAAAAAAATAATAATAATAATAATAAAAATGATACCAAACATGAACAAATCGAAGAAAGGTGTTCACAATCTTTAAATACCATACATGGACCACATGATTTAAAAAGCTCCAATGGATTTGGCTACACCTGGAACAGTGGAACGTATGATGTCAAGACGTACCATTAAGTACGTACAGTGAGTTTTAACTTTTAAGCCTCAGCTTCCGAGCTCATCAGCTCCATGCAAGCAATCGTGTTTTCCTTTTCCCTCGTGGCTGTTTTTAAAGCAATTGCCAATCGGTTATTCATATGAATCGGGTGTGCTTTAGAATCCTTGTGCCGAGTCGGTGATCCGTGATAGCGGTACAGCGTTACATGGTAGTCATACCGACGTGGCGATAGCCATGGATTCCGACCTGTGACAATTACCAATACTGATCTTGCTTTAAAACAAAATCAATTTTTGATGTATCATCAAAAAGACAAAAATAACCCCAATAATAGAATGGTTAACGTTATCCGTTATCAAAGATAGCATGCAGCTGAGGTTTCGGGGTTTATCCTTCATCGACACGAAGAAAGTTAGAGCACAAAACGTCAGCCCTTTATGATCCTTTATGATGGATAACTATCGATCTTTATCCTCATGTTTTTAATTGTCATCTTAACTGGGATTACAATACCATTTTATTTGTATTGTTTATCAAATGTTTTAATGTGTGTGATGCCTTTTGGAGCTCTCCCCTTCTTTGCATAAAGCTTCGATGCTCATTTTTCAACCTGTAACAGGAAAATTTAGCTTATTAATTACACTCCAAAACAACTTCAGATTTTGGAAATAATCACATCTAGTAGGCTTATATTCAGCAAAATACTACATCTCTAGGGTCCAAGTGAATAATCCGTTCCTCGAAAATTTTCCTCGTATTGAATCGTGGAAGAGCAGGTTGATTGAGGGAAGCGGGGGTGACAAATTGAAAATGGTAGACGGGACCAATACACAACGGAATGAGCGAAAAAGCAAAGAGGACAGAATATAGGAGAAGATCATTAAATGGTAACTTGTAATTAAGAGGAGGGTGTGACAGTGAAGAGTTGACGGATGATCCTCTTTGCTCTTTCAGGTGCATAAGGCTGCCGAGGCAATTTCATTGATTAGGGGGACGTAATCCTGGACAGGTCACAATTCCGACAAAGGATGCGCGATTGGCTCACTTTTCCCAGCAAGCTGGTACTCATTTTCCCGAACTCGGAAAGATGACAGACTGAGTCAACACGCCCGGTGTTATTTTGGCATGACGATTGCTTGAACTAGGACTTTTGAGATCTTAGGCCAACCACCTCCACGGTTAAGCTACCGGCAAGCTTATAGAGGCTTAATAGGGGTAGAAAATAATCGAGTCGGGCTGGAAGATGGCATGGGATGGTGCTTCATTGCCAAATTATAGCATTCAAGGAAAATGTGGGATTGAACCAACTCGGGAAGGTAGTTGCCCTGTTTCTGTAATGCCGGTCAATTTTTGCATTTTCTTTTTCTTTTTTTCATGTCTTATTCCAAAACGTCTCATTAATATGTTGATGAAACAAATTTTGATTTTTAAATTAGATTATGCTTTAAAAAGTACCAAAAGTGTTGGCGTGATTAAAAGTAATTTTACGTTCAGAAATGGCTGAGAATGCAGGAGAGAACCTCAAGGAACCTCCATGATCTGAGGCCCACCCCAGGCCTCCAGACTCCTGGCATATAGTGGAAGGACCCAAGACTGGCAATACAGTATTTCATTTAGACCTGCAACTGAAAATACGAAAAACATTACTGAGTAATCCTGGATTCTGATGCACGATTTGTCCAGGAGTAGTCCTGGCTGATGATTAAGTCACTTCAAGTTTAAATTTTGATAGATTTGTGCAAACTCCATTCATCTGTAGCTGTGTATCATTTGAGAAGTATTGGCTCTTTAATTTGCACACCCCATCTCCCTTAAGAACCAAGTGTTCTAAATTGATCCTGAAACCCCCATCACTCCACACATGTTGCCTGTCTGGGTAACTTCTGCAGTGTGTGTGTGTGTGTGTGTGTGTGTGTGTGTGTGTGTGTGTGTGTGTGTATATATATATATATATATATATATATATATATATATATATATATGTATATATGTATATATATGTATATATATATATATATATATATATATATATATATATATATATATATATATATGTATATATATATGTATATATATGTATATATATATATATATGTATATATATATATATGTATATATATATGTATATATATATATATATATATATATATATATATATATATATATATATATATATATATATATATATATATATATATTTATATCTTGAGCAACCATGCCAATGTTACAGGATAAGACAAGAACTTAATAAAAAATTCTCAAAGTGCCAGCACACATTGGCCTACTCTTGCGAAAGACCGTGTGATTATTAGCATCCATCAGAAGATTGAAGCAGACTGGATACCCAGCTTTGTGTCCTTCTGCTGTGAGGTGCGCTTGTTGATAGTACGCCCTGCATGTGAAACACCATAAACGTAGTTTGCATTGAGTTTGCAAATCGATCCCAGATTAGACAACTCAAAGGTGAGTATACTACCTCAACACTGTAGTCATCCATGAACCTGTTCACAAAGTTCAGTTCAACTCGTGTCTGGTATTTGCTTATTTTATCATCAAACCTTTCACTTTTTATGACAAATTCATTCAAATTGATGTGCATACACGTTGCTTTTATGCTGGTGCTGCTTCTTTCAGGAGAATTCAGTCGTCAGGCCACAGCAACTGATGCAGAGGGCACTGCGATGGACACGTATGAAGCACCTTCAAAGGTAAATTGGGACTCATTTCGTAGTGAAGTGGTATGAACGTAAGCTTTTGCAAACTGAAAAAAGTTCAATAAACCAATCACTTGGCTCTATCAAAACGTGCACATTCCAACTTTTTTGAGTTATCATGCCGTTGGGCTGGTTTCAAGCTTGGTTGATGCAACAGTTGGTGAAGAATGTCTGTGTCTTTTCCTCTTGTTCAGGCAGATGAGGAAGATGACTATGACGTGATGCAGGATCCAGAGTTCCTGCAGAGCGTGCTTGAGAACTTGCCAGGTGTGGACCCCACAAACGAGGCGATTCGCAATGCAATGGGATCTCTAGCATCTCAAGGCCGAGGACAAGGCCAAGATGGACGGCAGGACAAGGACAAGGACAAGGAGAAAGACAAAGATGGCGGAAAGAAATGAGACAACTGCATTGGCTGTTCTTTCCCTGAAAACAATTGGCTTTGCCAGATTTGTTGGTTGTTCGTTGCATGAATTGGCAAGATCATTTTTTAATGGCCTTTTGTTAGGGGGTTTTTTTTTTGGGGGGTTTTTTTTCAAGTGTACTTAAAGTTATTTGTTTTTGAAATTTTTTTCCCTCCAAAGTGTGGAATAAACGATGGAAAATGGTACATTTTTGAACATTGTATAATTTTTATTTTTAGCTCTGGCTTTGAATGGATATTCTTTTGATTTGATGTACCAGACACTTTACAGACCATTGGTGCTGCCAAAGCAGTTTCTTGGCGAGGGTTATACTGGGTAGTTTACCATTGCCTTCTCAGCGTTGTTTGTCCGTGTGCTATCCATTTAAATGCTGGGTGTCAAGCAAATAAGCAGTTCGTACCATCTTTGGTATGACTCGGCCAACGTGAGAACTGTCAACTTCCAAGACCATTACACCACCGAGTCTGGTTTGAATGGATATAGAGGTGTGTAAAGGTCATGCCAATTAATGCTGGAATAGAGAAAGAAAATGAGCAATGATGGTGACTCAAAATAGTCTTATCAAGAAGATGAGGGAAAGCACTCTTTTTTTTGACATTATCTTCACGCTTTGTTCTGTAGCAAATGTCCAGCAATCAATTGGAATTCTCTGAATGCTTTTGAATCAAATTGCTGCAACTGAAAGTGGCATTGTGTGGAGTTGGTAAATGATGGGGCCTGAGATGTGACTGGCTGTGGATAGTATTACGGAACAGAAGGAATAGCACAAACAGCCTTATTTAATCAAAAGTTGATTTCCTGAAACAATGCAGTTAACATAATTTCTGTTTGGCTTTACAACTTTGACTTTCAGGGCTGTGCTGGTACCAACAGTGTGATTGAATGCTGATTGCTCTGAGATGCAACACCTCCTGCAGGTTTGCATTATATTGCAATTTCTTTTGAATAAATTTGGCTTTCTGTGATGGAACCAAAACCAATACAGGGCATAGCCCATAGGGATGTTTGTTACAAACAGCTCTTCTATAAATATAGCATGCTTCTGGATATGAAATCCGAGTATGAAATTTTGGCCTTCCCAGCAGTCACCACGATGACTATCTGCAGCCATGATGTCATCTTGAATCTATTGGCTGGAAATTCTGCAAGTTATATTGCAGGTTTTTTTGGATACATGATCGAGGCTCATGGAAGAGCGAGAGAAGAATGGAAGGGAACAAAATGGAGGTATTGCCAAACATGATTCAGTGCTTATGACAGGGGCAGTCAATAAATGTAATATTAACCACTACATCTGTGTACAAACAAGAAGGTTGATGGAGGTGATGTAAACATTGTCAAGTGGCGTTTACAATACCCACAACTCAGAGAATCAACATCTCAAGATATTTATTTGATTTCACCCATCACTTGAGGTACCGATGCATTTCAAATAGGGTTATTCATAAATCGACGGAGGTTACGACCACCCACAGGTCACATTCAGATAATCACACCCAAGGTGGGCAGTCACCACATCCTGACTCGTGTAGCCAGTTGCGGCCAGGATTCTGAGCAGTTGGAGTAAACAAGCCGAAACATGACTCATGCGACAATGTTGCGAATAGAAAACTAACTCTTTATTTACAATTTGCACACTTCAACCAAAATACCTAGTTACCTAAACCTACCATTGATGAAACAAGTACACAGAAGCAACAGTTCACCAAAACATGTCAGCATAAATCTCTGCATTCTGAAGCTAAAGCAGTCACAGTATGTGGGTACGATGAGATGTTGCTCAAGCAAGTGATGATTGACTTGATGGTGCAGTGAGCACTGAACAGAAGAGGCAGTTGTAACACCTTTTTAACAAAGGCAATTGCAAAGCAGAGAAAGCTGTAGTAGAAGTAGATGCAAGTTCTGTGTCAATCAGTGAGGTGCTGTATTTAGCATCTTGGTCAAGCATACCCGTTTGGATTTATAATGTCGGTCTTGCGTAGAGAACACTTCAATCTTACTGCTGGAGGTCACCAATGCAATGAACAGCCCGACAGGAGGTCTCAAGCGTTGTGGAGAAAGAGCATCCCAGCCAAGGATGCTCCATGTAGATACATTGAGCTCCACTGAGACCGAGCCTGTTATTCGCCGACATGACTCTCTCCCCTCTCTGATCTGCTTCCTCTTTCTGTCGCCATCCTCTCCTTGATCTAGGTTTCGTTCACACATTTTATATCTGTGTGCCTCGTCTCTCAAGAGCCAATTGTTTGGCTGCCCATGTCTCCAAGGCTATGACTTGTTCAGGCATTGCTTCACCTGCCTGGGCAAAATCTCTGCCCTGCCACTCAGTCATGCCATTGTTCAACAATCAACAATCACACATGATGAGTTTCTATTTTTGTTCCATTTTTACTATTATTATCAGCATACTGTACTTCACCTTTTACTCTTTACTTAACTAACATTGCAAATGCAGTACAAAACGATTCGATGACAAAACAATCATTAAACGTACTAAATTCCAAGTCCCATAATGGCAATAATTACATCGGCAACCATTCCACTCGATCAAATAAAAACGTCACAATAGAATACAGAAATTCTCATTTTCAGAACACTATGATGCCCTTATCTTTGTTGGAGATAACCTATCCCACTTCCCCCATTTCCTTCTTCATGTTCGATGGTTACTTCAATTGCCATCATCCCAACTGGCTGCAATTTGGAATATGAACCAGCGGCTGTGACACAGCAGCTGAATCGATTGTTTGTTTGTTTTCAAAACAAAGCAGTTCTAACTTTGTCAACATTTCCATTTTCAAAACTGTCAACATATTTCACTCAGGTTCTCAACACTCTCAGCTGCGCCGTCCTCCCAGATTCCTCTGCTTTTTAGCCAATCCTTTTTCAATGTTGTCCTTTCTTTCACGATGAAAACTGATAAATGTCCCCTAAAGTCATTAATAGAGCGATCCACATAACTAGTGTTCCACCAGCCTTCTACCAATAGTATGCTGGGTGATAGAGCCCTCTAACTACTAACTTTTTTTTCCCCCTTTAACTCGTAGGTTTATATCCATCAATTTGTTTCCCATCCTCGTCACTCAACATGCGACGCGCTTTTGCTAATCTAATGGATGGACACCCTGAAACTTAAGCAGGAAGTAAGTCAGGGTAATTGTATTACATCTATCTCTGACCTTCATTACAACTTCGAGTCTTGCCCAGCTCCTAAACTTTCTGTTATGGCATTCAGGGTCATCTTCATACTTTGCTGGCCAATGTTTCTCCACTCATGCAAGCAATGTGCTTCATTGGATGATGTTTCTCTCTTTCCCTCCTATTTAGCTGCCTTTTTATAAGTGACGAATTCACTCTCTTCTCTTTTCTCTCCTCTCTTTCTTTGTCTATGTGTGTGTGTGTGTGTTTATATCTCTCTCTCTCTCTCTCTCTCTCTCTCTCTCTCTCTCTCTCTCTCTCTCTCTCTCTCTCTCTCTCTCTCTCTCTCTCTCTCTCTCTCTCTCTCTCTCTCTCTCTCTCTCTCTCTCTCTCTCTCTCTCTCTCTCTCTCTCTCTCTCTCTCTCTCTCTCTCTCTCTCTCTCTCTCTCTCTCTCTCTCTCTCTCTCTCTCTCTCTCTCTCTCTCCTCCACCCCCCCCCTTCCCCACTCAAAAATCCATAATTCCACACCACTGATTATTACTATTCAGATCATTGACTCACCCTTGAAACAGGAGGGAATGCAGTTGCCTTGATCTGCAAACTTGGACAAGATCCAAAAAGTCACAAAAGTGGAACAAAACTTTTAATCCTGGTAAGTCAAATAAATCTTCACCCATCTCAGAAAGAATGGTTCATATCGTCCTCTGATCACCTTCTATATCCATATGCTGGTGGGAACGTTCTCTCAAACTCCATGTTCTAACCATCAGTCATAACTAAGCATGGGTTAAGCGTATCTCCAAGCTGGCCACAAGTATTTAACACACATCAAATTGAATGAACACATCTTCTAAACATGATCACAATGGCTGGCCTGTTTGCTCTTTACGATACATTTATTGACTGCAGTGTGAGATCAATAGCTGATGTTATTGTTTGCGTTTCACATCAAGCACCACGCTGCAAGTGCGTTCAGATTCCACAATACATTGTGCAGTCATTTGAGGTAATACAATGACTTAAACAGGTTGTTAGATCTTTATCCATTTTCTTCTGCTATTTGCAGAAGAATTATCACTTTAATAGCAATGATTGTCATCAAGGTAAGAAGTTATTTGCACACTTTTGAACTGTATCAATCACTTAACACGGTTAATATGGAGAAAACTTGGCAGGTTAGGGTGTTTTATTTATGTATTTTTGAAGTACATGATCTTGGTATCCACAGCTTTGTTTGTATTGTGTTGATTATTGATTTTTTTTATTGATTTTTTTATTTTGAAGATTGATGACAATTAATTGGTTCATTTTAGCTCTTTTGTTGGGTTGAATTTGAAACGGAAAAGAACATTCGTGCTTTGGTAATCCCGCACGGAAAACATGAATGTGCATCAATTTTGTTTTGGACTTGTAACTGGTAGGATGGACTTCTGCAGCTGTGAACATACAATCACAGGAGAATGTTGTACTTCCATGACAGTCAATATCATCTATGCTTTCATTTTAGCTTGAAAGCACGGGTGATATTGTTTCTCAAGATGACACAAGTTGAGCAAGGATAGTGTCGAGCACCTTCACAACACATATCTTCTTCTTCTTCTTTTGTTTGCAGCACAAGCCTGTGAATAGCATCATTGTCTGGGGGTGCAGTTGCACTGCTGATGAAGCACCCCCTGTAGGTGAGCACAGGAATTTGGCCATGAATAGCTTGCCTGCAGCTCTTAACAGTAATATCAATATAGTAACATTCCCATAAATGTTTCCCGACCTTGTTAGGTCCAGGAAGGACATGTTAAGTCAATGGTTTGTTGGTTGTAGCCACAAGTCAACTATCAGGTTTGTGAACCTCCAAGAGGAGTGAGATATATTTCTGAGAAGGCACTCAAATGGAGCATGTTGTGATGTAGCGACTTTGGGTGTTAGATTCTTGGTAAACTTTTATATTTAAAAACATTGGGATTGGTTATTATGTAAAAGCCTGGTGTTGGCTTAACTGTTAAGGTGGCTGGCTTAAGATCTGAGGATCTTAATTTTGAGCCCCTGTTGCTGTTGAATTAACACCAGGTGGGGCTGACTCAGCCTGTCATCCTTCCGAGGTCAGTGAAATGAGTACCAGTGTACTGGTAATAGAAGGCACTGCTTCAGCAGCACAGCTGCGCCCCCATAAAATGATGCAACCAGCAGCCACAGACTGCATACGATACCTATTTATTATATATAGTACTATGAGAAATAAGGTTCGTTTCCAAATTATATTGATATTTACAGATTTTTGAGAAAATGTAATGTGTAATAACAATCCTCCTACTGTTAATTTGCAATTTGACATTGGCTTTGACCCCAATACAAATTTTTATTACGGACCCTGGGCATCAAAAAGCTATATATATATATATATATATCAAATAAACCGTTTCAAACAGAGCACCTCACCCCTATTAGAGCAATTCAATTACATCGGATGTAATAAATGTGAATTGTTTCTCCCTGCTTGCCAGATCGATTACAGAAGACGCCTTTTGCATTTTTGCCACCTTCATCCCCATTCCGTTTAAAATCCCACGTGGACACGGGCAACTTGCTCGTATAAATAAATCGACATTTTACTTGTGAGTATTCATCCTTATTTGTGATTAGCATAACTTGTATTTGTACATTCTGTACAAAGCTTGGCATGTATTATATGATATCATAGATAATTCTCCTATAATGCTGCATTTGCCAGATCGCCTAAACATTTAATTTGGCACATTTGAATTGAAGAAATCATTTTTGGAGTTTGGCTGCTCATTTTAACATAGTGTAGTTGAGCATAGTATATAAAGTAACATTCTCATTCGTTTTACATGCTGTCCTTTTGAACATATGTTTTTGCTTTTCTTTCCAGATCAAAGCTCTTCTATTAGTTTCTGTTCAATCAGAACTACATTTGTTATTTCATCCACTATTCTTAAAGATTAAAAAAAAACTCTATAAGATGTACAAATCGAAATATAGTAGCACCAAAAATTATGGTGAGCATGCTTGTGTTATTTCCAGTTGAGGGTTAGTCCTATTAAAAGCTGAAACCGTCCACAAAAATTATTCTAAATTAAAAAAAAAAAACAAGCTGTGGATACCAATAAAGAAAACATCCATATTCAACTTCATATGTACATGTGAATATGATGAATAAGTTACTCGTTGATATTGGAAAATAAACTTTTAAAATGTGTACAAAAACAGTGCTTCTTGTGACTTTGTGCTCTCTAACTTTTCAGCAGGTGGAGCTGATGCCTTATTATTTTCTTGGGGTTGCAGTACCACCTTGAAGTGTACTAAGCAATTAACCCTGTACTTTATTAAACAAATACAAAATTAAAGTGCACAACATATTTTTTTGAAATACTCTTTTTAAAGTTTGTTTGATTAAATTATACTCTTTTATCTTCATTGGTATATTTACAGTGCAAATATCTTGTTTTCATCTATTTTGATCAATATTTGCTCGTACGTTTCACCAAGGAATAATCTTGCTTTTGCATTGTTGGATTGATCCAATATTGTTTCCCGACATGAAAGAAACTTCACTTCACAAACAATATTGTTTCCCTACATGAAAGAAACTTCACTTCACAAACAATATTGTTTCCCTACATGAAAGAAACTTCACTTCACAAACAATATTGTTTCCCTACATGAAAGAACTCTTCACCTCGTTTTCAGTTATTTTTGTTTGTATATTTTTTTAAACATTTTCCATCATCTATTCAGTTCACCAAACTATTTGGCCTTGCATTAAAAAAAAACCTTATGAATGTCAATTCTCTCGAGGTGGGAGCTAAACTTTATGTGCCCAAATTATTGTGCCTTTTCACTAACTTTTTTATTCTATTTCACTGACTCTTCAGCTGCACAAGAGCTTTGATATGCAATAAATAAAAAAAACACTCACGAGATCCAAATTACATTGAAAAGTTTAAATATATTGTCCAAATATATAATTTAAATATATACCGACCTCATATTGGTTCACCAAGAGCATAAATACTCTTATTTTGCAAATAGTATTATCTTTGAGATGTTCAAATGGCTCTAATGCTGTACAACATAATTTGTCATCAATAATAATTGCTTTAGTGACATGTATATCCTTTCACCAACATACAAACGTAATTGGCTCTTATTTCCAAAAATAAACGTTTATTTAGTTTATTATCTTTCATGGAAACATTAACATTTTAAGCAGTATAATCAATAGAAAAATGTCTCTGTTTATTTGCTCACTGCTGTAGAAATGCAAAATGTCATATCCCTAGAGATGTAATAATCCAATTTTTTGCTCATCTTTTACAGTAAGCAAAATAGTATATTACATGAACCTGATATGGTTGCAGATTTGCGAGATCTCAAAGTTGCGAGCGCAACAATTCATGCCAAACAATGTTGCCTGAACCTGGGAAGTCGACGTAATAGACAGTTGGCTTCAATCAGACAGGCAGTGTTTCTGAGACTATGTCGGCCTCGCATCTTCTTGTTTCACTTGGGCAATCCTCACTGTATCTGTGTCCCCTCAGCATGGAGTACCTGCCAGAAATTGGATAGAACACTGTTAAAACACTTTCTCATGGTGAATGAAGCCTACATAAGCAGTAAAAATGTAAACAAATGCATGCACCTTTACATAAAATCAGACTAACTTTTCTGGACGAACCAAACATGAACACAAACTGTTTCAATCGCAGTCCTATCCTTTCAAATAGTACTGTAACAGCCATCTTTTAACATAAAAAAAAAATTAACAATAAAAACTTAGGTGAACTCTTTCCTGTGAGTTTTCTTTTTCTTTGCGACAAAGGTTGTGATTCTTTAATAAAGGTTTGCACAAGTATTACTGCCTGTAAAAGGATGAAGTAAATTTTGAAATTGAGATGACAGATGAATGAGAAACGACAAAATTTCATACGCTATTTACAGCTGACGAAGTTGCTGTGGAGGCATTCTTTTTTTGAATTGTCTGTCCGTCCCTCCGTGATAGGTTTTCTCTGTTTTCTCTGCAACTGCTTATCTGATTGACACAAAATTTTCACCATCGATGTGACTACTTATGTAGAATCTTCTAATGATAATTATGGTGTTGTGGGTCATGTGGTGTGGCAATGTTGTTGGAAAAAAGTAAAAACCTTGGACTACTGTATTTCCGAAACTGCTCCATCGAAAAAAAATTGAAACTTGGCACATATTACGTCCTCCCCATGGGAAAAAAGTGTTTTTTTTTTGATGATGTCATAGATGGCTTAATTATGACGTCATAATTGCATACGTTGAATGCTTTGATCAGTATGAAAAAGTTTTGATGGTCATCTAGAGCTAAATTGTATGGAGGGGGAAAAATAGATGATGTCATCCGTCAAGTGATTCAATCGCCATTTTGTTTTTAACATACAAATCTTTAAAAAGCTTCTTCTCTGAAATGGCTAAACAGATCGAGGCAAAACTGTACAGGTATGATCGTCTATCCATGAGAAACAAAACATTCTCTATGACATCATAGGAAACACGGTTTGGCAGCTATGATTTTTTGAAGAATAAACCTTTAAAAATGTTTGGCTTGATAGATCGATGGGAAACTTCACCCACATGTTCCTAAAGCATTAAGGATACCAGAGCGTCATGAGTAATTAATAGGTCACATGATCTGGCAGCCATATTGGATTGAATGAAAATGTTTTAAAAAATTATTTCTTTTGAACGGCTTCATTAATCGACATGAAATATCACAATTATGATCAAGTGGTCATGGGTAATATTTGTTTTGAATTTCAAACTCATTGGACACATGATCTGGAAGCCAGAATTATTTCATATTTTTAATCTGGTTTCAAAGATTTAAATCAAACTTGGTACAAGTATGTATAATGATGTAATAATGTGGGTGAAGGCATATCTGGTGACGTCACGACATCAAAGAGTTTCCTTCTCGTTTTTAATTCACTCAAACTTTAAACATTTAGATCTGAATACACTGAACATTTAATTCAGTTTACATTGCATTTTAATTAAAGTCAGGAAGCAATAGCTGAAATTTTGTCGCTCAATAATGGTATCTGAGAAATAAATTGTTTTTTTGCGGATAAATATTCTTCCATTGGTAAATATAACTTAGTTTCATGTTACAAAACTATTAAAATAAATACAAGCTGTATGAATGTGCATTTCAGAACAAACAAGTCATTATAAACCACATCCCATTAAAGATCTACATATCGGAACAATGGAGGGCATTTGGTCCACATTGTTTGTATTTAGCAAATGGTTCATCATATGACAGACTATAAACATGGTGTTTAAACAGAGGGACAATGTTCGCATCAAATTGCCTTTTATAATCCCATATTTCCTGATATGCTTGCTAAATATTAGTATTGTCAAAGGAGTGCAAGTACCTTTTGAATAGTGAATGGCACAGATGTGGATGTATCGAGATGAATTCCTGATGTCATCGGCAAAGAAGACATGTTTTGGCTTGGAAATTTTTTTAAATTGTAAAAACATTTTGACCACGTTCTATTTTTGTTTTTTATTTTTTGTATACAATGTCGAGGCTTGCATGAGAGCAAACACAGAACGTACAACAAGGGAAGCAGGAGATAAGAGGGGTGGGAGAGAGAGAAGGAAAAAACAGGGGAACAGAGACATTAGGCTATCTGTGGAAGGAAGAGGGATGGGGCAGGGAATACATGGTAAACAAGATGGACATTACAGGGACTTTCAGGAAAGAAAGCAGGGCATTTGAAGGAGGTGGGTTTGGGATGGATTAATGGGGGTAGAAAATATCGTGGTTTTGGATGGAGGAAGATAGGTGGTGGTGAAAAGCTGTTTAGAAGGCCTGGAGGGAAGAGTGGGATTGAAGTGAGTGTGGAAGTTTGTTCCAAAGGTGGGGAAAAAAAAGAGGAATGAAAGAGTGAATGTGAATAGTGATTCGTGATTTTGGTAGTTTTACCAGAATGGGGTTTCTGGCGGATCTTGAGTGTCCTGCCGAAATATGGAGGAGACATATCGCAGACAGAGCAGGGGGCGAGGCCAGAGAGGAGATTGTATAAAACAGAAAGACCACCGACCTGCCTGCAGTAAGAGTGAGAGACCCATAGACTCAGCCCAATCACAGGAGATACCAATGATCCAAAATGCCTTGGTTTCCACAGTGTGAAGCCGAGAAAGGTGAGAAGCGGGAGCACCAACCCAAAAGAAAGAGCAGTACTCATTCAGGCAGCGGACGAAAGCTTTGTTTGTGGTCAGGAGCTCAGGTGTACCAAGGAAGGAGTTTGCACGACGGAGGATGCCCAGTCAGCCACTGGCTTTGGAGGCCAGCTTGGAAATGTGGCTTTCCCAGGAACGATCATGGCAGATCGTGAGACCCAGAAGCTTGACAGAAAGTACTTCTTCTGGAAGATTGTAAAGAAAGTAGATGGAGGGGGGGTTCCAGATGGTCCTTTCAGAGAGACATCGTGAGATTTGTCAGGATTGAAAGAGATGTTCCATGACTTGAACCAGTTTGTGATTTTACCCAGATCTGCAGAGAGCGAAAAAGCTGCTGCTTGCCGGTCTGAGGGATAACAGATGGTATGGCAGAGTGTGGAGTCATCAGCAAAGAGATGAAGAGGATTTTCCAGAGAGTCAGAGAGATCATTGATGAAAACCAGAAGTAGAACAGGGCCCAGGCCGCTGCCTTGAGGAACTCCAGCCTGGACAGGAAGAGAAGCTGAAGAAACTCCATGTAGGGCCACACGTTGACTGCAACAGGAGAGGATGTCTGTGAGCCATGAGCGGAGATGGACTTGGATACCATAGGAAGAGAGTTTGGTGAGCAGGACAGGGTGCCAGACCGTGTCAAAAGCACGCGATATGTCAAGGGATACGACTCGGATTTCATGTCCGGCATTGAGGACCTCCCAAAAGCCAAGGAGACTGCTGAGGCAGCACCAACGCTCTGCACAGAGTATGGTCCCAATGGACGGACGGATTGAAGACCTTCATCCATTGTTGGGAGAGGAGAAGCATCATATCCAGGGTAGAGTGACCTGGTCTGAATCCAAATTTATGATGAGAAATCAAGCGATTGGAGAAGAGAAAGGATTTAATGTCTGAAGCATCGATGGATTTCACAACCTTGTTGATGATTGGGAGAAGGCTGATTGGTCTGTAGTTGCAGGGATCTGTTTTTGCACCTTTTTTTGCAGAGCGTAATGTTTGCTGATTTCCAAGCAGATGGCAGATAACAATGATCAAATGAGAACGTGAATAGAACAGAGAGAGGGTGAGCGAGAGCAGAGGAGCAGGCTTTTAGGACACGTGGTCTGATGCTGTCTTGACCGGTTGCAGAATCTGAATCAAGGTTTGACAGCAAGCTCTCCACCTTGTCAGGAGAAAAGGACACAGAGTCCAGGGACAGTCGGGTGTGACTGGTCAAGGTGGGTCCAGAAAGTGATGGGTTTGTGGCACAAGATTTAGAAGCAAACACAGAGTTTAGGCATTCAGCCTTTTCATGTGCAGTGTCAGCTGTGCGGACATTTGAGGTAAAGGAGAGGATGGAGGGGGAGAATACACCAGAAACAGACTTAACTAGGCACCACCATGACTTGGAGGAGGGAGAGAGGTTTGAGAGTTCAGACTTGAGATTGGAAAGATGTTGTTTTCTGGCTCTCCTGAGGGTAGATACACACTTGTTCTGAGCTTTATAGAAGGAACTGAGATTACCCTCAGTTGGATTTGCCTTCCATGAGGTGAAGGAAAGTTGTTTCAGGACAACTGCCTCGCCACAAGCTTCAGTGAACCAAGGGCGGGAGGAAGGGTAGGACAACTGAAGAGGAGAGGGGATAAATCTGTGCATGGGGGAGAGCAAGTTTCTTTGAAAGAATTCCCAGGACGAGTTGATGTTGGAGAAAGTAGAGATGGGAGACCAGTCTGTAAGCTTGATGGCTGCTTGGAGACCCTGCCAGTCGGCCTGAGTGAAATGCCCGAGTCGACGGTTCCGAGGTGGTTCTCTGATTACAGCATTTCGGTGCATCACACCCGTCCTGCAATGTAAATGTAGTGCTCGTTTTAGTCGTTTCTTGAGCATTAAGATTATCTGAACTTAATGTGAATGTGTTGGCTGAGACTTTGAAGAAGCAAAAATAATGCACAATTATTTACCTCCTCGTTCACCACCCCCCCTCCCCCCCACCAAAAAACCACAATGTCCCTCAATTTTCGAATTCTTCAAAATATTTGCTGCATTGTGATTTTGAACATAAACCGTGGCGTTTTCTTTTTTTCTCCACAAAATCAAAGCTCATGGAAGAAAGAAGAGCAAGATGATGGGGGTAAGAAGGTAATGAACTGACAATGGGAAAATAGTTGGATACAATAAGCAAGGGAATGAACAATCAAAAAAATAGTTGCTTTTCAATTAATAAATATTTTTTAAAAAAAGAAAAGAATTGCCTTCAATTTTCAGAAGAAAGAGAAAACTGTTCCAAGAAACTAAGGCTGGATAATCGTTATCATGCGTTTCAAATAATATTTTGAAACAAAAGCTATACAATTGTTTGTTTGTTTTTAATGTTGTGAGGTTCACAGAGGTGCTTGTACTGGTATGACGTAGTACAAGGATATACGAGGACAAACAAGGAACTTGTACACAGGAGGAGGTCTTTTGGCCCATCATGCCTGTGCGATATCAACACTACATTCTTTTAATCTATCATTTCATCCAGCGAAGGGGAGGGTAGGTGGGGAGGAGATCTAGGTGATATTTACCTTTTAATTTAAATGTTACGTTGGGGGGGGGTGTGGGTGGATAGCGATAAAGCTAAAAAAATGTAGATAAAATGTGAATAAGTTAGATTAACAGAGAAAATCAGATGATTCTCAGTTGCATTAGTATTCAAACCCTTTAACTAATTAACCACAAATCACTTCAGGATCAAATTATTTGTTTGAAAGGTTACAAAGTAAGTGTAATTGGTTTCACCAGTTTGTAATCAGTGGTTTAACTTAAAAACTAAACTTCTCCATTTATCTAAGGAGTTTGAAGGTGAAACTTACTTGCTCAACAACAAGGCAAACATGAAGACCAAGGAGCTTTCTTAAGAAGTCAAACATGAAGTGATGGAGTAGCACCATTCAGGAGAGGGTTATAAATAAGGTTATAAGCAGATTTCAAAGTTGCTCATTACCTCCATCACCGAAGGTGGATGGAAGTTATGTTTTTCACCCCTGTCTGTCTGTCTTTCTGTTTGTGAACAGGATATCCTAAAAGTTGTGGAGGGATTCAGACGATATTTGTTGGAGACCTTGGGTATGTAATAAGGAAGAATTGTTTCGATTTTGATGAAAATCCGAATCCGGATCCAGATATGAATTTTTTTTTAAAGTGATTCTTCACCATTGAATGATAGGGCTAAAACGATATATAGTATAATATCTCAAGTTGCTGAAGGATTTAGACGAAACTTGGTGGATCAGTTGGTTGGGTGACAACAACAAGCCAATTAAATTTTAATTCAGGTGCGAATCAAAATCCAGCCTATCAGTGGGATACAGAACGTAAACGAATCAGTTTGGCGGGGTATGCACTCTACCGAGTGCCCCTCTAGTTATCACTTTGAGTACGGTGAAATCCATCATTAAGAAGTGGAAAACATATCGTACCACCCAGACTCCACCCAGTTAGGATCATCCATCAAAACTCAGCGGCCAGGCAAGCAGGAAACTTGGGATGCCACTGTAAGTCCAACAATGACTTTGAAGGATCTGCAGGGCTTTATGTCTGAGATGGGGGTCAGAGTTCATCAATCAACAATATCCCATTCCCTTCACAAAGCTGTCCTCTATGGACAGGTGACAAGAAAGAAGCCATTCCTGAAAAAGACGCATCTAAAAGCTCGTATGGAGTTTGTGAAAAAAGCATCTTAACGACATTGCAGGAATGTGGAGAAAAATTTTGTGGTCAGGCGAGTCAAAAATTGAGCTTTTTGGTCTAAATTCAAAGCGTTACGTTTGGTGCACGCCGAACACTGCGCATCACCCAG
>NC_140972.1:68111789-68174289 GCF_056783735.1 Eptatretus burgeri | reverse complement strand
TCTCTCTATCTATCTCTCTCTCTATCTATCTCTCTCTCTATCTATCTCTCTCTCTCTCTCTCTCTCTCTCTATATCTCTATATCTCTCTATCTCTCTCTCTCTCTCTCTCTCTCTCTCTCTCTCTCTCTCTCTCTCTCTCTCTCTCTCTCTCTCTCTCTATCTCTCTCTATCTCTCTCTATCTCTATCTCTATCTCTCTCTATCTCTCTCTCTCTCTCTCTCTCTCTCTCTCTCTCTCTCTCTCTCTCTCTCTCTCTCTCTCTCTCTCTGTCATTGCTGGCTCATTCTCCTTGCTTGTTGTATCCAACTGTGGCCACGCTGCTGGTATGTTGCCTTTTACCTTTTGTCACCAGGCTCTTCCATGAGCCTGCATTTTGAACACAAAAACAAATATATGAAGTTCTTCACCAGTTTGTATTATTTATCCTATTCCACACATTGAAAATTTACAACTTTTACAAATTATATTAACATTTTGAATGGAAGAGCAACCAGAACAGCTTTCTAATCACAGAAAAGTTACTTCAACGGTAATATACATCACCAAACGGATTCGCCGAACTAATGGTGTTCACATCTTTTGAAGTGCAACCGTTCCACAGGCAGGTTCCACAGAACCAACAATTTATTATTGCAAAGAAAATCATTAAATTATCTTCACAACTACATTGAGCCTTATCTCCGTCCTACGGCCTATCGAGTTGACTTTGGACCTTTTTTAGTACTGCACTTTGGAAGAGACCAACAGGAATCAATAAGTAAATGAATCACAAAAGATGCTGAAAAGAAAACACAGGAGAGAAAAAGAAATGCAAGAAGAATCCCCAGGAAGACTTACAAAGAAGAGCATGGCCCTTAGACCGGGCTCGGTTCTGGACAGAAATGAGCGACGAGTTTGGAAATGGCTTGGCGACCCACGCCGCGATTGGAAGGGTGGCTAGGGGTACAGGAAAGGTGTAGACCATCAGAAAGAGAGAAACAGGCAGACAGAACAGTGATCAGGATTAAATACAGACAGACCAACAGGACTAATATGATCAACCAACTGGGTGTGATTTCAGTTGTCATTGCCTCGTGCAAATGTTATCTTGAACTGTGCCATGGGAATTTGAACACACTGCTCATTCACTCATGTCATCATCATAAAAGGTTCACCGATGACATGAAGCCATATAAATGATCCTATTCTGTGAAAAACAATAAACGAACAATTCAAAGTCTGACACATGTCAAATCATTTTATCACAGACATCTCTGAGATGGTGAGCATGAGAATTATTCCTCCGCAAATCTTAAACCTGACAGCTGAGCTTCGAACCTTTGCTAGACAGCGAATACAGCCCAGCTGTCGGCTGTCTACAAAGTCATAACACGTGCCACAAACACAAAGTTATCATAAAATGAAGAAGAAAGTTTTGCAAGAGCAGCGCAAGTAAACACTTCAGAAAGAACAACATATGAAAACAAAATTCAATTCAAAAAACAAATCAGCATAAATACTAAAGATTAAAAACAAAAAAATCTATCGATAGCAATTTGTGGATAAAATATTGTTGCAGCCGCGTGGTCAATCGGTTGCCCTGTCCGAATCCCGATGAACCGCGTAAAAGCGGTCGCGATGGCCGACGGACTGGATCACTCCAGGCCAACTAACAGGCCTGTTTGTACTTCAATGGAGCCACCGAACCAAGTGGTTTTGAAGTGCGTTGGACACACGGGGCGGGAATACAAAAAGAAGCAATCCAGTTTGATAATCCTCTCCCTGTCCACGTCCCTCTCCCCAATAAGTGCCCTCGAGGCAATGAACGAACGGGAACCTTAAATAAACTAAACCTTAAGGCCTCAGACACTCCTCAGCAGTTCGCAGGAATTTGGAATTTGGCCTGGTGGTGGTGGTGGTAACTCGTACACTCTTTGTGAAAGAGGATCTTTGTCGTGCAACAACGAATGATAACGGATGAGAAAACCCAGCTTAACCTCCATCTCAACGACGGTGCACGTTGTGGTACAACACCCTGCCTGCGAAGCACCAATTTGACAGTTTAGAGTAGGGCCAGGATTGAAAGCCATATGAGAGGGTTCGAAGATAAGTGTGCTTCCTCTGAACCATCCTGTTGGATATCATACCTGACTAATGCAAGTTAATAATTGTGTATAAAACCCCAAGCACGGAAATTTCACAGGGTCCATGATGCCCTGCAATTTTCGAAAGATACAAAGGGATCTTGAACATTCCCAACGTAAATGCAGACGGGGGCAGCTAGGTTTACGTCCTCATCTGTTAGACGGACGGCATTCTGTTTGCACCTTGTTTTACCACTGCAGGGTTTACTTAGGGCTGACCATGTCAGGGATCAAACCCAGATGAGACAGCTGAGTGGCGAGTGTGATACCAACTAAGTTATCCCACTGGTACAAGTATAACTCCAGCTTTACTTCAAGTCCAGTACGTTTTACATGGGTAACGCACACCCTCACATTGTTGTAAAATAGCAAACATATTGCAAAAAGACTACTTTTTTTCTTCACTACCCATCAACACTTGATGATCCTTAAGAAATGTTTCCTCTCCATAGAAGAAATAAAATAAACAAATAAACGAGCCAAATATGTTCAGAAAGGCCGAGTGTTGGCTTCACAGTTAAGGTGGTTGGGTTAAGGTCCTCGCATCTTGAATTCAAGCCCCTGTCAGTCCGTTGAATAAACATCAGGTGGGGTTGATTCAGCCTGTTATCCTTCCAAGGATGGTGAAATGAGTCCCAGAGTACTGGGATATTAACCGTTTGGAGTAACCTGTGTCAGAGTGGTGACCTGTCCAGGAATGCACTGCTTGCCAATGAAACTGCCTCAGCAGTCCTTTGTGCCTTCATGGCACAAAAGGAATGGTATTGTTATTATTATCATTATCATTATTATTATTATATTAATGGATTCAGACCGAAGTTCATGAAGGAAGAGCTTTGTGATGAACCGCTCAGTTTCTGAATGCCTTAAGATTGCTCAAACATGAATACAGCTTTAAATCGATTAATTAATTAATTGATTTAAACATTTTGAAAACAGTTATTGAAGGATACCAATTCTACAGGTTTTATACTACAACTGTCTGAAACACTAACTGCAACAATGACATCAACGCCAACAGCACTTCATGTCCCTTCACTCATTGTGTTTGACATCTTGACACCAAATCGCACAATTTGTGCGGCTCCACTATTCCCAGCAACTCTCATTTAAATTTCTCACCCAGAATTCACAGTGAATTTGAGTGAACAACCAGAAATGTTCAACGTATTGCTGAAAGAGAAATTAGTCACTGCTTCATCCATGAGCAGCTTGAGTTAAGGATGGTTCCATGACGGCCAATTTTTTTTCTTTTTTCATGCCTTGCACTTAAAAAAATATTTTTAGATATTGGCAGAGATCCATCCCTGGCAGAGATCCATGCCGTTGGAACTTGTCTTTGAAATCTGGGCATCCTTTCCAGTTAGAAATGCTTCGTCCACCCTTTCACTTGTTATGCTATACCATGCGTGCAACGGCTACACGGCTGTAGGTAATAACACCTACGAGTCAATTAACAACTCTTTAAGCTGTAAAATCAATTTTTATTGTTTATTTTAACAAGGTTATGGCCCACGTACTGTTGATTTCAAAGGTCTTCCCTCGGCGTGATCTGAAGAATCCTCATTTTCGATTTCTTCCCTTAACTTCGACAATCTTGAGAATTGCTAAGGGATATGTTTCCTTTCTGCCTCTTTCATTTTAAACCTTTTGGCTTACCTTCAACTCTGCTACTCATCCAATTATTCCCACCTCCTTTTGTGGGAGGCTGGGGAAGGTTTATGGCCCAAGTCTTTCAGAACCGGCTGGCCAGACCTAACGATTGACTGAAGGAGACGATAATTTGTAATTTGTTCTATGTGCCGGCGATAACTTCCCTACTTTTCACGAAAGACACCGGAGGATCTTCAACACCCAATAGCCAATGCTGGCAGACGAACCCCCAGTGGCACATTTTCTGATGCAATGGCATAAAATTGGCACCAAACTGTCTGCTTTGCACCAATCCGACAGTTTATACCCTGGTCAGGAGTCAAACTCAGACAAGGTAGCTCAAGCATAACTGCACTATCTCTGTGCTATCGTATCGAACCTGCATTTGATTTTCTGTCTCTTAACTAACTATTCAGACAGTCCCATTCTCTTTTCAGTTCAGCATTTACTTATTCAAACCTTCAAATTGCTCATCATTTCTTTTCACAGCTTCACTCTGTCTCTGTGTGTGTGATTCCATTACAGGCACACACACACACAGACAACACTCGTAGAGTGCATAGTCTCACCTCATGCACTCATTGTGAACAAAAATACCATCATTAACTGAACACGATACTATTATAGTCCACATACCCGTATCATCCATGCACCCTATTATGTCACGTAGTTTATTGGCATGGGTCATGAATGTCATAAATTAATTATTGACTCACACCTGTCAATGATCAGATTATAAGAAGTTTCATATTAATTCAGATAAAGATTTCAATTCAACCAGGAAGAGCTGGAATAGTACTTCGCTGATGACGTCATCGTTATCACCCTGCATACCCCGGGGAGAGTTAATGATGTATGCCAAGCTTCAATTTTTTTTCTTTGTGCAGTTTCGGAGAAAATGATGTACAAATTTTTCCTTTTAATCCAATAAGGCTGCCATACCATGTGATCGATGACATCAGAATTAGCAATAAAATATTCTCCATGGGGAATCTCCTCCATGTTTAAAGTTCCGCATCGATTGGACAAGCTGTTGCAGAGAAAACCATTGTTAAAGCGAAAACACACACACACACACACACATTGCAATAGTCTCGCATCCCCTTTGGGGCGAGATGAGCAACACCCGAAATGCCTGAGTGTCTGTCTTACCATGATTATCCTAACTTAACTTACCATTTTGCAACATCAGTTGCATTTTTTTTGTCTCTCAGTTGTCTCTGAGATCAGTTGTCTCTGAGTTGTCTCTGAAATCTGAGTCTATGTCTCTTTTTGTCAACATCAGTTGCATATATATATATATATATATATATATATATATATATATATATATATATATATATATATATATATATATATATATCTCTCTCTCTCTCTCTCTCTCTCTCTCTCTCTCTCTCTCTCTCTCTCTCTCTCTCTCTCTCTCTCTCTCTCTCTCTCTCTCTCTCTCTCTCTCTCTCTCTCTCTCTCTCTCTCTCCCTCTTGATCCATTCTGTCCGAGCTCTTCCATGAGCTTTGACTTTATGTTCCAAAAGAAAAAAAGAGACGTGTGGAACCCTAGATTTTCCGGATCTCTTCGACAGGCTCTCGACCCCATGCCATATTGGCTTACAGCGACGTGCGAACAACAACGAGCGACGGGCGACGCCCATAGTAATTCAGCTTTCTTTGAAGCTGCTGTGCCTGAAATGAAAAAAAGAAAATTGCACTGTGGAACATCTGAGTATATTTTATGAACTCGTGGCATAATGTTGTGTCTGAGGTGTAAATTCAAATGTTTCTGCAAAGTCACCTGTGCAACTCTCCAAAATCACTTGAAACCCCCCAAGAAGACAATCGTGACCCAAATGGGCCACTCACCACAACGCCGTTCAGGACAATTTTAAAATTGTTTCAACAATCAGATACTTTCAATGAATTAAATAAATGATAAAAACATGGGATTTGAACTCACAACTGTAAATACTCAGAAGAGTGTTTAACCCACTGAACGAACATGTTTGGCATCTATTAATATTCTACACTATAAGAGGGATGTTTGTTTGTTTGTGCGTGCGTGCGTGCGTGCGTGCGTGTCGCCATTTATTCTCAGACATGACAGAACGGGTCTTCGTCAAACTTTCATCGGTTCATCAGTGAGTGCTGGAAATTTTTTTTGAAAACCACATTCCTTCGTGGGCATAGGAAAGTTTATTAACCCCCCCTCCCCCTCCGCCACTAAAAAAATAGAATAAATAAATAAATAAATAAAGAAGAGTTGAAACACTCACCAGCCCTGATAGTTATTAAAGTCTGAATAATTTTCTCTGGAAATGACGAATATAATCTTGAAATAACTGCTAAAAGGACTGGATTCAAACCTGAAACTCTCAATTCCACCAAACAACTGGTCCTCAAACCGATGTTTTCCCACTGAAACTCATTAATTATCGTCAAAAGAAATGCGAAAGAATGAACTTGAACATTGTAGCATGAGCAGTGTCTCCTCAATCATAACGCTGACCCGGTGAGACAAACATCCGTACCCCTCGTGACGTTGTGCGGTACAGGGTGGGATCCAAAGTTACAGGGAAGAACCTTCACCTGCAGTGTGCTCAGGTGTGTTGTATTGGAACTCATTGACTCTCAGAGTTTAGGTATTACATCTCTTATTACCTCCAACACCGAAGATAGATGGAGGTTATGTGTTCATCCATGCCTGTCTGTCTGTTTATATGTCTTTCTGTCGATGAGCAGGATATCTCAAAAAGTTATGGATGGATTATGACAAATCTTGGTGGATGTGTTGGGGAGGTGATGAACAAGCCAATAATAGATTTTGGTGTGTGACAAGGACGAATGGTCTGGATGCAGATCTGGCCTTTCAGTGGGATAATAATAATAACCATTCCTTTCATGTCATGAGGAACTTAGAGCTGTCAAGTCAGTTTCATTTGGCGAAGGAGTACACACCTGGACAGGTCAAAACTCTGACACAGGATACTCAAATGGCTTATTACCCCAGTAAGCTTGTACTTGGCTGAAATAGTGGAATCCTAATCCTAACCCTGTCACGGAGGATCGTACAAACCCCGTGGAGTAGTGGAGTATTTACTTTTTACTCGTACATACAGTACTGTAATGGCATTGATGTTACCGAGCTGTTTTTTCACTTTCAGTGGGGATAACAAGCAGTTGGGACCGTGGATCATTTCATGACCAAGCTGGTTCAGGTGCGCATTGAGTTAGTGAGCTGTGCTTGTCACAATATGATGTCAGTCTGTCCGTCAGTATAATTTTGTACTGGGCATCTAAGCTCGTTTGAATGTGATTCACCGCATAATTTACCCTTTCAGCAATGAGGCATTGACCTTACCCCCAAGACTTTTACAACTTAAGGCAGATTGGTTTTCCCCTCTCCAGATGTTATCGTCACATAGCCTCCCTCATGATGAATTGAAGTCCCCGACATATTATGTTGTTACGAATTTGGAATTCAATTGCACACAACATACAGGTTCCCTTAATCAGCTATGTCGATAAGTGCATGTTCCCTAGATTGCTCACCTTTCATTGTTTCAATGTTTTGAAATCGATAAGATGCGCTGCAAATCGATTTAATAGTTCGGGAGCGAACAATGGAGACATCCCTCCCCCTCTTCTGCGACGGGGAAGAAGAATCCTGCGTGACGTCAACAACTCCCTCCCACCCGTGGTTGAGCGGGGGGGGGGGTGGATCACGCGGGCATGAGTCACGCCGGGTGCGGGGGAGGAGGTGCAAAGGATAAAGAGGACATCTTTTCTTTGTTCGTGTGGGAGTCCCGTGGTCGGGCTGAGTTCGTGGGCTGAGTTCGTGGGAGTCCTGTGGCAGAGTTTGTGTGCTGAGTCCCGTGGGAGGAGTAAGCTTTTATGCTTCGGAGAGAGCAGTCGTTCAGCAGGCCATCGAGTCCTGCTTTGCTTGAGGCCTTCGGAAGCTTTTTGCTTTGGCTGGCTCAGTGAGCTTCGGCTGCTGCTTTGTTTTGGAAGCAACTTGATCCAGTTGTTCGGCTCGAACTGCGAGTGGAGGCTTCTTCCTCTTCTTCCTCTTCTTCTTGGTTCGTGGAGCTTTTCGTTCTCCATTTTGTTTCCTGGCTTGGTGCGACGCATCGGCCTCTTCTTGGAGTTGGATCCTCGGGGAAGCGACGATTGACAGGAAGGATCGGCGCCTCGTCTCACCGGCACGTGTTGAGAAGCACGGGAGGATTCGCGGAGCTCGGGAAGGATCGCGGCGATTGGATCCAGCTCGCTCTAGCTGGAGCCCGGGTCCGGACAAGTTGAAGACCACACGAGGTGGAAAGGTTCGAGTCAAGCTCTGAGCTTCAGCTCCCCTGTTCTCCGAGCTGAAGCTCGTGATTAAAGGCCTCAGCCACCGTTGTGTGTGTGTGTGTGTGTGTGTGTGTGTGTGTGTGTGTGTGTGTGTGTGTGTGTGTGTGTGTGTGTGTGTGTGTGTGTGTGTGTGTGTTTGCGCGCGCACACGTCTGTCTAATATGTCGGAACTGTTGTTCAGTGTAAATGACTGTACATAATAAGTAGACAGTTGTAGTTCTTTTGTCGTGCTTTTGTTCCTTGTATAATTGCATACGTGTTTTGCCTTATTTAATTGCATGCGTGTTTCATTTTAATAAATGTCCTTGTGTGAATGTAAACCTGCTCGTTGCATCCATTCCCTCATTGACTGAACATTTCGTGTGTTGGGAGTTAGAAAGCCGTTGGTTTGCCGTAATAGGGGGATATTTGGACCGACGGTTCTCGGCGATTACGCCGCTCGGAATCGCGCACGGACAAGCTCGCCGCGGCGGTTTGTTCCGTAGGAGATCCGTCGAGGGTGGAATACCCCGTAGTTGGATCACGTGGGTATTTAGGTACATTGAAGATTGGCAATCGACCCGACCCCACATGATCTACCGATTGGCGTATTTCGGTTCTTGTACAAGGACCCGTTGCTCGGAGTTATCCTGGCGGCGATCTAAATTCCGGGCGATCGGTCGGGCCGACTCGACTTGCGGCTCCGTTCAGAGCGGTTCGTTGGCGGCTGACCCCCCGGTCTGTAACAATTGGTTGTCAGGAGTGCGATTTGGCCCCCTCCGCCTCCGTAGCAAAATTCACGGAGTCGGATCAGGGGTATACGGAGGAAACCCCTCCCCCCCCCCCCCCCCCGTGTCCCAAAATTACGAGCATTATAAATTTTATTCCCAGCACGTAAACTGTTCAGCCAAGGCGAGCAGGGGCAGGAGGGATTAGGAATGGATTTGGAAATGTTAGAATCAATGGCTCAGGACGAAATCACCGTGCAGGACACTCCCATTATGCGCCAGGTATTGTTAATTTTGCTGGCAAAGATGGATGGCATGGGAAGCGAAATGGATGAAAGTGCTTGCAAGATAATAAGTGACATGGAAACAAATATACAACACACGAAAAATGAATGGGGAAACAAAATGGATGGAATTCAAAGCGAAATGAAAAACGAAATGAAAGCGAATTTAAAAGAAAACGCAAAGGAAATGAGGGAAGTAAAAAACAACATGGATGAGAATATGCAAAAACTGCGGGGTGAGATGCAGCGCATCGAGTGGAATCTCCAGGCTGCGCAAAAGGCAGTGATGGCAGTTGCGAGGAGCGAAACGTGGGTAGTGGAGCTCAAAATGGCGGCGCCACGTGCTGGAGTGAGCGAGCTGAGGGGGAGTGTGGACTGTGTCGGCCCCGCGGTGGAGGACAAAGTAATACGGGGGACGTGGAAGATGAGACTCGTGCAGGTGACAGAGAAAGTGACGGTGACACAGAGGGAAAAATTAAAGGTGATGGACACAGAGGTGATGGAGACGTGTACGGCAAGACACGTAGAGACGACGGAAATAACAAAAGGAATAACAGAGACACGGGAGGTAGAAACGGTAGAGAAGCGACTACACGATAAACACGACACAAAGGACGAACACGCACACATGGAGGTAGTGAGGGACAATGGGGTTGAGCTTGAGGAATGTGTTGGGACCTGATGCAAGCAGCAGGAGAGCCTCCTTCAGGAACGAAGGGAGGAAATGTGCCCCCTTGAGGCGGATCTCGACCAGGTGGGTCCGGTCGTGCCGAACGAGGCAGAGGGGGCGAGTGCTGCTGACAGGTGCACATGAAGCTTGGGGAGTATGAAGGCCCCGGGAACCCTTGTGGTGACGAAAATCCCCAGCGTGGTCGTCCCGGTGTTACGAGTGTGGCGAAATGCGTGCTGGAAAGCACGCATTGTGTGAGTAGTATGGTGTGTGTGAGAGAGACAGCGTGTGTGAGGTCGCTGTACGTGAGGGAGATGACAGTCGGTATGCGGGAGGACGCAACTGCATCCCCGTGTCCGAGTGCCATGGTGGAGTGTGTGAGTGTCGTGGCACGCAGGAGTGTGTGCGTTGAACGGCGATGACGACGGGACCAGACGAAGGACATGGGCCGGGTTGCGGCCGTAGCTGTTTTGAGCACCGTTCCGGGTTTGCACAGCAGCGAGCGCAGGGTCCGTGCTGTGCCACGCACAAGGCCGCCACGTGCGCGGCTGCGTAGGTGAAACCCGGTCCGGAAACGCCAGTGGTGGATGTTAGCCGATCCCGCAGACGGACAGAAGCAAGGCTGGATTCGGAATTTGGACCGGATGGGTTCTCCACGCGAGCGTGTTTGTAAAGCTCCGACGAGCAGAGCACATGCGTTCGCGTGGGGAACCCCTCAAAACGCGGGGCTTGCTTTGAGATGCGCAGAGGGACGTCATGGCTGCACGTGTGTTTGGAATCCAACAGAGGGGAATTCCTGCCGGATGGTACCGTCCAAGAGGGACGAGCCTGGTGTTGGCGCAGTGGTTCGGGCAGCGGCTTGGGATCCAAAAGGTCCTGAGTTCAAGCCCCGTTGAGCCACTGAATTTATACACCAGGGGGTTGACTCAGCCTGTCATCCTTCCGAGGTCAGCGAAATGAGTACCAGTATACTGGGCCGGTGTATACCCTGGTTTAAATAGGTGTACCATATCCCTGTGTCGTAAGAGGCAACCAGGGTTGCGTCAGGAAGGGCATCCGGCATAAAACATGTGCCAAATCTCGATGCGGATCACACGGATGATCTGCTGTGGCGACTCCTCACGGGAGCAGCCGAAAGAAGAAGAAGAAGAAGAGGAGGTACCGTCCAAGAGGGACGAGGTGCACGAGGTACGCGGGGCGCAAGCAGCTGCCATGACGTCATAGAAATAGAGCGCGGCTGTGAACTGCTGCGCTGGTGGTGTGCATTATGAAAAAAAAAAGAGTTGAGAAAAGCAAGCCTCGCTTCGGGTGAACAGGATTCCCAGGCAAGGGGTGGAAGACCCCCTTGTTGGGGGCGCAGGAAGTACGAGTTAGGAGGATGGGTTAGAGTTAGTGAGACTGGCTTCATGGGGACATGGGTTGTACCTCATGGAGCCCGCGGAATGGATTAGTTAGAGGGATTTTAGTTTAGATTTAGGAAATGGAATTGTTGGATTTTGGAGACACGGACAGACTGAAAATGTGTAGTGGAGACTTAGCTTAGCTACGTAGAGTAAATGGAATGTACATGAGTTTTAAGGGATGATGAGGGAGCACGAGTTAGTCAGGGGATTTAGTTAGAAGGATGGCAGTGTGGAGTGTTGGTGTGAGTTGCGAAATGGAAAGTGTGTGAGGAATGAGTCTGGGACAGTGGGCCCAAGTGTGCGAGTGGAGCGAATGACTGGTTGGGGGGAGGTGTGATTCCCACCCAAGTGACCCCGGGGTCAGTTTAATATTATCTAGTGGGTTATTCAAATTTCCTAAGAGGAGGTCGTTTTGTTGTTGGTGTCGAGAGAAGGCACGAAACCCGTTTGGAGGGGTGCAAGAGTTCATGGACCGGCTGGGAGCGTGGCTGTGGAAAGTTGAGTATTTGTTTAGTGGGCACCCCAGGCACCGGACAAGTCGGCCAGAGTAGGCCAAGGGCCCAAGAGGGGCCGGGATAGAGTAGTGGGCACAGGCGACCCGTCGGAAACGGGACCCCTCGCGCCAGAATGCCACGGGGGCAGTGTAATGGGCATGGGCGACCCTCGGAAAGGGACCCGGGGCATCAACACGCCACGTGGGCATCGGAGGGGTGCAATGCCAGAGAGGGCAACCCCCCACATTTATAGGGAGCAGCTCGGCTCGGAGGCAGCCTGCGGGCATGGGGTGCCATGGTTAGAGTTCGGCAGAGGGGGAGTTCCTGCCAGTTGAGCCACGCTGCTCAGCCAGGAAATTGTGCGAGGGCAAGGCCCAAATTTATAATGGACACCAACACAGGAGAAGGGAATCATTGTTTTTAGAACTGATAGTTGCAGCGCATGCGCTGTATACAATTGCACCGAGTTTGAAATGTCCCCGGTGTCGTCTACCACCAGTACCACGTCTCCGGTGGGTCCGGTGTCCCGTCCCCCCCCCCACAATGTGCCTCAAGACAGCCAATGACGGCCGTCCGGTAGATGCAGTGTGTAACCTTGACGGAAATGGCGACAATTGACGGAAATACCCGAGTATTTCAATGGAAATTTGTGAAACTAATGTGTTATATATGTGAAAACCATTTAATTTATTGCTTGACGGAAAAAAACGAAGAAACGCTCCCCTCATGTGCGAACGAACGAAGGAACGAACGAACGAACGAACGAACGAACGAACGAACGAACGAACGAACGAACGAACGAACGAACGAACGAACGAAAGACGTCATTTCCGTCCACCATGGCATTTCCCGCCGAACGTCGAAAGCGAAGTTCTTCTTTTGTCATCATTCTCTTTAATATTAGCCATAAACAAGTGTTTCGTCATGCATTCGTAGTTTAAATTTACTTACAACAAGAACGAAAAACTAATCTCCTCAGATTCAACAAGAACGAAAAAAAAAAAACGAAAACATCATGTGCAGGACAAGACTAATCGAGCTGAAGGAAACGATACTGCAACTGCACTGCTCCTGATTGGTCAAAGGACACCACGTGTGTTGTGTGGGCGGTGTTATGCACGAGGATTCCAGCAAACAGGACTGGACCAATCATGTTCGTGATGTACCTCATGCTGCATCGCCAATCCTCGGCGGCACGTGACACCATTGGACCAATCACGTTCGGCGATGTACCTCGTGCTGCATTCTGACAAGCTCTGGATCAGAGCGAGCTTTGATTGGTCAAAGTAGTGGAGAGGTGGCGATAACCTCTGACAGATGGTAATGACCAAGGAGGAAAGGCGATGCGTCGTTTTGATTGGTTGAAACGTGGAGCAACGGAAGGAATTCTTCTCTTCGGATCCACTTTCAACACACAGGTATCTGTTTCATAACCCGAATCACTTCACTGCGTCATTAATAATAATAATATTTTTCTCCTTATTTTAATTTGTACGATTTTCTTTTTTTGATCAACGTTAAAAAGCTTCCGTGACAGCTTTCGACATTTTCTTCATCCGCGGAGTCTTCATCGATATTTGTGAAAATTTGATTTCCGTGGGAATGTGATCTCACTGTGAACGGCTGTCCTGGTGACGCAGGGGTGCCGCATCGCGAAGCACGCACTCAATGTGATGTTCAGCCCTTTTCCAACTGCAATGGTCTACAAGGCTGGACCTGAATTTGTTATGAATATCAAGAAATCGGTAAACTTCTAAAGTAGGGATGGCCCGGACACTCCATTGGCTCAACACAACATAAATACACAAAAGAATCCACCAGGATAGAACTAAAAACCGATCAATTACCAACCAGTCATGTGTGGATAATCCCTCATCCGATCACACTCATTAGACTTTGGAACATCATCGCTGAACAAGAACAATTATGGCAGATATTGGTGGCAAAGTGATAAGTGGTTCTTTCAACC
The DNA here is from genome assembly GCF_056783735.1 of Eptatretus burgeri. Taxonomy (NCBI): domain Eukaryota; kingdom Metazoa; phylum Chordata; class Myxini; order Myxiniformes; family Myxinidae; genus Eptatretus; species Eptatretus burgeri. The sequence goes on along the minus strand of NC_140972.1, from coordinate 68,160,641 downwards.
AGGGACATCTTGAATTATTTCCAAATTCTTCTGGAAAGCAATGTGTTCCTAATTCTGTAACCAGTATAATGTTGTCGAAAATCAAACCTTTCCAATTATGGAAACAACACGATTTGGACAGTATTATCATGAATGGTGACATATTGTCCTATCACTTGTCTGTGAAATTGAACCATGATTATATCTTGGCAACTGAACTACCAGAAATTTTGGAATTTCAAAACAAAATGTTTTTAATACATTGTCACAATCCATACTACAGCGCTTGCGCTGTATACAATTGCACCGAGTTTGAAATGTCCCCGGTGTCGTCGACCACGTCTCCGGTGGGTCCGGCGTCTCCGGTGTGTCCCCCCCCCCCCCACGTGCCTCAAGTCAGCCAATGACGGCCGTCCGGTAGATGCAGTGCGTAACCTCGACGGAAATGGCTACAATTGACGGAAATACCCAAGTATTTCAATGGAAATTTGTGAAACTAATGTGTTATATATTTGAAAACCATTAAATTTATTGCTTGACGGAAAAAAACGAAGAAACGCGCCCCTCATGTACGAACGAACGAAAGACGTCATTTGCGCCGAACGTCGAACGCTGAAACCAAGTTCTTCTTGTGCCATCATTCTTTTGCGAAGCCTGGTGTTGGCTTAGTGGTTCGGGTGGCGGCTTGGGATCCCAGTGTCCTGAGTTCAAGCCCCGTTGGCTGCTGAATTAACACCAGGGGGTTGACTCAGCCTGTCATCCTTCCGAGGTCGGCGAAATGAGTGCCAGTGTACTGGTCCCGGTGTATGCCCCGGTTAGAATAGGTGTACCATATCCCTGTGTGTCGTAAGAGGCGACCAGGGTTGGCGTCAGGAAGGGCATCCGGCCATAAAACATTGCCTCACAAAAAGCCAAACCCCTGCACAGCAGGGAAAAATGGCTGTAAAAACGGTTCACACACACACACATCATTCTTTTGCAGCTCCCTGCCACGCTGTATCAAACGATTTCATTCCTTCTGTTATATATGAAGGTGCTTATCACAATAATAAGATTTTTACATTTCAAATATTAAGTACGCTTTTTAATTGTTTTTCAACTGAAAAAGCATAAATTGCATATTTTTAACATTAGTGTACTCATTTGCTTCACCACACGCGCTGTATTGAAGGATTTCACTTGTTTTAAAGTGTGAGGCGTTTTTGGAAAGCCCCGGGGTAGTTTCAGGTTGATGAATGTTAGGGTAGATAGGAGATGTACCCCTTCGCACCATCCATCCCTTCGCTCGTTGTAGGCCGCTGGACTCACCTTGGTAGATCGCTGAACTCTGAGGAGGCCATTCTGAGGTTTCGTTGGGCCTCGAGACAGGACGCTAGTCTCTCCCTATTCACCTCCAGAGAGGGAACGTAGGGGTTGGGAGTAGGCAAGTGGACATGATAGGCTGGCCGGACAAAGACAATAAAGGGGGTTAGGGAGACAATTATAAAAATAAAGAGGGGCTAAATTTTGTTGTTTTTGTGGCAAATTAAGGGAGCGGGTCTGGACAGAGACAGGCAAAGGCGATAGAGTGGGGGGGGGGGGACGATGACAGTAGGCTAGGTCCGAGCCCGCCTTCAGTGCGGCCGGCACCACCGCACTCCCTCCAGACCTGATGGAACCACACCAGAGGCCAGCCAGCTTCATCTGTCGGCCTGTTGTGCTGTAGCCGTCTGTTCTGCATGGACTTGCCTTGCCATGCCTAGTTGCCTGCCTCTGCCATGACCCCATGCCTGCTAGCCCTTGTTTGCGTTTGCCACTTTGTCCATCCATCACCATGCGCGCCAGGACCATCCAGTTTTGTGAGGACTGCCCTGCAGGCAGCCTGTGCATCCAGTCCATTTTTTGTGTTTTGCGACCATCTCCATCCATTCCCCTGCACCAAAGACTTTGCTATGACTTTTGCCTTTCCCCTTTCACAGATCACAAGTCCTGGGCCATGGTTAGTGTAATGTAATTGATAAGTTAAAATTGCAAATACGTGAACCCCCGCCTGCATGTTTGTTTTAGCGCCAGCAATTTTAGTTAAGTTGTCCGAATGAGTCTGTGAGAGTTTGTTTCGTTAGTTACGCAGCGTATTAAGGTTATTTATTTTTGGGACACGTTTAAAGAAATGTCGCACTCAGGGATCCGAAGGTAGAACGTACTCGGGGAAAACTTACACATGCTGGTCACATGAAAATTTGACGACTCGGGACGAGTCTGTAAAAAGGGGAGGAGTTAGTGTTACGAATTTGGAATTCAATTGCACACAACATACAGGTTCCCTTAGTCAGCTATGTCGATAAGTGCATGTTCCCTAGATAGCTCACCTTCCATTGTTTGAATGCTTTGAAATTGATTAGATGCGCTGCGGATCGATTTAATAGTTAGGGAGCGAACAATGGAGACGTCCCTCCCCCTCTTCTGCTAAGAGGAAGAAGAACCCTGTGGTGACGTCAACAACTCCCTCCCACCCGTGGTTGAGCGGGGGGGGGGGTGGATCACGAGGGCATGAGTCACGCCGGATGCGGGGGAGGGGTTACAAAGGATAAAGAGGACATCTTTTCTTTGCTTGTGTGGGAGTCCCATGGTAGGGCTGAGTTCGTGTGCTGAGTCCCGTGGGAGGAGTAAGGTTTTTTTGCTTTGGAGAGAGCAGTCGTTCAGCAGGCCATCGGGTCCTGCTTGGCTTGCTTGGCTTGAGGCCTTCGGAAGCTTTTTTCTTCGGCTGGCTCGGTGAGCTTCGGCTGCTGCTTTGTTTTGGAAGGAACTTGAGCCAGTTGTTCGGCTCGATCTGCGAGTGGAGGCTTCTTCCTCTTCTTCTTTGTTCGAAGAGCTTTTCTTTCTCCATTTTGTTTCCCGGCTTGGTGTGACGCATCGGCCTCTTCTTGGAGTTGGATCCTCGGGAAGCGACAATCGACAGGAAGGATCGGCGCCTCGTCTCACCAGCACGTGTTGAGAAGCGCGGGAGGATTCGCGGGAGCTCGGGAAGGATCGTGGCGATTGGATCCAGCTCACTCTCGCTGGAGCCCAGGTCCGGACAAGTTGAAGACCACACGAGGTGGAAAGGTTCGAGTCAAGCTCTGAGTTTCAGCTCACCTGTCCTCCGAGCTGGAGCCCGTGATTAAAGGCCTCAGCCACCATTTAGTGTGTGTGTGTGTGTGTGTGTGTGTGTGTGTGTGTGTGTGTGTGTGTGTGTGTGTGTGTGTGTGTGTGTGTGTGTGTGTGTGTGTGTGTGTGCGCGCGCGCGCGTATCCGTGGGCCCGTCTAATAAGTAGGAACTTCTGTTAAGTGTAAATCACTGTACATAATGAGTAGACGGTTGTAGTTCTTTTGTCGTGCTTTTGTTGCTTGTATAATTGCATACGTGTTTTGCCTTATTTAATTGCATTCGTGTTTCATTATAATAAATGTCCTTGTGTGAATGTAAACCTGCTCGTTGCGTCCATTCCCTCATTGACTGAACATTTAGTGTGTTGGGAGTTAGAAAGCCGTTGGTTTGCCGTAATAGGGGGACATTTGGACCAACGGTTCTCGGCGATTATGCCGCTCCGCTCGGAATCGCGCACGGACAAGCTCGCCTCGGCGGTTTGTTCCGTACGAGTTCCGTCGAGGGTGGAATACCCCGGTAGTTGGATCACGTGGGTATTTAGGTAAATTGAAGATTGGCAATCGACCCTACCCTACGTGATCTGCTGATTGGCGTATTTCGGTTCTTGTACAAGGACCCGCAGCTCGGAGTTTTCCGGGCGATCGGTCGGGCCGACTCAACTTGCGCCTCCGTTCAGAGTGGTCGGTTGGCGGCTGACGCCCGGCCAGTAACAATATTGTCATTTCATTGCTTCACTTGAAGGAATCACTTTGACATCACTCTCCGCTTTAAAGTTCTCACCTGCTCAGACACACCAGCATCCGCCCTCATCTTTATCATATATTACCTGACATTTGGCAGAAGTTATGGACGATGCTCCAATAAGCTCTGCCCTAACTCTGGGTACTCAATAGACTGCCACATCAAAATAAGAGTGACATCTGGTCAAAGGAAGAGGAAAATCTCCATGCTTGAACCACAGGCTCCTCAACAAGCCTGAGGACCTCCTCACCTTTATCTGATTGGTGAATCTGACAGATTTTCTTAAAACAGGATCTGAACTTATAAGCTTATCTGGAATTTAAATTCCAGATAAGGTATTGTCATCGCATGCCGTCTCCTATTTCGACTTCTCCGGCCAAACCGCTGGGCCGATCCGGTTGAAATTTTGTTGCAACGTTCCTCTCCTGACTGGCAACAGAAATTGCAAAGGTCGTTCCGGTCACATGACTAAGTATGTCAAAATGTCTGACAGTAAATTTCTTCAAAAATCTTCTTCTCCAGACCCACTAATCAGAATGCTACCAAATTGGGTTAAAACATTAGGCCAGGCCGCCAAGGTAGGGATGTTAAATAGTGGAGGTCATGTCGATCACATGACCAGAAGTGTGTCAAAATGGCCGACTTAATCAATTTTTTTTTGGAAAATCACGTAAGTCCTTCAACAATCTTCTTCTCCAGACCACCAGTCAGAATGCTATCAAATTTTGGTTACAACATAAGCTACAGGTCTCGTGGTCCTACCTTTTGTATTATTATTATTAATATTATTATTTAACAGCCACCGTTGTCACACCTTTTCTTGTGGGGTCGGCTGAGGGAAGCTTTTCCGCAACTGCATCTGAATTGGCGATAAATTGATATTCCAGTGAAGAGCCATGGAAAAGCATCACACCGTAGAGCATAGTCTTCACAAACCAGATATCTCACCTCGCGTTCGACTTGTTTGGGCAGGAATTTGAAATTTGTCAATGGTGCCGGTGATAGCTCACCTACTCTTCGCGAAGGACACCATGAGATCTTGAACTTCCACCAACAAATGCTGGCAGACGGGACAGCCATTCAATGTCCATCCAAGGGACGTCACACACATTGATGAATCACCCTGCCTGTGAAACACCTGACTGTTAATTATAGCTGGGTGGCGAATCTATACCCAGGTTAAGGGGTTGTCACACCTTGACGTTTTAGCCAACGTATGCCGACGTATGAAAAATTGGCAAATACGCTAGCACACAGGGTAAGTTTTGTATACGTTACGAGCACGCTGGCATACGTCGTAGTATGCCAAGCTCGTCGACAAATTTTGTGCATGCTCAAAATTTTTCGACGTATGCCAGCGTATGACTCGCACGTTCCGCATACACTGGCCATAAGTTGTAGGCACGTTATGCGATCGTTGACACACGTTACTTGTAAGTTACTCATAAGTCGAAATACATCGAGGTAATGTCTAGCATACCCGAAACTTATTTCTAACCTATGAGTAACGTGCTTTGAACCTATGTGTAACGTATCTCCAATGCACATTGACATATGTAGAAGTATTTGACGTCTTCCTGATGACCACAGAACTTACTGAACGTGTTTCTAACTTACAGCTACCGTATAATGGCGTATTGACAGCGTTTAAGGGAATTGGTATATAAAAATGGGGTTCACAGGAGGAAACCGTCAGTGTTTCAGACTCCATAGTGAGTAGATGTCCATGTCATCCGAGAGATGGAGGATCCGGCAAGGCTGAGACGACAATACCTACTGGCTGTTCTCCAACATCAACATGACCTCATCGATTTGACACTGTTCCAGTTGCGTGCCAATAGAGCCAGGAGAAGAAGAGGTGAATGGAGGAGAAGGAACTGGGTGAGACCATGGATCTGGAGGTGACGGCAGTTTGGCATGTATGACCAGCTCATGGTGGAACTCCGTAACGAAGAGTTCTTCGAAGTTTTCTTCGGCATGACGGTGATGTTGACACTTCGATGTCTAGTGTGGTTATGATTTGAATTGTTGAGTGGCAGCCTTTTAATAGGCTACGCCACATGATCGTCGGCGATACTCTGCCGCGCACTATGCATAAGTTAGACTATCATTGGGCATAAGTTATGAACGCCGACAACACGCTAAGCATTCGTTGGTATAAGTTATCGAAACGTTCTGTGTACGTTACTCATACGTTATGCATACGCGCAAAACTGAAAAAAACATCAATAGTTCAGCGTACACCAGCGTTTTAGATAAATTTTGATACGTTGCCATACGCTGGCTAAATCGTCAAGGTGTGACAGGGGCTTTAGATAGCTTAGAGATGAGTGTGCCTACTTCAAGGCCATCCTGTCGGCCCGAGGATGTGAACTTCAAAATGCTATTATTAACCTGCTGGGCTCATAACTATAAACATTTACTCGTGCATAGGAATTTTTTACTAGCCCAACATGTGAGCACAAAACAAGTATTGCATTATATTTTCCAAATGATAACAGTTGCATTAAAATTACATTTTGTGTTTTATTCAGTAGTATAGGCTCAAGTGAGCAGCAACTGACATGACAGGAGTTATGGGTGAAATAATCAAGTGTTCCACCTCTGCATAAAAAGACAGCTCATTACTGTCTTTGTAAGTGGGTTAGTATAAGGAGGAGTGTGATGGGAAAGACATGAAATAGGTAGTGGGCGAGGATAGGTGCAATATCCTCATGCGATTGAGTCGATAATGCACTTGCCTCTGAGCTGTCTCGTCTTATGGGGTTTCTTTTTCCGCAACTGCATCTGAATTGGCGATAAATTGATATTCCAGTGAAGTGCCATGGAGAAGCATCACACCGTAGAGCATAGCATCCTCGTGTACTCCAGCTGTTATGTCAAGTGCCCAAAGACAGGTGCAGTGCTGTCAAAGCAGTCTCATGGTAAAGATTACACTGGGTGTGTTGTCTTTACCTTCGCAGCGCTATCATGGGGCAGGAGTTTGGAATTTGTCCAGAGTGCGGCAATACTTCACCAACTCTTCACTAAAAACACAAGCCGTGGGATCTTTGATGTTCATAAACCAAATGCTAGCAGAATGGATATTCAGCTTAACGTCCATCCGAACAAGGATGTGAGATGCAACCCCTGCTTCGAGACACCATTTTTGGATAGTTCATAGTCAGATTGGAAATCAAACCCAGACTCGACAAGTTTGAGGACAAACACAACCTCTGTCCCACCCTGTTGGACAAAAGGGGTGCTATGGTGCTTCAATTATGAAGAAACATCATAAACATAAGTAGAATTTAAAGTAGACCCATATGTGTTATTTACAATGAATACTATAACTAGGAGAGAAATGTGTGTGAGAGTGAGAGTGAGACAGAGAGAAAGTGAGACAGACACACCATTTTTTTTAGAAATGGCTAAACGGATCTTTGTCAAACTTTCAGAGGTTCATTAGTGAGTGCCGGGAAGTGTTTTCAGGTGAAACAAAATCATCTTTTTGGAAATTTTGAAAGAAATCGCTCTTTGGTGCCTAAGCCTTTGTAGCTCAGTGAGAGGTAATATTAAATGATCCCCTACCTCATTCATTTGTTGGGATAGGGAGGTGTTTTAGGCCCCCACAAAATGATCCCCGACCTCATTCCTTAATGAGTGTAGGGAGATGTTTTAGGCCCCTACAAAAAAACAAAATTCGATTTCTTCAAAATGCCAACAGGATTAGAATGCAACCAGGAAACGCTGTGTACCCCTACTCGTATCTATCTATAATTCCAGCAGTGTGTGTGTGTGTGTGTGTGTGTGTGTGTGTGTGTGTGTGTGTGTGTGTGTGTGTGTGTGTGTGTGTGTGTGTGTGTGTGTGTGTGTGTGTGTGTGTGTGTGTGTGTGTGTGTGTGTGTGTGTGTGTGTGTGTGTGTGTGTGTGTGACCGTCACCGCTGTTTCTCGACAACCACTGGTCCGATCTAATTGAAGCTTGCCAGGTATATTGCTGGGGCCCTGTGGATGTGCCTTTTCAAGGTTTGATATTAATCGGACAAGTGCTTCCAAAGTTATGGCCATTTATTTATCAACCAATGAAAGGCAGGTGGCTGCGTAGGCCAGTGCGCGGCCGGCCAACGATGACGTCACGTGCCGTGCCGGTTATGATGAGCATCGGTGGCTTAGTTACCATGGCATAGGAGTGGCAAAGGTCAATGGCAGCGAATGTCATGGAAAGCAAAGACAGGGAGGTAAACTTGATTTTAATTTTGATTTTAATTAACTCTGTATGTGCAAGTATCACAGCAGTTGTTACTTCAATACAAGCAATAATTCGTGGAATGCATCTGAACATTCCGTACGGGCACGCACCACTTCCGGATAGTGATGACTTACTGTATTCTAATAATTTCTCGATTTCTTATGCGCATTTATAGATAAACACAATGCCCCAATCCAGTCGTCGTTTACGAGAGTGAAGGAATGGCCTATGTGGTTGTTTCTAACTCGCGGTTTGAAAGTTTTTTGGGGGGGGCAGGGGGGTTGCACGTACGGGCACGCAGGTATGGGCATGCACGTACGGGCACGAGAGAGAGCGAAGGAACAGCCTGTGTGGTTGTTTCTGGCTCGCGGTTTGAAAGTTTATTTTATTTTATTTTTTTGGTTTGCACGTACGGCCACGCACGTATGGGCACGCACGTATGGCCATGCACGTACAGGCACGCGAGAGCGAAGGAACGGCCTGTGTGGTTGTTGTTTCTGGCTCGCGGTTTGAAAGTTTTTTTTTTTTTTTTTTTTTTTTTTTTTTTTTTTTGCACGTACGGGCACGTTCTAGTAGTTATAAATGAAATAACTAGGTTTCTCTGAATTATGTGATTACTTCAATTAAGCTAGTGCACACATATTGCTTGTGGTAAAGGGTGACACACACAAACATTACAGTGCTTTGAAACTACTCATTTCACAGATTGACATGTGATGGTCATGTGTACATCATGTTCAGTTATTGGAGGGGTCTAAGCGGAGGAGGGGACTGAGAAATACCGATCACGTGATATTTTCTATACAATTATGTATTTACAAAATACTTTCCAAAGATATATATTTACAAGGTAAACAAAAACGATATGATGCAAGAATAATCGATTTTTCATGATTGAACATCAAATGGATGTTTGTGAGTTTATTTCAGTTGAAATGAAATATTTATTTTATTAATTCCCCTTCTCTGCAGATTAAACCTTTGAAACTCCCTCCATGGATTGCAGTACACATGATTTTCCCAGCACTGTTTGTTGCTCTGTCTTCACAGAGCAGTTCAAATATGCACGGTTTTATATTTATAGGAATTACACGGGTTAGGCCAAGACTCCATGTTTTCATGTCTTCCCAGTCCCTCATCCATAGTGTAGGCCAAGTGCGAAACATTCACATGAAGGGAGCTCACGTGGGAATGCTGACAGCCGCAGGTTCATGGGTTTCTGGCATGGTAAAAGATTATGAACCATGCAGACTGATAAGGGACCAACTCATCAAATGGAGCCATCCCCAGATGGAGGCATCACACATTGAAATGTTTGGAGAGTTTTACCATAATGTAAATTTACAGCATTAACTTTGCATTCATTATTATCTTACCAAATGGTCTCATAGTCAGGTCGCCAAATGACATATTTCGGTGCAACCTTGAACGTAGGAATATATACAACCTTTATTTCTCCACATTATTTTTGGTTTACTAGCAAATAACACCCATCGCTTCGCTGAAAGGGAATACTAAAAGGGGGTGGGGGGAGAAAAAGTTGGGGGGAAGAGAGAGGGGTGGGGGAGGAGGGGAGGAAGAGAGGAGGGAGGGTAGGAAGAGAGGGAGAGAGGGAGAGAGGAGGGAAGGGAGAGATGAGGGGTGTGGGAGTGAGGAGGGGTGGGGGAAAGGAAGACAGCTTGACATGAGAGGAAGGAAAGGCAGAAGTGTGGTGGAGCATGAATTACGATTCATACTGTGTCATCAAAATGTTTCTGCATCAAATAACAATGAAGATGGAAACAAAATAATGTCTGAAATCCATTTTGTACTGGTTATACTATAAATATGGCCCAGAGACAAACACCGCCTGGACACGTTCAGAGACAAAACCTGTCAGATGCATCCAGAACCAAGCCGTCCAGACACAAACACTGCTCGAACACATCCGGATACTATAATATGCCTTATTTACAATGGATACTATAACTATTAGAGAGAAATGTTTGTGAGAGTGAGACAGAGAGAAAGAGAGACAGACACACCGACACACCTTGAAAAAAGTTACTTCTGTCTGAAAACGTACAAAAAGCATTTCATTCATGTCTTTAATCATATCTACTTGCAAAGATATGACAATAAGTAGATTTGAACAATTTGGTGGTGACTATCTTGGATTTTTAAGGATATTTAAAAATGCTCAGTAGTGCCAGTTTGGCACCCTCTCTTATATCGTTCTAGACATCTCATAGAACAATAATCCCCCCACAAAGTTTGTATATACCCATTTGCAAGGTTCCACCCTCAGTGACCTGACTATCAAGTTGTAGATTGTTTTTCCGAAATTACGTTTTTACGAAAGCATTTTTAGCATTCACTTTTATAATAGTGCCGTGTTTCAGAGGCAAATATAGAGTCTAAACTGATCAGATACAGTGCCCACTCACCAATTCCTGCCTACCGCTCCCTCGACTCGTATTCAGTTTGCTAAAAAAATTCAAGATAAATAGGAAAAATGACTTTTCTTTATTGATTTTAAAGCAGTGTTAATAAAAATTTGGAGCAATTAAGTATGTTATTTGAAAAAAATTGATTTTAATTGTTCCATTATAGGATTGTCAGAAATGTGATTCTCAGACAATTAGCATTCACTCCATTTACTCCAAGGATACAATTTGGTTGTTAATACTTGTCAAAATAGAGGGGGAGGACTAGTTTTGTATATTTCTTTGAACTATAAGTATAAAATGTGAAATTAATTGAATTATATGAATGGTGCATTTGAAATAGTATTTATTGAAATTGACAATCTTGGTAGAAAGAATTTTGTTGTTGGCGTCTTATATTGGCCAAACCAAATCAATTTTTTGAACGAATTGCAAACTTTGTTAATGAATCCTATATTAGAAAGTATTCATTGCTTCTTCTTGGGAGACTTTAATCTACTTGCTGGTCATACAAACTCATTTACACAAAATCTTTTGGATATTATGTTTTCAATTTCGTATATACCACTCATAGCCAGACTAGCAAGAATTGTTGATAACGGCTAAGCTTATTAGTCCCTGACTGGTTTCAACGGAGAGGACTGTAGGTTTGTTTTCTGTCTGTCCATCCGTCTGTCCGCCCGCCCATCCCACCTGTGACTTTTCAGACTTTTTCCCATACCCTTTAAGATATTCAACTGAAACTTGGTACATGGTTATATTATGATAAGTCACAGAACAAGTTTCAGTTTGTTTTGTCAATTTTTCACAGAGTTATGCCCTTTTTGGGCTTAAAAAAATCACATCTCTCTCTTGTTGATAATATTTTTTTTTTTTTACTAATTTTCATCTATATCCAGAATCAGGGCTTATTCTGTCAGATACAACAGATCACTTTCCAATTTTTGCTTGTACACCCAGTATCCTATGTAACCACCATAACTGTTCCCCAAAGATTTGTATAAATAAATTGACTAATGTTACTATTAATCTTCTTCTTCTTCTTCTTCTTCTTCTTCTTCTTTCGGCTAGCTCCCGTTAGGGGTCGCCACAGCGGATCAACTGTCTCCATTTCGCTCTATCCTCCACATCTTCCATGAATGTTACTCTTAATAGGTTTAAACAAAGTCTAAAGTTAGTTGATTGGTCTGAGGTTTTTTAATATGCAAGATATAAATGAATCCTTTGACAAATTTCTGGAAATTTTTACCTTTGTTTATATTTAAAATATACCATTGTGGACTATTAAACACTCAAATTATATAAAACTACCAAAATCCCTTTGGGTTGCAGAATCTCTACTTTGGTCAATTAATTGGAAGAATAATCTTTATTATAAATATTGGTCAAATCCAACTGATCGATTTCATCAAAAGTACATAAAATATAGAAATATTTTTACAAGCATTTTGCAGAGAGCAAAAAAGGATTATTTTATGAAGCAAATAACTGAATGTCAAAATGACATAAATAGTACTTGGAAAAGAATAAATGGTGTGCTTGGAAAGAAAAAAAAATACCTCTTTTGCAATGATAAAGAATAATTATGTTTTAATTGAAGACACTAATCCCATTATCAAACATTTAAATCATTACTTTGTTAATATTGGTCAAAACTTCGCAAAAAATATTCCCACCACAAATAGATTGCTTGCTAACTTTTTTGGGGGACCCGAATTTGAATTAATTATTTTTTACTTCGACTCATGAACTTGAGATAAGACATTGTCTGATCTAAAAAAATCATTGTCCTATTTAAATAAATTAAAAGAATGCAGGAAATGATGGAATAAGTAATGTCCTCTTGAAAACTATTTTACTCAAAATTATTCAAACCCTATTGTTCAGAAGAAATTCATCCTTATGTAATGGTATACTCCCTGAGAAAATGAAAATTGCCAAAGTTTAAACGATTTTTTTTTTAAAGAATGGCAAACCACATGACATTGGTAATTATCATCCAATGTCATTATTAACGATTTTTTTTCAAAAAATACTTGAAAAGATTTGTTTATATATGAACTGTAAAATTTCTAAAACAATCTAATATTTTTAGTAATTCACAATTTCGCTTTAGAGAAAAACATAGTACCATGCACACCTTGTTAATATTACTCGACAAAATGGTGTAAGCAATTGATCAATTTGCAAGTACAATTAGAGTCTTCCTTGACCTCTCCAAGGCTTTTGATACAATTGATTAGGACATTCTTTCACACCAACTTTCACATTATGGGATTAGAGGAATAGCCTTAGAATGGTTTAAAAACTACCTGTTAACCAGAAAACAATTTGTGATGTTAAATGGTCTGGAATCCAATATGCGATCAGTGAATTGTGGGGTTCCACAAGGATGCATCCTTGCCTGCCACTTTTGTTTATTATATACCAGAATATAAGACCCGTCACTTTGCTGACGGAAATAACAATCTTTGCTGTGATGGCTAATCAATAGAGCAATAAGAAAAAAGGATTCAGAGTGCAAGGATAACCAGCGTCGCAAGTTGGCATTTGCAGTTTTGTTACTGTGCCCATGTATCCATAAAAAACAAAATGAAAATAAAAAAAATTTTCATAACAAACACTCCCGGAAGTTCCCTGAATCCACCATAGTTTGAGTTATTAAAATCCGTTAATCTGTTCTCAAGTTATAACACGACAGACAAACAAACAGACAAGCCAATATATATATATATATATATATATATATATATATATATATATATATATATATATATATATATATATATATATATATATATATATATATATATATATATATATAGGAAGACCACAAGGGGAGAACCAGAGATGTCAGGATAAGTCAATTTTGAAGAAACTGAAAAACAAAGTTTCAAGACTTTGGTGGACTGTTTAATAACTGTCATATATATATTTCTTTTCCAGTCAAAGGAAGAGTGATCATTGGCCGATCAAATTAAGCATGTAGCATTTGCCAAGCTTCTGTGTTATTTAATTTAAGAGCAAAGAACGAATCAATGTTGCAAACTGACATCACTGGTTTTTCCCTTGTTTTATAATTGCCATGCAATTTTAACCCAGGATGTGTAGCAAATTCATGCTTGTTGGTTATTAGCATACATTTCATGACTTTGGTGATCACAGATTATTTTTTTTCAGCATTAAACGGTCATTGTTTTTTTGTTTGATTGGTGTTCAACGCCATACTCAAGGGTATTTCGCTTATGTGACAACGGATTCTCCATTTCTTACTCCGTACTACTTAATATGATGGAAAACCGGGAGGAAACCAAGGATAAACCACCCCCGCGATAGCCGAAGTCACCTCATGTGACTCCCTCATATACCTAAGCAGGTTGATTGGGCGGTGGGTACATCGAATGAGGATGGGTACTCAGACGTGCTAACCATTAAGCCACGGTGTGGGTCCCATAAAAGTCACAATAAAGGTTTGACCAGGCTTGAACCACGATATGCACCAACTACGGAGCCCATGATATAACCAAATATGCCATTGTGGTGCTCAGAGTTTATGCTGTGAAAGTTTTCCAACCTTTCATTTTTTAGTTTCTCAACTCTGAATATTATGGTGGAACCGTTAACATGAATGAAAGGGAGATAACCAGGAGTAAAGTACTGACAACTCTGGGTTTCTACTTGTTCAGCTTTGACAACACTTGTTTTTTCATTGCACGGCTAAACTTCATACCATATAAATTATGTGACACCCCTGGTTATTTGTTAAAGTAATATTGTGAGAGGAAACCTATGTTGCCAACTATTGGCAGCTGCAATAACCCTGAAATTTATAAAAAGTGACATCTCTGGTTTTCCCTTTGTGGTCTTCATATATATATATATATATATATATATATATATATATATATATATATATATATATATATATATATATATATATATATATATATATATATATATATATATATATATATATATATATATATATATATATATATATATGAATGATTTTAATAAAGCCACTGATGTACTGTCCTTCATCCTATTTGCTGATGAACTTGCTTTGCTGCCAAACTGGCCAAATTCGAAATTTCTCTATCCCAAAGACGAACAAAGTGACGACCCAGTTGTCATACGTAGCCTAATCTAGTAATCTAACAATGAATTTCATTGTTGGACCCTATGGCCTTACGGCTTTGTAACAACATGGAGTGGGTTTAATAACTTCATACTGATCGAACAGTGAATGATTGAAATCATTTCTTATCATAACCGTTATTCTTATTATGAATGTGATTATAGACATTTCTCAAATGCCGTACTTATACGACATATCAACTCTTACATCATCATTCATTTTTGTGTCATTTGTGTGGTCTTTGCTCTCATATGTATTTTTACAGATATAATCATGTTCTTTACTTTCTAGATGTATGCACCTTCTAATAGTATGTACTTTATAGACATACTCACATTCTAAATAGTACGATACAAACTTTATCGACATGCTCACATTGTAATAGTACCTACGTTGTAGATGTACTCACATTGTAATTGCACATACTTTATTGAGGTAATCAGTTGAAAAAAATAAGATAACGTACAATACTGTGTACCACCAGGTGGTATTTGTGGCCTACGTGAGCACATGGTGTGCGGATAGACAGACAGACAAACAAACTGAACCAAATGTAATAAATGCCCTCTCCTCTGGCCAGGCTAATAAACGACAAAACATGAGAACCAAAAATTCCAAATTATTCACAAACATTACACAACGGTTAAAATAGAAAATGCTCAATAATTCAATTTATTCTTTTTTCGTTAAATATTTGGATAACGTGACAGATAACTAATATAAATAGATAATACATGGATGAAGATGTAACTGCAAGGTAATGGCCTCTTCCATTGTCAAAGATTTCTTGTACATTACTTGCTCGTGTTTGATTCAATCAGCCATACCGTACTACAGATTGACCAGTTTATTTTCCTGAATTAGATAAGCATTATATCAACTTTAAACAAGAGCTTGAATTGCTTTGGAATACACGTCCCCTACTGATGTGATATTTTCTAAGTCCTAAGAAGGCATAACTCTATGAAAAATTGACGACACACCCTGAAACTCAAACTTATTCTGTAACTTGTCATAATAAAGCCATGTACCATGTTTCAGTTGAATATGTTACAGGGTATGGGAAAAAAATTCTGAAAAACCACAGGCGTGACGGACGGATGGACAGATGGAAAGCAAACCTATAGTCCTCTCTGGTGAAACTGGTAGTGGACTAATAACTTCCAGAGAAAGTACATGTCAATGATGTGAAAACCACTGAAGCTCATGATACTTAATTTGCCATTCAGGATGACGGGACTGGGTAGGACGAAAAATTCTCTCAAATTGGAGAGTTCATAATACACCTTATACAGTGCAGTCTTGAAAAAAGGACTTGGGAAGGGTCTTTTAAACTCTTGCTTTGCATTTCTGAGCATGATGTATATTTCCTCCGAGCTGTAGAATCCTATTTCTTTTTGAGGTCAAAAATTAATCATAGGCCAAAGGTCAACAACTTTTTCAAATTTCGAAAATCCTCAATTTTCATCCAATTGACTTCAAAGTTGAAGATAATTTGCAATCAGGTCACTGAATTCAACCACCAACTATGATTGAGGTCAACATAGGCCAAAAGGTTAAAACCAGCTGTATTAATAAAATCCTCAATTTTCATCTGATTAACTTGAAATTTGAAGAGTATTTGCAGATCAGGTGACTGAATTCACCCAACTATTATTTTTGAGCTTAGCATTGGCTAAAAGGTCAACATTGGCTGAATTTCTAAAATTGTCAATTTCCATCTGATTGACTTGAAATTTGAGCAGGATTTTCATATCAGCTCACTGAAAACAACCACCAATTATTTTAGAGGTCAGCATATTCCAAAAAAGTCAACATAGGCCAAAGGTAAACAACTTCTTGCAATTTATAAAATCGTCAATTTTCATCCAATTGACTGGAAATTTGAACAGGATTTGCATATCAGGTCAATTCATTCAACCACCAGTTATTTTAAGGTCAAAAGGTCAACATATGCCTAATTTCTAAAATTGAGAGATCGGGCCAAAAACTATATGTATATCATATCTCAAAAAGTTGTGGATGAGTTATGACAAAATTAGGTGGATGAGTTGGGTCGGTAACAAGAACAAGCAGATTAGATTTTAGCTAAGGTACGGATCCAGATCCGGCCTATCAGTAGGATACAAAATGTAAACTGTTCAGCCTGGTGAAGATATGTGCTCTACCAAATGCTTTTGTAGTTTGCTCCTAAAATGATTGAGGTGAAGGGTTTGAATACTTCTGCAAATGAGAATCATCTGATTTTCTTTGTTAATCTAACATTCACATTTTATCTGTATTTTTTAGCTTTGTCACTTTGGAGTAGTTTGTGAAGACTTTACTTACATGTATTAAGTTTGATTTGAAAGCATCATGAAGTAAGCTCAGGTGACATCAAAATGTGAAAAGTTTGGAGTGGGGGAGGGTTGGGGGCAAATACTTTTGCAGGCCACTATAGGTATAAACAAGTGGGGGATAGGGGGGCAATAGGTATGATGGAATTTTATCTATTATATATCTAACAGAATAAACATGTCACAACTATGATGACAGTCGGAGCGAATTGCTCGATTAATTCAAAAGCTTTTGTTCTACTTCAAGGCACGGTGTTTCTCTCAGTGGAGGTGTGAGTGTGAATATTTATCACAGAAAATATGTGATCATTCGGGATGAATTTAGTTTTCTGTAGTATCAAACAATCAATGGTTAACACATCCATATTTTGAATAAAAAAGCCAGAATTCATTTGATGTTGATGAATACAAAAGCCAGAATTCAATTGATGTTAACACCTGCATGCCTTTGGTATAAAATATGCTTCTTCCTGGGAACAAATGATTAAAGAATCAATAATAATGAGTCGTGAATCATAAATAAGTATTTTATACATTCCTTGTAGAATGCAGGTACAGTGCCAATCGAACGTCTACACCCCCTTTCAAAATTTTCACTTTTTGTTGCCTTATAGTCTGGAATTAAATTGCAGTAAATCAGACTTCAACTGTAAATAACCCCACAATTTCCAAGTGAAAAACAAATTCAACAAATTTCAGAAAATTAATTAAAAATACAAAACTAAAATATATTGATTGAATTAGTGTCCACCCCCCTTATAATAGCAATTGTAAATTAGCTCAGGTGTAACCAATCACCTTCAAAATGACACACCAATATAATTGGCCTCCACCTGTGTTAAATTGAAGCGATTCTGATTATTGCAGGATAAAATCAGATTTTCCTGTAGTTTTCCTTTGCTGGGTAGTGTATTTATGTCAAGTTTTGGCTTAATGGTTAGGGTTGCGAGCTTGGGATCCTAGGGTCCTGAGTTCAAATCCTACTTGGTTGCTTAATTGATATCAGGTGGGGTTGACTCTGCCTGTCATTCTTCCGAGGTTGGCAAAATGAGTGCCAGCTTGCTGGTATCCTGTGTCGGAGTGGCGACCTGTCGAGGATTGTGCCCAATAACCCAGGAGACTGCTTAGGCAGCACTAATGCTCTGTACAGATTATGGTCCCAATGGATGGATGGTAGTGCATTTCACAGCAAAGATTCAACCATGAGCACCAAGGAACCTTCAAAGACTTCTGGGACAAAGTTGTAAAAAGGCACAGATCAGAGGATGGGTATAAAAAATATTTCAAAGGCCTTGAATATCCCCTGGAGCACAGTCAAGATGATCATTAAGAAATGGAAGGCATACGATACCACCAAGACCCTGCCAAGATCAGGCCATGGGTGACCAAGCAAGGAGGAGACTGATTAGAGAGACCACCAAGAGGCCAACTGCAACTTTTAAAGAACTACAGGCCTTTATGGCAAAGACTGGTCACTGTGTGTATGGAATAATATCCCAAGCACTCCACAAGTCTGGCCTGTATGGCAGGGTGGCAAGAAGGAAGCCATTACGAAAAAAAGCTCACCGAGAGTCCTATTTGAGGTATGCAAAAAAACACTCCATAGATTCTTAAGCCATGTGGCAAAACGTTTTGTGGTCTGACGAAACCAAGGTGGAACTTTTTGGCCTAAATGCAAAACGTTATGTTTGGTGCAAACAGCACATCACCCAAAGAACACCATCCTTACTTTGAAGCATGGTAGTGGCAGCATCATGTCATGGAGATGTTTCTCATCAGCAGGGACTGTGGCACTTGTTAGGGTAGAAGGAAAAATGGATGTAGCAAAATACAGAAAAATCCAAGAGGAAAACCTGCTGCCCTCTGCAAGAAAGCTGAAATTGGGACAGAAGTTCATCTTTCAACATGACAACAACCCGAATTACACAGCCAAAGCTACACTGGAGTGGCTGAGGAACAAAAAGATGTATGTCCTTGAGTGGCCCAGGCAGAGCCCCGACTTAACTCCAATCGAAACTCTGTGACATGACTTGAAGGTTGCTGTCTATCAACACTCCACATGCAACATGACTGAGCTTGAACAGTTTTGTGGAGAAGAATGGGCAAATATTGCCCAATCAGTGTATGAAAAGTTGGTAGAGACCTATCCCAACAGCGTCGCAGCTGTAATTGCTGTCAACGATGCTTCCACCGAGTATTAACTCGGGAGGGGGGTGGGGGGGTGGACACTTATCCGAACAAGATATTCTAGTTTTGTATTTTTAATTAATTTCCTGAAATTTGTATAATTTGTTTTTCAAATAAAGGTGTAAAAAGTCTGATTGAATGCAATTTAATTCCAGGTTATAAAGCAACAAAAGGTGAAAATTTTGAAAGGGTGTGTACACTTTCTATCGGCACTGTGAGTCATTTTCATATTGCCATTAAAAAAAAATCTTATCAGAAAGAAAAATATTGAAACCACAAAGCCATGAATGATTCTGCAAGACTTTTGGTCCCATTCTTGGAGGATTTGCCAGATACCAATGTGTCATATAAAATATTCTATGTGTCAATTGGGAGCCCTGCTGAAGTGCTTATCTCCAGTTAGCAAAGGTTGCCTGCAGTGTTGCCTCCAAACTTTGATGACAGCGTGGTCTGGACGCTTAGGGATTATACAGATCAATTGCTTTTTGGTTGCAACTGCAGAATCTTTCGTGAAACCACATTTTGAGTAAAGCTTAAAACTCTTTCCATCTGCTCTACTGGACAAGAATAATCTCTCCTATGATTGCAACTGAATTTCATATTGCCGGTCTCAAAAATGTTATGGAATCTCGAAAAAGTTTTTCACTTCTCCAATTTTGAGTTCATCTTAATGGCATTAAATAAGTCCAAAACCATACTTTTGGTGCTGCATATTTTATGCCCAATAATTGCAGAAAGGATGGCTGGCTGAGCATATTCTCAAAAAATTTAACGTGATCTATCCACAGCACCTTGTGTTCTCACCCTCCTCTTGTATCTTTCCTTTGACAATATTGATTTCCTCATTTTTGAGCTCCTTCCCCACCCCAACTTCCCCTCTCCCCAGTCATATTTAATAAATAGATAGCATCTAAGCTTGAACACTCATTGGTACAGCTGGAGTCAAATCTTACCAAAAGCATTTCTTTTTGTTCTCACCACATTGTTTCTTTCAATACCATATAATTTTCTCCGATTTACACGCAAGCAAGACCACCCAAGTAGACCCAAGCATTGATTGTAATTGTGCACACTGCTGTTGGATGCTTAGAATCAATGTCAGATGTATAACGTGTCTTGCTTGTGAAAGCTACTGACGACAGGTGTCGGCGGACAGGTAGAACAATAGATTAAATCAATGGGATGTTAATGGAGATATGCAACCCACCTTGGGAAGCAAGGAGACGCTGACGTTTCTGGCGTTAACCCTTCGAGTGAGAAATAGAGCGCTTTTCCTTCAAAGAGGGGTTAATGGCCAAAACATCAGCCTCTACTTGCTTCCCACTTCTGAGTCAACATTAATCGACATGTGTTGAGTGAATATTAAAGGAAATGCTAGCATGGGTCCTGGGGATTATAGAAACAAATAAAATCTGTTCTCAGGAAGTCAAATGCGGTTTCCATATCAAAAGTTCTTCACCAATATATAACCTACAAACATATTACCCTATTGTTCCTTTCATATACAGTGTATGTAGTATAGGTTGAGCAAATGTAATGAAATTTTGTTTTGGTTTTTATTTTGTTTACCCTCCTTGTGCTGTTAGAGGCATAGGGCTGCCAAGGTAGTTTTTTTGGCTCAGGTTTACAACCATGGACGAGTCATCACACTGATGCAGGATACGCAATGGAGTGCAGAAATTTGTTATCCATTGAGGGGGCTGGTGATAGCTGACTTACTCTTTGTGAAGGACACCGTGGGATCTTGAATATCTACCAACCAATGCTGACAGACGGGACATCTTGTTTCACATCCATCCGAACGACGGTCCAGAATGTGATGCAACTCCGTCCTTTGAGGCACCAATTTGATAGTTTGTAGTCAGATCGGAAATTGAACCCAGACTAGACAACTTCCTGTTAGACTAGTATACAGGGATACTAGTGTGCTTCGATGATTAAAGAATCATCATAAACATTAGGAGAATTTAGAATAGGTCCATGCGCCTTATTTACGACATAGTTATAAATGAAACTCGAGCGAAGTTGATGGCGCACCATCGCAAATCCCCACGTTTCCCACTTTAATCAAAGTTGAAAGATGGCAAAAAGTGCCACGACGAAAAGTTGTTACATATTTCATGCACCCTCCCCCCTCTCACCCTTCTCCCCAATGTTAATCGCATGTACAAAGCTTCACTTTCCTTTTTTTTTTTTAAACCTTCCATTTACTTGGTTGGAGTTTTATTGTTTTTTTTTTTTTTAATTATTTTTAATTTTTTATCAAGTGTTATGATTTTTTTTTTTTAACATTTGACTTAAATTGTATAAAAATCTTGTATGATAAAGGTATTTTTTCTAAGGATGGACAAAAAAAAACAAAGTTTCACTTAAAAATGTTTTAAAATGTTCCCGTAATTCAATTTTTCGTTATTGACCTTTTTTTGACCACGGGGCCAAAAATGACACGACTCGTGTACTTTGTTGCCATGTGGTGATTATAACTACCAAGTTTGGTGAATTTCTGCTGAACCATTTAGGAGGAGAGAGTGTGACGGACGGATTGCAATATCCCCATGCTTGTTTCAAAAAGCATGGAGATAATAACAAGGGGTTTTTTATGAATTATGTGATTATTTTAATTAAGCTGCATGCATATTGCTTGTGGTAAAGGGTAACGCACAAAAAATTGCAGTGCTTTGGAACTACTCATTTCACAGACTGAGATATGATGGACATGTCTCCATAGAGTTACGTTGTTGGAGGGATCCGAGCGGAATGACAGGACTTAGAAATACCGATCACATTTCTATGCAATCACACAAAATACTTTCCAAACATATATCACAAGGTAAAAGAAAACGAAATAATGCAAGAATAATCTGTTTTCATGATTTATGCACACGCATAGATGCCTCACCCTGTCTGCGCAAAACCAAGGTGGCAGTTTATAGCAAGCCCAAAATTATAATCCAAGCTCAACAGCTCAGAGGTGAATGCACATACCTCTAGAAGTCGAGACTATTGTGTCCATCTTCGGTGACAGAGGTAAACAAGAGCGATTGTTGACGCAAACACACAGAAAACCTTTACCGCAAACACTGTGAGTGCAGTTGAGACATTCAGGTTGAGAGGTTTTCAACATTTTACTGTCATGATCATAAGTGTGGACGTTTCTGCACCAGCATTCTTAGGCTTATCTTTGTAACATCTAAATGGATTTGATTGATTCATCTCTCTCAATCTTTATCCTAATGCCTTAAGAGTCTTTCAGGTGCCTTTTTACAAACTCCAGGTGTACTGTCATGTGCCTTTTTCTCAGGAGTGGCTTCCGTCTGGCCACTCTCCCACAAAGCCTAGATTTGTGAAGTGTTGCAAAGATTGGTGTCCTTCCAGCAGGATCTCCCATCTCAGCCAAGGAACTCTGCAGTTTTATCAGAGTAGTCATCGGGTTCTTGGTCACCTCCCTGACCAGGGTCTTTTTTGTTGAGTTGCTCAGTTTTGTGGGATGGCCAGCTCTAGGAAGAGTCTCGGTATTTCCATATTCTTCCTATTTCCTAATGATGGAGCTCATTGTGCTCTTGGAACTTTCACTCCTGGGAATTGTTTTATACCCTTCCCAAGATCTAAGCCTCCTCACAATTCTATCTCGGAGTTCTATGGACAGTTCCTTGGACTTCATGGTAGAGTTTCTGCTCTGACATGCACTGTCAACTGTGGGATCTTTTATAGA
Organism: Eptatretus burgeri; assembly: GCF_056783735.1. Taxonomy (NCBI): domain Eukaryota; kingdom Metazoa; phylum Chordata; class Myxini; order Myxiniformes; family Myxinidae; genus Eptatretus; species Eptatretus burgeri. The sequence goes on along the minus strand of NC_140972.1, from coordinate 68,137,766 downwards.
AAGGTGTGTTTCTTTCTAAATCATGTCCAATCAATTGAATTGACCACAGGTGTACTCCAATCAAGTTGTAGAGACATCTCAAGGATGATGAAAGGAATTTGGATGCACCTGAACTCAATTTGGAGTGTCATAGCAAAGAGGTTGAATACTTATTGCCGCAAGACATTTCAGCTTTTCATTTTTCATAAATTTGTAAAAAATTAAAAAACAAAACATGTTTCCACTTTGTCGTTACAGGGTATTTTATGTAGATCGGTGACAATTTTTTTTTTAATATAATCCATTGTAAATTCAGGCTTGAAAGTTGAGGTTTGTGAATACTTTCTGAAGGCACTGTATACGTCGGACAAGGCTGCAGAGCCCCGTGGGGGTCCCGCAGTGTCTCCAGGGGTAAGGCAGGACTGAGATTATTGAGTCGGCAGACAAGGAATAGAGGGAATAAATTATTTTTTGGAATTGAATGGAATTCTCCTTCTTTGGAATGCCTTACTCCTCTCTGCTCTTGTCCCAAAAGGATTAGGGATAAATGGAAGAATGAGTGCTGAGATTCGAGTGAATGTAATTGGAATATGTGTGGCCCAAATTGATAGGAGTGATGGTATGAAGGAAGTATGTTATGAGTGGTGTACATTTGTGAAGAGGAAGAAACACACCCCATTGGAATGAATCCCCATTTTAAAGATACAGTAAGTCGACAGTGGGGATTCAGTTATTTTGTAACATAAAAGCCGAGATGGTGCTCGTGCCAATTGTAGAAAAGTAATTAATTAATGGATGCAAAAGTGTGGTTAAAGGCAGGGGGTGTGGCCCCTGTGTGAGCTGGATTGCAGTTGTTTGCTCCTCCCTCTTGGCTCCTCCCCTTGCCCGGGGCTCATAAAAAGAGCAAATGCAGCTCAGTTCAGTTGGAACTCGACAAAATCGCCAGGAGTCAGAACTCGCCAGGGGAGAAATTGCCAGAATCGCCAGATGCCAGAGCTCACCAGACAAGAGATTGCGGCAGACATTGGACCTCACCGGGGAAACAGGCAGCACAAGGAGGGCAAGCGTCGGTGCTGAGCGAGGGGAGCCGCGAGTCAACATGATCAAGCATTGGATCACGAGTTACTGCTACGAGCCTGGGCTGCTCCAATTCTATTGATGCTCAGTTTGGCTGCATTCCATCGCAACAATGAAATGTACAGATAGATCTTCAAAACTATTACGATACGGGTCTTTCATCTTACGCATCTCTCTTCGGCCATCTACCTCTTGTCTCCTGTGCACGCACAGGAGCAATTGCCACGGGCAAACCCGCCCAAGAACGTTCTTTTTAGAGTGAACCCAAGAGCGAACTCAAGAGTGAACCATACTGACCTGCATCTCACATTCTTCCTCTTACACCACGCTGCACCCATGTTGCATTACACTTGCACCTCTCACTCACGCACCCTAGACACCCTCATTATTTCTCCTTTCCTAAGAATTTTGGGTTGTGCAGGTTGGCCGACCGCACCACATATTGAGAGGTCACTAATCCTCAACTGCTTCTTATCTCTCTGGGCTATCTCTAATTTTCCTCGGGTTTGTGTGCGTGTTATGGTGCCTGTCATCGAATAAGTTAAGACTGTTTCAGAATATTCAGGATAAATGCACTTTCTTCTTTTGTAAATATTGTAGGCCTTTTGCCACAACACAAATTCCTTGCTGTCACTGCTGTACGTTTACAATAAATCCTTTATAATGCCACATAATTTTCTTCACTCTTGTTTAAATATATGTGCCTGTTAGGAATGTACCCAGCTCGTTTTTGTCTTTTCTTCCATTGGTCTAGCATGGTCCGCACCTTACTTTAGCCGGGACATTATTCCCCAAAATCTGCTATTTAGCCGATGCACACTTGGCAGCTCCACTCGGCTGCACCTGATATGGTAAGTACTTAAGTAACGCAAGTACGCATCGAGGACGTGATTTCCATTAAGGTGATCACGTGCTCCTCGGTAAACGGTTGTCAGACTGAGGACCCTGGGTCACGTGGTTAAGTTACTGGCATTTGCTGTCAATTAGTAACTCGCCGCAACACAAACTTATTCGTGTGTGATAGCCTGCAATTCCCAGTGAGTCTGGAGAGGAACCAGGGACAACCCCCCCCTTGTGCCCTCCCCCCCCCCCGACTTCAGGGCCACGACAAAAAAAAATAAATATATATAGATGTATATGAAATAGATATAACCAAAATATGATCCTTCCAACCCGACAAATGTATCATGATGTTCAAATGCCATGAGCGCATCCATACCGCTTAGCTTCCTACCTATATAGCTACAGCAGTGCAAACTTGAGTCTATTAGACCAAGGGTTTAACCGAGGAGAATTTACCAACTTAGGATGCATTTCTTTCCATATAAGTGCGACTTCATCAGGATGAAGACGACTGCACTGCAATGAAGATTACCACATTTCATTTCATCTATTATTTTGCAGGTTCATCAATACATACATTGTACTCCTGCAGAATTGCTAAAAAGTGAAACAACTCATGATAGTTCCACCTGTGACCACAAGTATGAGCGTGCGCGTGCGCACACACACACACACACACACACACACACACACACACACACACACACACACACACACACACACACACACACACACAGCGGTCCCCAGGCAGATGTTTCATTCATATTCATCTTAGTTAGCCCATCCTTCATGTCTCGTGGATATATAGGCCAAGATGCATTACAAGCTATCCTTATCTTTTGAGATATTCGAAAGAGAGGGCTTTTAGTTTGGTCTTTAATTCCATTTTCTATTCCTTTATCCATTTTAATTTATAACCTGGTGTTGGCTTAGCAGTTAGGGTGGTGGCTTGGGATGTTGGCTTAGTATAGCGGTTACGGTGGTGGCTTGGGATCCGAGAGGGATTCCTTGGGTCCTGAGTTCAAGCCCCGTTGGCCGCTGAATTAACACCAGGGGGTTGACTCAGTCTGTCATCCTTCTGAGATCGGTGAAATGAGTACCAGTGTAGCAGCCAAAAGGCTGCACCCGAAGGGAAGGGGTATTGATGAATTTATTAAATCTGGTATTGGTGTGGCACAGGCATGATGGGTCGAATGGCCTCCTCCTGTGCATAACTTCCTCATACTTTCGTATTCCTTGTACTACACACACATGACCTCTCCTTCATGCAAGCATGCATGCCTCAGACCACACGTTAACAGAGAGCTTCATTTGCATAGGCTGCCAAAACCCCGTTGAAACTGCATGCCATTTCCCAATGTACACTTCATTTTAACCTTCTCTGTACTCGAATCACAATGCTACAACCGTCATACAACCACCACAACGCCTCCCTAAAAACCCTCACAATAACCCATGCTCACCCTCCTCAACACAACCACTACAAACGCTTCAACACCCTCACCACATATGCTTCAACCGCTCCAAATGCTTCAACTTTCTCACCACAAACACCACAATGCTTCACCCACCTCACCACAACAGTTACAAAACTCCATGACCACAGTCAGCATTCAGGACACTCACCACTGTCCTGTGAGGATATCGGGAATCCATGGATGCTACCCACCATAACAGATGCTTGTGTTCGGAACATATTGGCATGTAGCTCTAAGTGCAACTATGCGCTGGAATCCGTTCAATGTCATCTGAGTAGCCCTGATGTTCTACTAAATAGCGATCCTCATTTGGTGCCTTGCACAAGTTCATGGCTGGAAAACACTCCCAAAAACCCGCACTCCATGTTAATTCTTGGAGCTCTGTTGCGTGGCCGAGTTTGGGGGCGAATGCCGCCATTTTCGGCTATGAAGCCTCTCAGTAGTGGGGTTACTTCTGGGGAAAGCATCTACTCACCAATGAGGGCACTGGAGAACACCTACAGATCTTTCTGATCTGAATTTGGGTTCCTCCTTTGCCCAGAATCTATAAAATGGCTGTGAAGGGATGATTGAGCTCTTCACTACAGTCTCCTTGCCAAGGTCTAATGCAGAGGTCACACAGTCTTCTTCTGGGTATGAGGCAGCTGCTTCTTCTGAGTGTGGAGGGCTGGGCAAGGAGGAGAGTCCTGACCTGATCCACACCACGAGGAGAAATGTGGAGCGGAGCACTGAGCGGGCAGAATGCCAGACCGATCATAGACTTTAGCATTTACATTTACAGACTTCTGACATGCCTTTACAAGCTATGCTCTCACATGTTCTGTCTCTCTCATGTTCTGTCTCATCTGCGGACACACAAGTATAAAGAGCAACCTACAGGTATGCACATCTTCATTTTTTTCTGTCTGCACCCCACCTGCACGTCATTGCGCCCCATTTGCACCTCCCCACTCATGCAAAATAGACACCCCCGCTGTTCTTCCCCTATCCCCCCTCCGATGCAACTGCCATTGTGCTAGTCTGTCAGCTGCGCCAGGTACCACATGGGTCGTTTACACCTCGTACTTTCTCTCATCTTTCTGGCTATCCTCATTTCCTCGGGTGTTTGTGTATCTGATGGCATCTGCAATGCTGCATAAGATAAGAGTGTCGAAGTTTATTTTGGGTTAGCTCTGCATTGTCTACTTTTGTAAATAATTGCATTTATTTTGCTGCACTTCATGAATCCTTGCTTTCCACAGCTGTACCTATTGCTGTGTATTAAAACCCTTTAATGGTCACATGCTCTTTCCTCACCTTAATAATAAATTACTTACTGTATATTACAAATGGACCCAGCTCGTTCTGTCTTTTCCTCCATTGGTCCAGTGTAATCTACGCACAGGTTAGCCGGGAGGTTATACCCGACTAACTTGCTCTTATTAGCCGGTGCGTACTTGGCAGCTCCACTCAGCTGCACCTGATATGGTAAGTTAATGCAAGTATGCATAGAGGACTCAAAACTCGCTTGGTACAGTCAATCCACTGGAAACGGCAACACGCAAAAGAATGTAACCCTGCCAGGATTGGCATAACCAATCGGCGCTAATAGATACTGAGCAACCCACCGGCACATCAAATTATCTGTGCCCTGTGGCCTCAGGACCGCGTGTTTGGGAGGAATGAACTCGAACCCCAGATCCGTAATATATATATATATATATATATATATATATATATATATATATATATATATATATATATATATATATATATATATATATATATATATATATATATATATATATATATATATATATACACCTTATACTTTATACTGAATATAATATAAAGGGGGAAACCCCTTTTTACTTCAAGGAAGGGTTAACGCTTGAAACGCCAGCTTCTCCTCATTTCCCAGTGGTTAGTATGCTTTGATGAATGGTTTTCTTGTTTCCATCCATTGCAGCAATATGTGATCTGACAAATCCAAGGTTGAAATCAAACCAAACACCTTTTGTGTTTGACAATGTGACCAAATGATAATCGATTGAATCGTACACCATCAAATCAACAAAGAACTATACGAATGCTTTAAAATAAACACACCGACACACAGGTCCACAGTGCATTTGAAAACGAAAACAGCAAGTAATGAATAATTCAATAATACAATGATGTTGGCAGATCTTTGAGGGCCAGAAACCATCTTGGCTTCATTATAAAAGACTTACCCACAGCCGTGCAGTTTGCAAATCATACCTTACACTTGCAAGGTTTCGGGATCAGTTCTGCTGAAGCTGCACTATCGGGACCTCACGCATTCCAGGCAGAAATGCTGGAGGAAGGAGGGATCGATATCGAGTTTGCAGCACTAAGTGCGTCACTCCAGATGCTCTCAGCCATCTGAACTGCTATCTCCCATTCTTTCCTACATAGCAGATGCAATCCTGAAAGCCGTTTCAGACCAGTCAGGAAATGATTTGAGCACAAACTTGATAATTAATATTTCCTCCTGATCTTTTTCAGCTATTTCGGTTCTGCATCTCAGATGACTGTTCTTTCGTCATGACAAACGTGTATGCGGTTATGATCATCTTGGTTGTGGAAACATCGCTCTTCCTGCCCTATGCCTCCTTTTGATGCAGAAAATTATCCATTTTCTGAGAAGGAAGCCAGATGTAGCATTGTGGAATGCAGTTTAAAGTGAGAAAGATCAATGGCGAGTTAAAAATTCTGAATCCTTGAATTCCCGTGTTCGCAAGATAAGTTGCCTACTGCCTGAAACCTCACTGCATCCTTCCCACAAAACTTTCACAAACCACCTCAAACTCTCCAAACCGAGTCTACCAGTAATAATAAAGTGCTGACTGAAATTTCATCTCTAACCGTTTATTTTTAAGGGAATGATCTGTCCAAATAACGGAGGTGAAAGCAACTCTTTCCTATAAATATTGACATAAAGACCAAGATGAGCACCAAGGCGTACAGGACTCCCACATGGGTAGAAACGTGAGGTTGAGAAGTAAGTGCCAAGGTAATCTCCACATTTCCATAACGGAATGACTCCTTGAGATGTATTTTGCATTGAAGACACTCAATCAGATGCGGCAGCATAATGGAATGGCATCCACTCAGACTCTGAGGTCGGCGGATTGAACATCCCAAAGACTTTAAAAATAGTACCTGCTTCTTCCTTGCTTGATCTTCAGCCTTTAAAAGGATACTGCACTGACAAACAACCACAGGTTAACAATACTAGTGCAGGCTTTGATTGGCCTCATAGCCTCCTGCATCAAATCCATTTTAAGAGAACTCGTATTGTAGCTACATATGAAAAGAGAAATGGATAAGTACCCCCGAACCATTGCTCTCACCTCATTCTCTGCGTGGAGAGGGTTTCGTTGGTAGTAGGACGACATGCTGAGGTCCTGAAGATGGCGCGATGCTGTGCATTCTTCCAGCAGCACAGGATGGTCAAGAAAGCTCGACGGAAAGTCCGGTTGAGAAAAGCATAAAGAAAAGGGTTAATTGCTGAGTTAATGTAGCCAAGCCACAGGCAGGTAGACCAAACTGCCGAAGGGATGGAGTAGTCAATGAAAGGGTCGATGACGTTGGAAATGAAGAAAGGTGCCCAGGAGAGGCAGAAACAGCCCATGATGAAAGCCAGAGTCTTCGCCGCCTTCGTTTCTATCATAACCCGAGAAGAAGCATGGTGCTGCTGTTGTCCAATTGGCTTGGCCGTATTGGCTTTCCCACCATTATTTACACTTTCCTGATATGCAGCAGAAGTGGAGGAGTCATCAGCTTCGTAGTTGGTACCATTCTCATTGGAGCCAATACGCTGAAGCGACCTGATGTGACGTGCGTGAGCTCGTGCTGTGACATAGATTCGCTGATAAGCCACTGTCATCAGCACGAAGGGGATGTAAAAAGCCACCGAGGAACACGTAACGGCATATACTTGATTCACCACGAAGACACACTGAGTAGAGTTGGCTTCCCTTTCGGCAATCTGAAAGGACACAAAACTACAAAAGTCATTCACACACTTCCGTCCCATCTCTCTGTCCTCCCAAATCCCCAGGATAAGACTGCTCTTGTGCTCTGATCATCCAAACTATTCAATTCGAGAACATATGTGTTCATATATATATATATATATATATATATATATATATATATATATATATATATATATATATATATATATATATATATATATATATATATATATATATATGTATGTATGTATGTATATGTACAGTGTCCATCCCATCCTGTGTTGTCACTGAACTACTCCCTTAAACTTTTGCAAAATTGTACCAAGCTTCTGGGCTGCACCTCTCCTGTGTGTATGTCCTTCGGGTATGTTTTTTTTTTTTTTTGAAAAACAATGATATTTTGGAAGAAATAATTTGGTTTTTTAAACATAAATCTTCAACTTCAATTCCTTATAACAATGTAATATCACGAAATTTACAAATTAATTTGAACGAAATAAATGTTTGTATTATTATTAGTGAAAATCATAACACGTCAACTCACATACTTATCCTCAGTTAAAACAAGCCGGTCTCGATAGCGATGTGTGGTGAGGTGTTTGAATTGCACAGCGGGAGTTGTTTGTAATAACGTGGTTGTGACGGTGAGGTGTTTTTAATAACGTGGTGTTGTTTGTCCCACTGTATTGATGTCTGGTGAGGCAAGTGCAGCGAGCCAATCTATGCTGGTGTGTGTGTGTATATGTATATATATATATATATATATATATATATATATATATATATATATATATATATATATATATATATATATATATATATATATGTATATATATATATATATATATATAATTACGCTTGAAACTGATCAGGTAGCTGAGGGGATGTATAGCATTGGGATTCTCATGTTTCATCTCTTGAAACCGGTAAGCGATGAAACTGGTCCGGTAGCTGAAGGGGTGTATAGCATTGGGATTCTCATGTGTGTACTATGTGTGAACGTCTTTATAATCGTTGATGAACTCTGGGAAGAGTTCGAAACAGCAGAGCACTTACCTTGTGTAAGTCTTCTTGGGTTGCTTTACGCAGCTTTTTCGGCTGGAGGAGTGTGGGAGGTGTCGCTAATTTATATAACCCGAGCCACTGCGTGTGGTCGATTCGGTGAGAGCTGATTGGCTATTCCCTCCATTCACAGGTGAGAGATGTGTGTGTGTGTATGTGTATATGTATATGTATATATATATATATATATATATATATATATATATATATATATATATATATATATATATATATGTGTATATGTATATGTATATATATATATATATATATATATATATATACTGTCCTTATGTGTCAGTGATTCATTATGAAATCATAATGGTAATTGCATCAATAATTTCTCGAGTTGTGCATGATAATCAGCAAAAGCTCAATCATGGATGTATCAATGCGCACTTCCACACCCCTCAATCTCCCTCTGCTCCGACTGCGATTATCACGTGGTGAGAATATAAAATGTGGTTAGGGTATTGATTGACACAATGGTCGACTGTTTTCAAAAGACACTGTGGAATCTTTCGCATTCACAAGAGACTGATAGCTGGTCGAACCTCCCTCTTCCACCAATCACTGAAGAATGGCATACTCTATGGTGCAGCACCCATTGCCAGTTCTGTACCAGGTATAAGTTTGGAGTGATTCAACCCACAGTGGATTTGACTCAAAACCAGAAAGATCAGAGATGAACCACCGAGTCATCTTACATTCAACCAAATACACCGCCACAGGACAAAATACTCGGATTGAATTTCACAAAGTCATTGACGAGGTCGTCACAAGAACTAAAATGTTTTGAGATCTAATGAAAGTGATAATATACAATTTACTGAGCAGATCACCACTACTGCCACTACTGCCACTTCTGCTACTTCTTTAATGGCCTTAAATATTCCCACTTTCTTGTGCGGTCGACCGGGGAAAGTTTCTGACCCACTTCTATCACAATCCGACTGTGGAGGCCTGATTTTCGACTGAAAGTGACAGGATAACTCGTCTACTTTCTGTGAAGGACTCTATGGGATCTCTGATATCTCCCAGCTAATGCTAGTAGATGGGACACCTAGCTCTACATTCATCTGATGGATGGCAGACCATGCGATGCAAACTTCTGCTTGCAAAGCACCAATTAGAGAGCTTCTAGCCTGGTCAGGAATCAAACCCAAGCCATTACCTTTGCACCATCCTCTCAGGTTTCTTAAGCACTATCAACAACTAAGAGCATTTCATTCCACCTGTTACCCAATTAAATTAGTGATTAACAAATAAATTTAATCACTGCAGGTACCTATGGAAAGCATGCATTTGTATGAAAAGGCAAAGATCTCTCTCAAAATTCTCATTCCCAGAAAAGGTAGTTAGTTGTCGTTTGTGGGAAAACGTCATTTGGCTGCGTCAGTAATACGAGCCAATGGGTGGAGTTTGGGATAAAAATATGGTGGCAAACACCACAGGGGGATTGGAATCTGTCAGAACCTTTCCTTTAAAAGGATCAGAGCAAAACGTTTGAAAGCAAAAGCATTGACAACAACTGCATTTTCAACAAACATTTTCCCATGAAAGAACTTAGAACAAGTTGCTCCGAATTAAAGTATATAAAAAGAATGACATCATGGTGTTTGCTCAGAAACAGGGAGCTCTATGCTGAGTGTTACCCATAGTGTGAGATTTCAGGTTAATGTCTGTTTGGCCAGAGATTTATGGCTGCAAGGTGGAGCTCATAGTGGGTGCGTTGGCTCCCGGTATCAGTGGCTGAAAGTGGCGCCGGAATCCTCACCAGCCACTCAATTCCGATGGCATTCCAGCCGTTCATGATAGGAATGAAGGAGATCATGGAAGGGAGCACCCAACAGGCCCCAAGCATCCATACCAACCGCAATGGGGTCATCTTGTTCTGGTAAACGAGTGGCTTGCAGCAAATGGCATAGTATCTGTCCCAAGGATAATGAGAATAACCATGGAAGTTTAATGTGTTGCATTTCACACCAATACATGCAAACATTAAAGAGTTCTCATGCAGAGTAAGGTGGGGCAAAATACCCCCTTACACCCCACCACAATCGCATAAACACATGCATATAATACATACGAGCAAATAACCAAGTTCCATCGTGCTGTTGTAAGATAATTCATTCCTAATAGAGTTTGGAATATTTAGGGAGTTTCCTGTGAATGTCCTTTGACAGCAGAATGGTAGGGACATGTGGAAATTCCGTGTAATGTAAAATGTGACTTCAAGTACTCAACCCCTTTTTTCTTCAAGTTCTCAAACCCCATCCCCTATCACCCCTCCCCTTCCAACCCAAATTTCTCAACCTGAGGCCTCTCCCCATCTCAAGTCCTCAAACCCCCTTTCCCAACAATGTCACTGCTCTGTTCACCCCCCCCCCAACCCCCACTCCAACTCTTTGTCCTCCACTCCATCTTTCTTCTTCAACTCCTCAATACCTCCCTCCCCACCACAGGTCTGCAACCCCCCTTTTCTTCTTCAAGTCCTCAACCCCTCCCCAGCCTCAACCCCTCTTTCCCAGCTCTGTCCCTTCTCTGCCCCCTCACTCCAACTCTTTTGCTTCTTCAGATGCTGAAACCAACCCCCTCCCCACCCCAGGTCCACAACTCCCCCTTCTTTCTTCAAGTCCTCAACCTCCCCCCATCCCTCCTGTGAAGTCCAAGTCTGCATAATATTCACTAACTGTTAAGACTGCAACAGGTTTTCAGTGAAGTAAATTGACAGAAAAGTAAATGTAATTTAATAAAATTTACTGAATCGTTTAAGTTTGTATTATTCTCAACTTCTTGTAGGTGTGTGAATGAATGACTCTGAGCCTATACACCACCAGCATGCATTACCAAAACAAACATAACTCGAAATTTCATGAATATCGATATTTTTAGACCTCCACATGAACTGTCTGGACCCAAGAGCTCTTAAATGAGGTATCATTCAGCATTGTACGTGCTGTAGTTGCAACATTACCCTGTTCAGACATAATCAGGCAACTTATGTTGATATACAGTACACACATATATATATATATATATATATATATATATATATATATATATATATATATATATATATATATATATATATATATTTCTTCCATGTATGTACATTTAGGGTTCAAAGCTTTCAAGGAATAAAAACATTATTGTTTCAATGACACACGACCAACACCTGTCTTATCTCCTTGACTCAGGTTGGAAATAAATATTTGCGTAATAGTGAATCATTCCTCAATGATACAGGTTTAAAAAAAATTTTTTATTCTTTTTAATTATTGTTCTTATTTTGGGGAAAAAGATAAATGAATACAGGTGTGTGTGTGTGTTTTTTTATATTTGTGGTTGTTAATTGCATTTATTTGTGCAGCTACGGCTCTCTGTCAACATAAATTACTGTGCGGGCAAAATCCTAGATTATCGACAATAACTGTCCTGTCATGTTCCATATAAAAGTGCTTGGTTGTAAAATATATTGTTCAGCTGTTGCCACAACAGGCCTTGTTTCCAATAATTACAGAAACGCAAAACCGATTTGCGAAAATGAGAAAAACAGCAATATCTGCATTTCACGAGAAAACCGCCGTACGGAATCGAGAGTAATTGGACATGTGAAATGTTGCAGACAGTCGAAGGGGGCACTGCATTTGACTAGTTCACTGCATTCACTCAGGTTGCTGTCTCGTTTGTATTTGCCATTGACATGCACGGATGAAGTTCAACCGCACGCAGCACTCGGCAAAGTCAGTGAAATGCCTCGGTGGAGTGGGACGAGAGCGGGCAAGGAGTCAAATGAAATTAAGACACAAGGGAAAACTGGAAGGTCATTACTACGTCATTCAAGCAAAACGCATTCCATTAAGCCTGCCCCTTGCTTTGTTTTTGGGCCAACTTGATGTAGTGCGATTCCCAAAGGCACTTTATCCGACCAACAGTGTTGATACATTATGAATATGAGAGGTCGATTTGGTGAGTCCTGTGACTAACAACATTGTCTTGACAAATGCAATGGTCTGCAGGTGATGATTGCAGTTAGAGTTATACAGCAGTTCGGAAAAAAAATAATTAGTCACCTCTCTGGAAAGTAAGTCAGTGTAAACCAATGAACGTCTCCTTGAAGTCCTCATTAAATGTTTAAGAATAAGTAGTATTTTCACAGGTGTGAGAATTCACATATTATTTCTAAATGTCATCCAGATTTTTTTAAAAAGTGCAATAAGAGAACATTTACTCACACATAGCATGGTGCAAAAGGTTTGAATAACAGAGATATTTAGAAGTAAAGTCCCTTTTCAACATAATCTCCCTTAACAGAAATACACTTGCTCCATAATCCTCCAAATTGAGTGCTCTTGAGAAATAGAAATCTTCTGACAGTGGGCAGCCAATCTTCAGTGGCCTCATTGACTTTGTCTTCTGGATTTCTTGCACGATGAAAGTGCACCGTGAGTATCAGAATGAATAACGGTCACTCAGGACTATATCTGGACTGTCAGGTGGGCTACTCAACCGCACAAAGCCACGGTGGTTTCACACAGTGGCCTGTGCAGAGTACAGGTGCTTTCTCATGGAAGAGGAACACACCTTTTTATCCCGCTCCCTCCGGAGGGAGCGGGATATTGTAATTGTCCGGTTTTTTTTGTCTGTTTGTTAGCAACTTTTCGGCAAAACTGCTTAAGCAAACACTATCAAATTTAATCCACAGGTGGGCAATTAACCTTGGACGACCCCATTAACGTTTGGGTACAATTGGATCAAAGGTCAAGGTCACGAAAAGTTCAAAATCGTTTTTCACTCATAACTTCGTCAAAAATGACCTGATTTACTTCAAACTAATCTTATAGTGAACCTTATTCTATTTGTCACTTATAATCCTACCCATTCCGAAAGTAAAAAATACATATTTGTGAAGATCGGTCGGGTCCGAAGTTTTGGGGGTCATGGTCATTGGTCAAAATTACAAATTTTCCATTAAAACTAAAACATGGTTACGGAAATACAACTTTACGGGAAAACGGCTGGCTCAAACACTGTCAAATTGTATCCACAGGTGGGTAAAGAACCTCGGACGACCCCATTAACTTTTGGGTCCAATTAGGTGAAAGGTCAAGGTCAGGTCACTAAAAAGTCAAAATCGTTTTTTGCTCATAACTTCATCAAAAATGATCCGATTTACTTCAAACTAAGCTTATAGTGAACCTTATTCTATTTGTGACTTAAAATCCTAACAATCCTATCGTGAAAAATGCATATTTGTGAAGATCGGGGTTAAGGATGTATCAAATTTAAATTTGATCCCCAAAATAACTTTATGTCTTAAATGGGCGGGATTTGTTGTGTCTGGCACCACTTGTTTGTTATTTTTTTGTACACAAAGGCTAGACCGATGCCAATGAATGGTGACAGAGGTTAGAAGATAATGCATATACAGTGGGAAAGTGGCACATGTGGACACAACAAGGGGACGTAAGAACAAAATGAGAAGAACGAAGAGGGAAGGAAACATAACAACATGCAAATAGAAGGGGAGGGACGAGGGGAAGAAGGGAGGGAGAGGGGGGTTAATGAGAAATGGAAAAATAATCGGTTGGGATGTTGACTTGCTGGAGGGAAGAGTGGGATTGAACAGATTGAGGAAGGCGTTTCCGCAAGCGGGAGAAAAGAGGAACAAAGAAGTGGAGGTGGGCAGTGAGTCTGGATTTTGGAAGTTTCACAAAGAAGGAGTTGCTGGAAGAATAGGTGCCACCTGGGAGGGACCAGAGAGAGAGATGGGGAAATGAAAGAGTCGGGGCAGCAAGAACTGAGCTACATCTATCTTTGGCATCCAAAGGCGAATTTGCATTTGACAATAGGCAAAGATGATGGGAAGTGCAACTTCCATGCAGTGAAAACATTGGGTGGCATCCAGTAATGAAGAGGCGTTCTGCTTAGGAGTGAAGAAAATGTATTAAAGATATAGTACCTGTCCAGTGCGATGCAACAAAGGTGCATAATGGAGGCTGTAGTGAACATGACATCAAAAGAAGTTCGAATGAGGCAGAAGGTTTGACCAAACGGCCATCCACCGATGGCAAGCTCTATGGCACCAAATGGCATCACCACGAGGGCAACCAGCAGGTCCGCAGTGGCCAAGGAAACCACGAAGAAATGTGTTTTTATTTTCCTGAAAAAGTAAAAACAATCAAAGCCTGTTTATACATTTGAAGCTTTCTGGGCTTAAAAGCTTTCCGGCATTTCACTACCAATTAATCAACTGTCAGATGTTGGCTCCATATAATATTCGTACAAATCTCGTATTCTGCAGTATTTTGTCACTTTCTTCGCAAAAAGGAAAGTGACAAAATACCATTCAAAATGTAACATCCATTATTCTCACTTCTAAGGCAGAGGTGAGGTCATTATAAAAGGTCTATAAAAATCAGTACATAAGGTGAGAATAGTATATCAACCATTAATCACTTGGATCATAACTATTAAATCATCACTTTGATAAATGTGAGGGCCGGGGGTCAGTGGGGGATGAAGGTGGGGTCGAATAGGGAAAAAGAGTAAGGTGTAGGTTTGAGGATGATATTGCTGATATTAAGAAAAAGAAACACGAGTTAAAATAAAGGAAAAACGACTTTAATTCTTTTGATATTGTGGCTTGAAATCTCACTTAGAGTGAACAAAAATTTGACTTTTGTTGCTTGGTCAGACAAGATCCGAAAAGAAAAGGTTTCTGATGTTAAAACTTAAATTCCTTACATTTAATTTAAATGCACAGTAGTTTGGGGTTGACATGACAGTGCAGAGGTAGCATACTCTCCTTCAAGCTGTCAGGTCCGGGTTTGATCCGCGACATAACTATAAACATTAAAAGAGGTTGCAATTTAGCGATTTCAAAATTAAAATTTAAATAAAAAAATTAAAATCGCATTTTGAGAAAACCAAAAATAATATAATAAAATAAAATATTAAAATACAAAAAAAGTGAAAAAACAAATGTCAGTAACCAGAACTTGTTTCCGGTGATTATAAACTGTCCACCTGGTGCTTTGCAGGCAGAACGTTGCATGACTGAGTATGCCATCCTTTGGAAGGATGTTGAGCGGGGTGTTCCATCTCGATGTTCAGCATTTGCTGGTGAGTGTTAAAGATCCCGCAGAGAGCAAGGAATGATATAACAGGTTTTGATTCCCAACCTTCAATCTCTTTGGTACATGAGTAATAGGAAACACTTTAAGGAACTTTAATGCAGAAGGTCATAAGGGCCATCAAGCCTATGCAATGATTGCCAACATAATATGGTTGTTTGTGCATGATCAATCCTTTTTAAATGCTGAGCATCGAGCAAGGAAGCAGCAAGTACCATTTTAAAGACTTTCGGATGACTTGGCCAGGGTCGGGTTTAAACCGCCGACCTCCCAGACTCAGATCGGATGCTCGAACAATTACACCAAATAGAACACTTTCCGTTGATTTTAATGTCACCTGTCATCTCGAATCCCTACCTGCAAACCATAGTATCCCCAATTGCCAGACATAACCCAACCCTATTCCTTGCAAGTTGAAGTGTTTCCTGCCCCTACTCTTATCTCTTCTGTTTGTGTTTTTTCTCCTGCTCATTCATTCATTGATTGTTGTGTCCAAATATTGCCCCCTTGCCCCACTGTCAATTCACTGCATTTTGACCCTGTCACCTCGCTCTTCCATGAGCCTCGATTTTGTGCACAATTAAAAACTGCATCAACATTTATACACGGAACACACCTTCACCATTGTAGGATGAAAGTAATGACAGGTAAGCTGAGTCTGCTTGTAATAAGGCAATAACGAATAACATAAATAACATGTTTGCTGATTGGAGGACACCTGCAATGTTTTTTTTTTCAAAACAAATTCGCAAAAATAGTACTTTTGTTATCTTTTAAGCATGATTTAAATATTTCCAAAATTAATGCTTTTTAAATCAAATAAAAGCGAGGATGATGTTAACAATAACGATCAGCTAAATAATGTACAATAATAATGATTAAGAAATTTTAATCCACAATTATTTTCTCAGTGTACAAGATACGAATCGATTACAAAATTATTTTAAGGTTCTCGGCATCACGCCATGTCGATGTGTCCTAGCTGGTTGCAGGAATAGAGGCAGAATGTGGTGATGCTCCCACACGGGAAGCCAAGGGACCCAAAAGTAGTCGGGAATTCGACAAAATGTGTTCGGCTTACACGGGTCTGGAGCGACCAACGAAACGGTTGAATTTGTATTCTGCACACTTCGATGGGCCTTGGTGTGAGAGGCCGAAGACAGCTGGATCTTGTGAATTGTAACCCAGTTTAATATATATATATATATATATATATATATACACAAGCCCCCCTAACAAACGGACGCCAACGTTGTCAGACGGAATGAAAACCCGTCATTCTTGTTACAAAAACAGCTAAAATTGATGAAAAAGCGGCCGAAATTGATACCAACACAGTAATTACGGTCGCAATAGCAGATATAATGGAAACCAACACGTTTATTCTACACACAAAAACGGTCGTGACGGAAACAAAAACGGACAATCCCGAAATAGATTGGTGGGGAACTGAAGCAAGATTGGTTATTTCTGTCACGAAACGTCCGAGAACGAAACAAAAGCGGTTCATTCTGGTTACTGTAGTGCGAAGAAGATGGCGGATGCAGTAGAACGACCTGTTACGGTATGTAAATTTTTAGTGCTTGTGCCTCGAACATAAATGTAATATAGATAATATATAGTGGGTAGTACCTGATGTAGTTTTAACAATTTATTAAACCGAATTTTGTTGTGATGATAATGTTTGGTTTGCCTGTATTTCGAGCCCCCGAGTGGAGGATCGCTCGTTGTGTATGCCCAGTTCAACATAGGGGATCGTATATGGGATCTTTTTACAGTTTTTACTTCATATGAACTTTGTTATTTTATTGGAATTTGCAATTTATTGTTACTATCAAATTTTACCTCTTGCAAATATAAACGATCAATCGTCACTGATCGCTGCAGCACGGGGGCACGAATTACACAAAATGTCAGCCACAAATTAAGTCAAGAGGGCGCATTTATCGCTGCTTGTATAATATCCCGTACCACAAACGGGTTTTCATTAACAGACCTGATTATATTCTAGGCAGACGACGTTAAAGTTAACTCACCATAACTTCAAGAACTTTTCAAGCCGCCATGTTTTCCACGTTATGGTAACCGGAATTAATCGCTTTCACTTCGTTCTCCGCCGTTTCACGACGGAAATAACCGATGTTGCTTCCATTCCCCACCGTTCTATTTCAGGATTGACCGTTCTTGCGTGTAGAACAAATGTGTTGGTTTCGGTTATATCTGCTATTGCGACCGTAATTACTGTGTTGGTTTCAATTTCGGCTGCTTTTTCATCAATTTTAACTGTTTTTGTAACAAGAATGACGGGTTTTCATTCCATCTGACAACGTTGGTGTCCGTTTGTTAGGGGGGCCTATATATATATATATATATATATATATATATATATATATATATATATATATATATATATATATATATATATATATATATATATATATATATATATATATATATATATATATATATATATATATACACTAGTAAAGGTGCCCGTCTTGGACGGGCGTCACGGGCAACATATGGTAAAAGACAGATAACATGAATGTATTTGAAACAATATATTATATCATTTTTATCCATTGATTATCATTCAGGTTTTCCCCTTCGACTGTCCCGCAGTAGCTCCACTTCGATGACATTACCACGTAGTTTAGTGATTACACAACGTGTACCATTCGTGAGTTCCGGAGGATCCATAGAGCGCATTAAAATTACAGGGCACCCTACTTTAAAGTGATCCAAAAGGCCGGATCAGTTTCGTGTACGTATTCATATCTTGTAGATTTTAGCTGGCCGGATCAGTTTCGTCTACATATTCATAGCTTGTAGATTTTAGCTGATTCTGAAACTGTTAACAGCATGTCGATCGGATGGTTCTGTGATTTTCTACAGTAGTAAACAGAAGTACGACCTAAGCCTGTACGCCACTATGCAGAGACCCGAGGACCTAATATTTCACAACAAACTAAAAACTCACAAAATATGAAGATATTTTAAATAAACAATTTATTATAATATCAAATATCATTTTTATCCATTGATAATATGAATTGTTCTGTACAGCTATAGTTGTTCTCCTGGGATCTGTGCATCCATCCACGATCTATGTTCTAATGAAGTGCAGTAGGAATTATAAAAACAGCACTGTGCGGGAGTGTAGGTAATCTCTCGAAACTCTCGGAAAGCCTTAAAATGCATCACGATCGGTTTGATTGTGAACAGATATACAGACGGACGGACATCGAGACCGGTTTTATTAGGTCATCATGAAGGTACCGCTTGATATTACGCATTGAAATAGAGATATGAATACTCAAGTGAGTTTATTATATGTCTATGATTGATAGCTTATTGACAGCTCAATAACATGAGCAATTTACTCTGGCGTTTAGTGATTAATAATAACATACTCTACAAAAGGTTTTACGAACTCATCTTAGTGGTCCTCTAAAAAATGGGAAACATTTTTATTTCTTTTTTGTGCAATTTTCCAAATGGAGAACATGAACTGTTTAACTACCATAATCATCAAAATGAATTTTGAGGGGCCTCTTAAGGAAGACAATAATATCATTACTATATATGTTAAAGCTTGTTTCATTTCATGCAATTACAAAAATCTGATGGTGGAACAAAAAAAGGGGTGTGCCGAAATATTAATATAGATAATAAGATTTAACAACCATAATCATCAAAACGAATTTTGAGGGGCCTCTTAAGGAAGACAATAATATCATTACTATATATGTCAAAGCTTGTTTCATTTCATGCAGTAACAAAAATCTGATGGTGGAACAAAAAAAGGGGTGTGCCGAAATATTAATATAGATATATACATACATATTGTTACGGCTGTGGAAATTGACAGAACACCATAAAGGTCTCTAGATCAGTAACACCAATAAGTCCGTGTCCAGATAGATTTCCCCACCGTTGTTTAAAGGGATTTATTCATGTTAACCGGGCTGTGATCTTTGAGTTAGCCGTTATTCTTTACTATCGTTATTTTGGACCAACCACGTCCACCACCAACATCTTTCTCAACAACGGCTTCACAACAACCACGTCCACCACCAACATCGCTCTCTACAACCGCTTCAGACCAATCGACTTCCACCACCACAACCACACCTGCCTCTCACCAAACCACGCCATCCTCACCACTTCGCCAGCAACCGTCAACATCTCCACACCACAAACATCGCCTCACCTTCGTCTCCGAAACAACGCCATCTTTGTGCCAGCTGTGGCGAGTCCGCATCGAGTGGCGTCACTGCAGGCCGACTAGGCACGTTTGCTCGTCGGATCAAGCTTAGTGATCTCCCGCACGTCCGCTTTCCGCGCAGAGGTCGAGGATCGGAGGCCAAACCGTGTCTCACCAGCCCTATAAAAGGACGAGCAGAGTGCCAAGCTCGCGTTCGAGTCGAGTTGATCGGTCGGTCTGAGTCAGTCTGGAGAGGTCGGGGAGTCGAGAGGAAGCCAGAAGGCAAGGAGCTGCGTGGAAGTCTGGGCTCATGGCGGAGTCTGGAGCTTGGAGCTTGCAGTCGGTGGAGAGTCCGGGCGTCGCGAAGGAGACGATAGCTGGAGGCACAGCCTTGCCTGCTGTGTCGCGCAATCCTCGCGTTCGTGTGGAGAGAGCCGGAGAGAGCTCGCCAGCCAGCGACAGGCGGTCCGAGGTGATCGGGCTTCGGCGCAGTTCGAGCATCACTGTGGGACGGACGGGTTCTTACAGAGCATCAACTCGAAGAGAGCAAAGACCAGTTCGTTCCTCTCAAACGAGTTGCCGACTGAGGCCCGAATCACCCGGCCGCTTGGCAAGGCTCGAGCTCGACCGCGGCTATGCTCGCTGCCGTGGGGAAGGAGCATCGCGGGTCACCCAAGCGCGTTCGTGTGGAGAGAGCCGGAGAGAGTTCGCCTGCCATACGGAAGGCCCGAGCTCAACCGCGGCTACGCTAGCTGCCGTGGGGAAGGGGCATTGTGGGTCGCCCAAGCACGTTCGTGTGGAGAGAGGCGGAGAGAGCTCGCCTGCCACACGGAAGGCCTGAACTCGACCGCGGCTACGCTTGCTGCTGTGGGGACGGGACATCTCGGGTCGCCCAAGCCAGACACCACGAGGGTGCAGGTAACCTGCAACGGTCTCGTGGGACTCGTTCGGTCTGTCTAGTCTGACCCCATTGCCTTTGATGGGGTCTTTTTCCTGCTTTTCTTTCGAATGAATGTTGTGGCGCCGAGTCCCGTAAATAAAACTGTGTAAGTGACTGTACATTAAAAATTACTTATAGATGGTTGTAGCGGTTTGTCTTGCCCACGTGCCGTGCCGCATTCATTGCTTGTTCTGTATACGTGCATGTTGGTGTTTTTGAATGACTGCATGATTGTTCCTGCATACGTAAAGTAAATAAATGTGCTGGTTTAAATGTTAACCCGTTCGTCGTGTCCTCTTTCCCTTATTGGAACGCCATCTTGCATTGTGGAATGTTAGTTTGGTTTTAAATACCCGGTAAAGTGATCAGGTCCAACGGGACTGCGCGATATTACCCTGCTCGGTTATCCCAAAAGGAAGCGGGCTGCTGAAGCGGCTCACTTCCAAGCGGTCCCGTTGAGGTACAACCTCTCGGTAACCTACCTGTGCGAATAATTAGGTAAATCGAAGATTTGGCGATCGGACCCTGTAGTGCGCGGGTAGGGTACGGACAAGGTTGTGGTGGGATTGAAAACCCATCCGTGACTGGTTTCTGACGCCATTGCAGAAAGTCACGACTGGATTGTCCGTTCGGTGGGCGAACCGACTGCGATTGGTGAAACGCGATCGTTCGCACGCCGGGCGGGCGTGAATACTACAACAATATATATATATATATATATATATATATATATATATATATATATATATATATATATATTATCAACTATTCTTTCTGTCTTCTGTCTTCTACCGTCTCCTCTCCAGCCTCGCCCCCCCCCCCCCTGCTCTCTCTGTGATTTGTCCCTATCACATTTCCGCAGGGCGCTCAAGGTCCGCCAACAACCCCCTTCTGGTAAAACTACCAAAATCACGAATCACTGCTCACCTTCACTCTTTCATTCCTCTTTTTTTCCCCGCCTTTGGCATAAACTCCCTCACTCTATTCATTCCCATTCTTCCCTCCAGGCCTTCAAAACAGCTGTTCACCACCACTTCTTATCATCCCCATCCAAATCCTCAATCTTTTCTATCCCCGATAAGCCACCCAAGCCCACCTCCTTCAAATTCCCTGCTTTCCTTCCTGAAAGTCCCTGTAATGTCCATCTTCTACTCCCCATGTTCCCCGTCCCATCCTTCTCCCTTCCACAGTTCTCCAAATGTCTCTGTTCCCCACTATTTTGTCCTTCCCACTCCCTCCCCTCCTGTCTCATGCCCCCCTTGATGTGCGTTGTGTGTTAGCTCTCATACGAGCCTCGACAAGGTATACAAAAAAAAATTCAAAAAGGGGGTGGGGGTGAGTGTTGTCAGAAGAAAACGCAATCTTTTCCCAAAATATGACTGGTTCATGACAACAGACAGCAAACTGGGCCTTGATGAAAGGGCTACGTTTTTTCGTTGGCAAACCAGCCGCTGAAACACTTCAATCTGATTAATATATCGACAAGTATTGCTGCTACTCTTCCCAACACTGATGAAAACAATGAGAACAATCAGGCCGATTTTTCATCCACGTTAACTTCAACTTCAAAATGGAAGAAAGGATTTTTTCCTGATGTAAGATCGGCATTTGAAAGTGAGAGAAGAATAGGGTCTGCTTATCTGCCACGTATTGTATCGCTTTCATAAATGTCTTTTTGTTTTATTTACCCTGTTTTCTGCCTTGGTTGCAATGTTAAGGTCAGGTTTTTGGAACTGGTTCATCCGGTGTTTGATTGAACAGTGTTCGATATATGGAGGGGAAGGAAAGGTGTGCAAATCTTAGTGACAACAACAACCGAGTTCCCAAAATAGAAACAAGAGCAAAGTCGATGGCGTGCCATCACAAATCCCCACGCTTCCCACTTAAAGATGGCAAAAAGTTCCACCAGGAAAAAAAAATTGGCTAATTTTTCTCCTTTTGACCCCTGTGATGCTAAGCCCCTGATATCCTGGGACATTAATCGGGGGTCAAATCCCAAAAAATCATGACATATTTAATGTGTCCCCCAATGTTGATTACATATACAAAGTTTCATTAAAAAATGTTTTAGAATGTGTCTCTCATTGCATTTTTTGGTATTTCACCTTTTGACACCACTCCAGGAGGCGGAGCTAAAAATGATACTGCACTTGCACCTTCGTGCTTTACACCAAGTTTGGAGAATTTCTGCCCAACCGTTCAGAAGGTGATAGCGTGACAGACAGACAGCCGATTACAAACTCCCCCCGTTTTTTTTTTTAAAAGCATGGGGATAATGATAAAGTACTGCATTGTGTATGTGGGTTTACATTATTTGTCAAAAAAGAACACATTCCAGCAAATTTTATCATTATTGTGTTGAAAAGTACAATGGAAAAAAAAAGGAAATTAAGTTTTTGTGTTCATGTTAAAAATTTGCTCCACATTCCCTTCCCCTAAATCTTACTAAAACATGCTAATTCTCTGTATGTATGTATGTATGTATGTATGTATTTATCCACCCATCCATTGGGACCATACTCTGTATAGAGCATCATTGCTGTTGAAGCAGTCTCCTGGGCTATTGGGCACTATCCTCGATAGGTCACCACTCTGACACAGAGATACTCAAACATCCCAGCAAGCTGGTACTAATTTTGCTGACCTGGTAAGGATGACAAGGCTTAGTCAATCCCACCTAGTATTAATTCAACAGCCAGTAGGATTTGAACTCGGGACCCTCAAATCCCAAGCCCACCACCCTAACCATTAAGCCAACATCAGGCATTGTATGTATGTATCAGGACCATACTCTGTGCAGAGCGTTGGTGCTGTCTAAGCAGTCTCCCTGGCTATTGGGCACAATCCTGGACAATCCTATTGGGCACAATCCTGGACAATCCTGGACACTCCGACACAGTATACCAGCAAGCTGGCACTCATTTTGTCGACCTCGGAAGGATGACAGGCAGAATAAACCCCACCTGGTATTAATTCAACAGCCCAGTGGGATTTGAACTCAGGATCCCAAGCACACCACCCTAACCATTAAGCCAACACCAGGCATATTATGTATGTATGTACAGTATGTATATATTATGTACAATATGTTTGGATGCATGTACAGTATGTATGTATGTACATACAGCTTGTCTATATGCATGTTCAATATGTTTGTATGTATGTACATTATGTATGTATGTATGTACAGCTTGTCTATATGTATGTTCAGTATGTATGTATGTACAGCTTGTCTATATGTATGTTCAGTATGTATGTATATATGTATGTACAATATGTATGTATGTTCAGTATGTATGTATATATGTATGTACAATATGTATGTATGTATATATGTATGTACAATATGTATGTATGTACAGTATGTATATATGCAAGTACAATATGTATGTGTGCAGTATGTATGTATTTATGTATTGTTACGGTTGTGGAAATTCGCATTACACCATAAAGGGCCCTCAGGTGAGATATCTCTGTAAGTACATGTGTAGTTAGCCCCAAACCCGTTGTTTAGAGGGAATAAATGTGATTCATTCGGGCTGCGACGCTTTGAGTCAGTCGTTTTTTCTTTCTCTATCTTTTATTTCAAATAAAACCCAACGAGGACGCTCGGTGGGCTTTTCGCGCCATTCTTCTCCGCGCTTGGTGTGAGGGGAGAGAAGCGAGGGGAGGTCAGCTGGCGCTCGATTGGTGGATGCGCGGTGTGACTCGGCCAGGGAGGAGGAACGCCCCTCTTCGAGACCTTTCTCGAAGCACCACGAAGGGGGGTGGAGCAAAGAACGGGGCGGAGCAACAGGGCGGAGCTCCGAGGATATAAAAGTTGGAGACGGGGGAAGCAGTTTGGTAGATGCTCTTGCTCGGTGGATGCTCTTGCTCGGTGGATGCTCTTGCTCGGTGGATATACTTGCTTCGTGGTTGCTCTCGTCTTCCGGCTCGCTTGTCCTGGTGGCCGCTAGCGGTGTCTTTTGTGGGGCAGTTGTAAGACCCCGCTGGCGGGAAGGAGCGTCCGCCATTCCCCTCTCCCGACTTCGGGCATCCACGTCCCCCCCCCCCCCTATCTGCGCTGGGATAGCGCCGAACACTCCGTCCGTGGCATCAAGTGGCCAACACGTGCAGGCGCGAGGCACGCCGGAGAGGCCTCGCCTACCACGCTCTGGCACGGAGTCACGGCCAGGCGGGACCACGTCGACGGACGTCGGAGAGGGACTCGACACGCTCAGGGAAGTCGCGACTTCCATTTCTTTTGGGTTCTGTGTAAACGTGTGTGTGTGGCGCCAGTCTGGTGAAGTAAAATTGTATAAGTGTTCTGTGTAGTAAATCATATTCGGTTGTAGCTCTGCATCGTTCCTTGCTTGTGTTTCTTTACGGTGATTGTAAATACGTGTATTGCTTTTATTGTATCCCTGTGACTGTAATATACGTGCCTTCCGTGCTTCCGTATTAAATGTGCTTGTCCGATTGTTCCCCGTTTCGCTGCGTCCTTTCCTTCGTTTGAATCTCCATCTTGCTTCACGCAACGGGTTCGTCGTGGGCTTAATACGCCCGATAATTAATCGGAACCGTCGAGGCCGACGATAACACCGCTCGGTTATCCCGATAGCACGGAACGGACCGCTTAAGCGGCCCGTGTCCAGAGTCGACCTGCGGCGAGGTGCAATCGCCCGGTTTACCATCCGCGTGGGTACTTAGGTAGGTCAAGTTTGGCGAACAACCCTATCCCACGCGGGGTGGCCGATTGGCACGATCGTGGTGAGGCCGAAAGGCCCACCCTTGACTAGCTCCCGGCGTTAGTCCGAGAGGGTCACGACAGAATTGTCCGTCTGGTGGGCGAAGTGCCGCGATTCGAGTCGCGTGGCCGATTGCACGCCGGCGGGCACGAATTCTCAACAGTATTTATGTGTGTACAGTACGTATGTATGTATGTATTTATGTGTGTACAGTACGTATGTGTGTATGTATATATGTACGTACAATATTGTGTCTGTATGTATGTACGTATGTATGTACCGTATGTATGAACCTTATAGAATTGAAAATGGCTAGGCCAACCTCCACCAAAGTTTGCATATGGTATGTGTTTGGGGTATCCAGGGCAGGTCATGGGCAAAAAAATCCACTCTCTCCCCCCTTTCCTCCACGAGGGTGGGGAGATATCTTGCAAATTTTTCCTGTATTCATGAAACGGTGCAAGTGGTTTAACCACTGACTCCTGCTGGGGAAAGGTAGTGAGGATGGATATTGATACAATATTTCACTCCTGGAGGGAACATGT
>NC_140972.1:68044289-68101789 GCF_056783735.1 Eptatretus burgeri | reverse complement strand
CCAAAAACGAACTTTTCTGTTTTTCTAATTTTTCTATTTCTTTTAATTTTTTTTTGCCAAAAACTCTCCTCGGGGCTCAACCATGAACCTCTGAAAGTTTGACGAATATCCGTTCAGCCATCTCTGAGAAACATGATGACACACAGACAGACACAGACAAACGGTTCTCCTGTAGTATGGATGAGTAAATCTAGGGAAGAATGAGTGGATAGGGGAGTTTGAGAAAAAGGGGGGGTGGGGAAGAGTCAAAATTCTGATATTTGTAAATGTCACCAAATCCTGGATCATCATCACCATCATCTCCATCTCCATCACCATCACCTCCATCACCATCACCTCCATCTCCATCACCATCATCTCCCTCCATTCATCCATCATCTCCCTCCATTCATCCATCATCTCCCTCCATTCATCCATCATCTCCCTCCATTCATCCATCATCTCCCTCCATTCATCCATCATCTCCCTCCATTCATCCATCCATCCATCCAATCATCCATCATCCATCCCGAGATTGAAAGAGGAAACGTTTAATTTGTGTAAAGAAAGGCTCACGTGTTGTTATGAATCTCCATTCCTAGAGATCACATTGATTTTGATAGCCTGCACTGAAACACCAGTGGAGGCAGCAGGTGTGATGACTGTTGTGAAAACACCTGCGTGCGCACACACACACACACACACACACACACACACACACACACACACACACACACACACACACACACACACACACACACACACACACACTCCTCAGGAATCATGGGAATTCTTGGGTTCCAAGATCATACACGAGAATAGTAAAGTGTATTTAATCATCTAATCAATATAAATCATTATATTCACATTACATTTACTGTTGTTCTGATTCTGACATACCATCATACCCTGTTACAAAGCATCTGAAAAACCGAAGTGTTACAAAAACCGAAGCAGTTTCTTGGCAAGGATTAAACTGAGTGGTTTTCCATTGCCGGTGCCGGCAATAGCTCTCCGCTTCTTCACGAAAGACACCGTGGGATCTTTAATGCCAACCAACTAATGCCAGCAAACGAGACACCCAGTTTAACGTCCATCCGAGGGACGTTGAGCTAGAGGACCCGTCTGCCATTTCTTGGTGGAGGTAAAATATCCCATACTGTGTCTTTTGTGAAGAGTCGGTGCGCTATCGCCGGCAACCTTTCCAAATACCAAATTATTGCTCTAACTACCAGGGGGCACTACGTCAAAAGCACAACCACACTCCCAGCTATATTGCAAACCACCAGCCATGTACTCCACATGAATACATGATGATAGGCTATGAGGTTGTATTCGCCGAGGGATAAATAATATAAATCAAAAGAGGTAGTGTTAACATTGTACAGTAATTTAGAGAGGCATCACATGGAACATTGTGTACAGTATTGGTCACCACATCTCAGGAGGGACATATCTGCCAAAGAACGACTACCTTGATTCTGGGACTAGATTGACTAAGCTATGATGAGGGGCTGAAAGAGACAGGACTTCAGCCATTAAAAAAGGAGGTGATTACAAGAGGATCTGATAGAGATGCTAAAGGCAATGAATTTTTGGATGAAAGTTGTAACTGTGATGGTTTGATTGAGTTTCATTTTTCATCAGTCACATCCATCAATATTAAGAGGAGAGTCGATAGGAACAAAGCAAAGCAAAGCATGCCGTCAGCTGAAGTGTTATTTCTTGACATGCTGAAGGTGGAATTGAATCTCTCAATTGTGTGTCACACATTTTTGTTTTTCTTTTTCGAAAAGGGTTTCATGTTTTCTAAAAGGGATCGAGACAATTTGGAAGACCCTCACGCAATTCATAGGGACTTTACACTCTTACACACACAATTCCTTTAACTTTTGGCAACAACAGCCTCTTTCAATCCATAAGCTTTCCCCTTTCATGGAGAGTGTTCATTCATAGCCACATTTTCTCTAATTGTTGCCAATGATGCACATTTTCAAAGACTCTGGGCACAGGCAGCCATCATGTGATATCACAAAGTAGCCAGAGTGAAACGCAAAGATATAATGAAAACAGTGTGACTTCTCTGGCACCTGTAAGTTACAAGTGTCAGCTATGCCAAACATTTTAAGTTTTTCAGTTACAAATGATAGTCTGGATGAGTGCTAAGTGTGTATAGCAGACAGAATAACAGTGCCAGGTCTGGTGATGAGCAATTCATTAAATAATTCAACATTGGCAACATGCTGCAAATTAAATGGTTTATCTTTTCAGGGACATTCGAAGAGGCAAAAAGTTGTCACAGGTAACGAAACCGTACGTTTGTGTGTGTACACCTGGTATAAGTACACACCTCGTGGAATTCTACAAACATCATCCAAATATGTGGCAAATGGGATATCTCAATTCATACTTATCACTAATAACCAATACATTTTTGTTCACCACAGGAACGTAATTTCCTGCCATGATCCCAGATCCTCTGCAGAAAACGAACATGGAGAAATCTCCATGGAATTTACATTTTGGTAATCCCACAGGTGAGTCGTGCCGCAAGATTGTTACATGCATTTGCCTTTATTCATTTTTTTTTTATCTTTCTTTTCCAATTTCTTACCCTTCAGCACTCTTTCATTCATGCTGTCATTTAGATTTGTAAGAGATTTTCAGAGGTTTCTTGTGAATCATTTTCTGTCCTGCTGATTAACTCTCTTCAGGACTGGGGTCGATGGAAACTTTTACAATTCCATGCAAACTTTGTAAACTTTCCCATTTTAATAGTGGTTTATGTTTATGCCTTGTTGCAATCTCTCTTTCCCTCTTCCTCTAGAAAAAGGAAATTAAATGTATATTGAGAATTTACAATTTATACATCAACTCGTTCACTTGCTTCATATTTATCATGGATTCTCGAGATGGTTAATCTTGAGGGTGGTTGCAGGGTGCAAAGTCAGGGTGGTTGCACCCTCTTGGTGGAGTGGTTGCAAATTCTCACCGAAATCTTCTTTGCAACTCATACATGTTCTCAGATTTCCAATACCACAGCAAAATAACCTTACATTTCTCGAAGGACAAGCGAGCCACCGCCATCTTGTCATTATGCATTCCCTGATGGGTAACAGCTGACTGATGATGTGCAACCATTCCATCACACAGTAACATTCCATCTGTTATTTTTTGTTGTTGTTTTTTGTTTTTTTTACAGGATTTAAGGCACTTATAATAGTGGAGTTGTCACACACATCTCACATATGGACATACAGCCAAAAGACTCGAGATAAAAAACAAGATTATTAAATAAAACAAACAATAGCCACTGCGCTTGGGGGAAGTGCTGTCACTTCCCCAAGCATTCTGGGAACCAGCAACGCCACACAATGGAGCAGCCTTTCTCACCACACTCAGTGGGGCATTTCCTAAGGGGGAATTTCCTCCTCCCCATGGATGCCAAGGTACGGGGATTGCATGTGCTCGATGCTTTTAAATGCTGAATGTCAAACAAGGAAGCAGCATGTACCATTTTTAAAGTCTGACATGACTCGGCTGGGGTTTGAACCACCTCCCAGTCTCGCAGGCGAGAGGCAGGAGCACACAATCTCTCTCGGACCGCAGCAACTGGACTGGTGACTGGGAACTAGGAACTGGACCTTCAACTGGAACACTGGGAACTCAACTGGGCTTGGCCTCTGAAAACTGGAACAGTGACACAAACCAGGAACTGGAACTCAAACAGGGCACTCCACTCACAACTGTGTAGGCATAGCCTTTTATTGTCACCCAAGACCCCCTGCCTTGTGACGTCACCACGCCCTGTCTGTCTCGCACTAATTGGTGGTTTGGCCATAACTCTCATCATAATCCCACCCCGAGCCCCTCTTCTTTCCGAAAGTTTGAGGCTCGCACCATCACACCAAAACTTGCACCTTCACGGTATTGCAGGATTGCTATTTCCCCATAAAGGACGTATAAGACAGATTGAAAAGAAAAGAACATTCAAAGTGTTTAAAGGGAGAAGTGATTTTAGAAACAAACATAAGGGAGGGAAGACGACAGCTTTTTATACAAATAATGACGCACAATCATTTATCACAATTAAATTACCTCACTCTTATGCTAATACATGCACTAAGGGAATAACTATTTCTAAGCTTTGCAAGTGTTAAACCCAAAAGTCATTTTTGAAACATTACCCCCACCTTCCTCTTTCAGACTCTTGCCAGTCTGTGTTCAGAAGTGGTGTGGGAGAGGGGCAGCATCGGGGTCCAATTCCACTTACCGTGCAAACAACTCCTCATCCTAGTCTGCACCTGCATAAAGAAATCAAAACTTCATCCTTAGCCTAATGCATCGATCCACTATTCCTACACATTCTCACACTATTGCGCACACTTATACAACCATATCTGGAATTATTTTAACTATGTAGAAACAAAGTATGGTTGGGAGGGATGAATATGCCTGGAGGGGTACCTTCTGCTTCTCATAAAAGAGTTCATAAAGTTCCTGTATCCATTGTTCCTCCCTTCCTGGTAGCGCAGCTTTACCCAACGTCGTTCAATGGGGCCCTGGACCCTAGCACCAGCAATTCACATAACCAATAGTCCATGTGGCCTCTCAACAAGGTGAGTCTTATTAGCCCAAACACATTGCCCTGCAACAAGTGGCACATGCTGGCTGACAGGTGAGACAGACTGGCTGACAGGTACAAGGGCCTGCGGCAGCAAGCAGGTTCAATGTCGCTGTAGTTGGTGGGCAGGACAATGGTTGTAGCACAGGAAGGGAAGCCGGCTTCAGCCCTAATCCTATCCTACCTGTCCCACTAAGTCCTCTATTCTATTCCCAGCTTCTGTCACTTCAAGTCCATCTAAACTAAGCTATCTCTCCCAAGCTTCCAATGCCTCTATCTATCCTATCTCCCAGGAGGAAAAAAGGCGTGTGTGTGTGTGTGTGTGTGTGTGTGTGTGTGTGTGTGTGTGTGTGTGTGTGTGTGTGTGTGTGTGTGTGTGTGTGTTTTGACACAAAGGATGAGGTGGCATGGCCTTTCCTTGCTCACTGGTGGAGTGGCTCGATGTGGACGTACTTTCCCCTAAACTAACAATTTGGGACTCAAAAGGTCCTCGCAAAATCCAATTGCCCTACTCCTATTCTCCAGTGGCTGTAGAAATCAACATTATGCAAAGAGGAAGCTTCTCCATTCTCAGTGCCCCCACCCTTATGCCTATACTCATGGGTCACACTGTACAAATTTGCCTGTCAGTGTCCCCCTCCCTGTCTGCGGGACTCGTGGGGGACACGTCTCTCCTTCCAATTTACTTTACAGCCCCCTCCTTTTCGTGCCTCTCCTCCAGCTCTCCCAGCAACGAGTCTTGTATCTTAGGTGTCTCGCGCACCTCACACCTCTCTGCCCCAACACATCTTCATGCCTCCTCTTCTACAACGCTTCATCTGTTCTTCTGATGTTATTTATTTTAACATGTCTGCTATTCCGCTTTCCATTTTATTTTCACCCATATCCATTTTAATTTGATCTTCCTCCGATTCTGCTATTAAGCGTCTGGGGTCTTTCTAACCTATGAGATCCTCCTTACCTATTAGAGGTCCTTCTAACCTTCTAACCTATTCAAGCCTAGGGGGTCCTTCTAACCTATTAGAGCCCCCTCTAATCCCAATTGTCTCCTCTCTTGTTACTTCCCTGGCAGCCCTTAATGGACGCTGTCACTTTGTCTTGGCTGACCACAATCCTGGCCTGGCTGGTCTCCATATTAGCCTGACCAGCAACTATCTTAGCCCCCAGCTCAGCCAGGCTGGCCTTTATATTGTTCCTCATGGTCTCCTAGCCATCCTTCATATCCCATGCCATGGTCTGCATCACGGCATTAAAAAGGCCCATGTCCATTGTTCTGGGTGATGAGACCACCAACACC
The DNA here is from genome assembly GCF_056783735.1 of Eptatretus burgeri. Taxonomy (NCBI): domain Eukaryota; kingdom Metazoa; phylum Chordata; class Myxini; order Myxiniformes; family Myxinidae; genus Eptatretus; species Eptatretus burgeri. The sequence goes on along the minus strand of NC_140972.1, from coordinate 68,095,889 downwards.
CCAAAAGACCACAAAGACCCTTAAGACCCCCAATGCCCCGAAGACCATTAAGACAACCAAGACCCACGAGACCCATGGGACCCTTAATTTATTTAAGATCCATGAGACCCATCAGACCCTCGATAACCTTAAAGACCCTTAATTTAAACGTTGCATAGGCAGGGCCCAATGGACCCGGCCGATATATATATTTTTTTTTTTTGATGTGATATAACTTTTTTATTTCTATTTCTATCTCCATGCCCTTTCATGTGTCCCTCAAGTCGAATTTCTACAACATTATTGTTATAATTTTTTATTTATTCCGTTAAGATTTTACGGGAATGATTTATTTAAATTTAATAAAAACACTACTCCTTGACTGCATAGTTCGGGTCCAATGGACCCGTGGTTGCATTTTGCATTGTATCCTTCGTATTTTGCACATGACGTATTTCATTTGAGATTCATAATCTCTGGGAGAACGTCCTGAGTCATTTGTGAAGTATAGAAGTTAAGCCCCCTATGTGCTTTCACCATCTTATGAGGTTTTACGAGGTTCATCTTCGTGTGTTTTTTTTTCCTGCGTTTGTTAGGCCCTGCAGGTAGGACGGCGGATTTTCCGATCGGTTTGGTCAGTCTATTTCATCATCTTTTCTACGGAAGTGAAAGTAGTCCTGTAGATCTTCCGGTCTGCACTGTGGGATGGTACTTGGTTAATCTGATGGTGCAGGATGTGGTGCTCATGATTTGTTGATGGTCAGTGCAAGTGGAAATGCTCATCCCACCAAACCTTGTCTCGACCCTGTCTGAAAGCTTCAGCAGACTGAGCATCCACAACATTCCGGGGAAGACTATTCCAGTCTTTGACTACCCTCTGACTGAAGAAATTTTTTCCTTATGTCTAACTCACACCTCGGCACAAAGAGTTTCAGGGAGTGGCCCCGTGTTGAAGGGTATTGAGCCGGAGTGAAGAAATGCTGTGGTCTAATCCGGTCGATTTTGCATCTCACCTTAAATGTTTGGATCATATCACCATGGCGATGGCGGTAGAAAAGTGAAAACACATTCAAACACCGGAGTCTCTCTGGATAGGAAAGTTCACGGAGGGTGGGAATCATACTGGTAGATCGTCTTGGGACCTTCTCAACTTCATCGATGTCCATCAGGAATCTGGGGTGCCAGGCAATGTTGCCGGAGTCCAACAATGGTCGTACCAGTGCCTTGAACATCATAGGGAGTGTTTCTTCATCCAGATTCACAAAGGATCGTTTGAGTAACCCAAGTGTCTGGTTGGCCTTGTTAACCTGAACCGCCACATGCTTATGGAAGCTCAATTCCCTATCCATGATAGTTCCAAGGACGATCTCCTCAATCACTTCGCGCAACTCTGCATTCCCCATACGGTACGACTTCCCAATGTTGCCTCTACCCAGGTGTAGTCTTGCATTTGTTCAGATTGAAAGTAAGTAACCATGGTTGGAACCATTCCATGGCACTATCTAGGTTCTTCTGGATGACTGAAGTCGATGCTTGGTCAAAATCTGGTCCATACACTTTGGCATCATCTGCATCGAGTTGGATACTGTGATGGCTTGAAGCCGCCAGGTCATTGATGAATATGACAAATAGGGTTGGTCTTAGAACACTACCTTATGGAATTCCACGAAGTAGTCTGCCAAATTTGACTTGGCTCCATTCACAATAACTCTGATGTCTCTTAGTGAGGAAAGCTTCCAACCACGTAATGAGTGGTTCTTTAATACCATACGATCTTGCCTTCTCGAGGAGTCTTTTGTGGGGGACTGAATCAAAAGCCTTGCAAAAGTCGAGAAAAATAACATCCATAGGCACTCCGTTGTACAGTGATCCAGTGCAGTCTTCCAACTGCCACAGAAGCTGAGTTGTGCAAGACCTCCCAGGTGTGAACCCGTGTTGAGCATTGCAAAACAAGTCATATGATATCTTGTGTTTTATTATGGCATCCCTCACTATGGACTCCATGACCTTTGCAAGCACCAATGTCAAGCTGACGGGTCTATAGTTCCCGGATTCTTTATGGCTCCCTTTCTCATATATGGGAGTGATGTTGGCATCTTTCCAGTCACATGGAAGAACACCATCTTTTATTGATTTGTTGAAGATTCAAGTCAGGGGAATGGCTATCCTCTGAGCCACCTCCTCAAGTACTCCCGGGTGAATTCCATCTGGACCAGGAGATTTGCTGGTTTTCAGGTTTTCCAATTTCCTCCTGATTATCTCCTCAGATATTGCAATATTGTTCAAAGGCTCTACACTATGATAAGGAACTGTTGGAATCTGAGATGTATCCTCAATGGTGAACACTCATTCAAATGCCATGCTGAGGGTGTGGCATGGCGTTGAGCCTTCTCCTGATCATATGTGGCAATTGTATTTTCATCCTTTATCAGATTTCCAACTCTGACTGTTGTCAGGTCAGGTTCGATCTGTGACCTGCTACAGGTACCATGTAAACCTGTACTAACCTGTTCCATGGTCGGGTTGTCGGCGACTAAACCGTCTCCCCCACCAGGTTTTCGGGTGAGGAGGGTGTTTGGATATGGACACCCAGCAGGATTAAAAACAAAACCTGTCAAAGGGTGGAGGAGCTCCTTGTGAGCCAACGGCCATCCATATCTAGTGCCCAACTGTGTCTGCGGACGTCCTCCTGCAGTTGGGTTACTTTTTATGAGGAGGTTGGTGGCAGGATTTGCACTCCGGCCACTGTAAAACCCTTCATTCCGCAAAACGCAAAAAAATCTGAAAACCCACTCCGTGGGAGTACCTCCTGTGCAGCTTCCCCTCGCAGGGCAGCTCACCGGAGAACGGGATTGGGGAAAAGCCTTCGGGACCCCCAATCTTTGATGATAGGAGGGAAACCACGGGGTAACATCCCTGGGTCAGATTGCGGAAGAGTGTGGCGGAGTGGTGCTGAGGTGTCGTCCACCAGACGGCGGTCTCCTTGGGTTAACCTGGGGCGGTCCCTTCCGGTGGGTGCCTGGAATGTCCTATCCCTAAGAGAGGATGATCACCTGTCTCTGTTATCATCTGAGCTCAAGCGTTTGGACATCGTGATTGCAGCACTCTCTGAGGTTCGGAGACCGGATTGCGGCGAGATAATGGTTGGTGGTTACACCTACTATTGGACTGGTCGCTCTGATGGTTACCATACCCAAGGAGTTGCTGTAGCTGTGTCCAATAAGTTGACCCCAATGATAATTGAGGTAACACCGGTCAACGAGCGTATTATGAGATTAAGGATTCGTCACTCCTTCGGTGTCATTTCCCTGGTCTCTGTTTATGCTCCGACTGAGGCGAGTGATCTCACCGTGAAGGATGCATTCTACGCCACGCTCGAGTCTGTGGTTGATCAGTGCCCCAGACGAGATACACTTCTAGTCTTGGGGGATTTCAATGCATCGACTGGAACTGATAGGGATGGTTATGAGACATGTGTTGGTCCCCATGGGTCAGGAACTATGAACCAGAATAGCACAAAGTTCCTTGACTTTGCAAAAAGTCATGGACTTAGGGTGGCTGGTTCATGGTTTCAGCGCCCACAAGCTCATCGCTGGACTTGATATTCCAACGCTGGCGGTGTGGCAAAGGCGATTGACCATGTCCTCATTGATGGTCGTTGGAGGATGATCCAGAACTGCAGGGTCTACCGGAGTGCACAGTTCCTCAATACTGACCACAGGCTTGTGGTAGCAACTCTAAAGCTGCACCTTAAATCCTGGAGAATGGTACCATCCCAGCCTAGGCTGGATGTTGGCAAGCTCAGGGATGAGAGAGTAGCTGAGGAGTTTGCGAACAGGCTGAGTGGACACTTGGGGGGTCTGGGTGCTTTGGGGGGTCCTGAAGAGTTGTGGAGTGCCTTCAAGACCACCGTCCTTGATGTTGCCAGTGGATGTCTTGGAGCTCACCGCAGGGCAAAGAAGAATTTTTTCTCTCAAGGGACACTGGATACCATTGACCAGAGTCGCAGGGCCAGGCTGAATGGCAGAGCTGAGCTGTTCAGGGAGCTGAGGTGTAAAACTGTACGTGCACTGAGGGTGGACAAGGAGGCCTATGTGCGAGGAATCTGTGAGGGGGTAGAGCATCACCTGTGGACAGGTGATTCTCGTCCCGCTTACAGGGGAATTCGCGCATTGCGTTCATCCAAGCCCATCCCTCGGAGCACTGCAGTTCGAGCAGAGAGTGGTAGGCTCTTGACAGAGGAGTCTGAAGTGAAGGCCCGCTGGGCCGGTTACTTTGAGCGGTTGTACCAGGCTGATCCCCCAGCTGTCGAGTTGGACGTCAAGGGTGTTACAATCCCTGTTGCTGACCCTTGAATCAACTGTGGTCCACCTTCGCTTGTGGAAACACGGGCTGCGGTGAACCAGTTGAAACGGGGCAAAGCTCCAGGGATCTGTGGCATCCATGCTGAACTTCTCAAGGCTAGTGGAAATGCTGCACTAGTGTCGTTGCATGCAGTTTTGTGCTCTGCCTGGAACACAGGCATCATCCCAACTGACTGGAAGAGGGGCCTTGTTGTCCCTCTCTGGAAAGGGAAGGGTGATCGCCAAGACTGCAACAACTACCGAGGGGTGACGCTGCTCTCAGTGCCGGGCAAGGTCTTTGCTCGGATAATTCTTGATAGGGTTCGCCACCACCTGCTTGAGCACCAGCGTCCAGAGCAGTCAGGCTTTACACCAAAGAGGTCAACGATTGACCGTATCCTTGCCCTTCGTGTCCTCACCGAACGCAAACGAGAGTTTCAGCAGGGGCTGCTTGCAGCCTATGTTGATCTCTGTAAAGCGTTCGTTTCAGTGAATCGGGATGTCCTCTGGAGGATTCTTGGTCTTCGTGGGGTGCCACCAAAACTGATCGATCTGATGTCTGAACTCTACTCTGGTACTGAGAGTGCTGTGAAGTGTGGTGGTACCATTTCTGACTTATTTCCAGTTGTTACTGGAGTTCGTCAGGGGTGTGTATTGGCCCCCACACTTTTCAGCACTTGTTTGGACTGGATTTTAGGGAGGATGCCAGAGAGATCAAGCTGCGGTGCATCGTTTGGGAATGTCAAGATCTCGGACCTTGATTTTGCAGATGATGCAGTCATCTTTGCGGAGACTCTAGACATCCTTTTGGGGGCCCTCGAGGTGCTGAAAGAGGAGTCGGAGCCGTTGGGATTACGGGTTTCTTGGGTCAAAACTAAGATCCAGGCTTTCGGTGACATCTTGGATGCTGCTGTCCTGTCTGTGTCTGTTTGTGGTGAGGATGTTGAGGTCGTGGAGAGATTCACTTACCTTGGCAGTGATATTCATGTCTCTGCTGGCTACGAGTCAGAGGTCAATAGACGTCTGGGTCGGGCCTGGGGAGTCATGGATTCACTGGATCATGGGGTGTGGCGCTGCTGGTACATGTGCGGGAGGACGAAAGTCCGAGTCTTCAGGTCCTTGGTACTTCCAGTCTTGCTCTATGGATGCGAGACTTGGACTCTGACCAAGGATCTGAGACGGAGACTTAATTCCTTTGGTACCAGGTCTCTTCGGAGAATCCTTGGCTATCGCTGGTCGGATTTTGTGTCCAACGAGCGGTTGCTGAGAGAGACTTGGATGAGATTTGTTACCTGCATAGTCCGTGAGCGTCAGTTGCGGCTGTATGGACATGTGGCTCGTTTTCCTGACGCTGATCCTGCTCACCAGATTCTCTCAGCGAGGGAGTCTCATGAGTGGAGGAGGCCAGTGGGCCGACCACATGCCTCGTGGTTGCAGCAGGTTGACCATCATCTCAAGGAGATGGGGATGGGCCTGGCATCTGCCTGGGGGATGGCCAGATGGAGGCCCCTGGAGTACCGGCGGAAAGTGGACGCAGCGACGCGCTGTTCTGGCACATGCTCCCATACCTGACCTGACCTGACTCTCATCTTGGTCCTGCTACTTACATACCGCCAGAATTTCTTGGGATTCTCCTTCACATTCCTCCCTCCCTTCTCCTCAAACTCCTTGCAGAGGTTCCTTGTGGTTGCATGAACATCATTCCTCAACTGCCTGTACTTTGATAGGTCAATCATTTCCTGATTTGAGGAAATTCTTCCATGCTCGGTGTTTCTGCCTAGACTGAGCCAAAGCTCTCTTTGTCATGTAGATGTACTTGCGCCTAACCTGTTTGGGTGCGTACTTTGGTATACAGTCCCAGACTACCCCTTCCAGTACTTTTCTAAAATCTAGCCAAGCCTCCTCACAGTCCAGATTTCTTACTCTGTCATTCCAGTCATGATTCCGCAGTTGCTCATTCATTTTGTCTTGCTTCCTCTCTCATAGTTAAAGTGACTGTGTGATGTACGTACTTGTTGAAGCAACAGCAGGAACATTCAGTTCCAATACTAAGCAACTGTGTCACTTGGTCCCATTGGTGGCAGGTAATCAACTGAGTTAATGATTTCTTGTGTATTGGTAATGACAAGGTCCAACACAGGCTGTTCACCATTTTGATACCTCATAGGTTCTGTTCCATGTCCGTGCATAAATGTATCTTGCAGTGCGTCTAAAAACTTGTGTGCTGGGTGCTCTGGTTGAGTTATCGTATGCCAACTTTTCCAGTCAATATCCGGATAGTTCAAATCTCCTACTATAAGTTTGTGTGTGTCACCTTTTAAACTTGCACTATGAAGTAACTTGCAGAGTAACTACGAATTCCTTATGCTGCTCGATGGGCTCCAGTATAGGCAGCCTACGAGTATGCTCCTATCTGCTTCACACATGATCTTACACCAAACGGCTTCTTCGTAGTCTGAAATGAGTTGCATATCCAGTGCATGGAGTTCAGCTTTGGTGTAGATTGCACCTCCTCTTGTATTCTGTGCTGTGTCCAAGTGTGATAACTTATCATATCCGGCGATCGCAACTGATGCAGGTAATAATGGAAACACACTTGCTTTCGGTGCAACTTCTGTGATCATTAAAATGATAATTCTATTTCATTTTATGTTTTGTATTTTTCTATTAAAAAATATAATTTGTAAATTAGCACAGGTGTAACCAATCACCTTTAAAATCGTACCAAGTTAATTGGCTTCCACCTGTGTTAAATTATAGTGATTCTGATTATTTCAGAATAAAATCAGCTGTTCCTGGAGGTTTCCTCTGCTGGGTAGTGCACTTCACAGCAAAGACTCAACCATGAGGACCAAGGAGCTTTCAAAAGACCTCCAGGATAAAGTTTTGGAAAGGCACTGATCAGGGAATGGGTATAAAAATATTTCAAAGGCCTTCATCATCCCTTAGGGCACAGTGAAGACAATCTTTAAGAAGTGAAAGGTGTATGGTATCACCAAGACCCTGCCTAGATCAGGCCATCCCTCCAAACTGGATGACCAGGCAAGGAGACTGATCAGAGAGGCCACCAAGAGGCCAATGGCAACTTTGAAAAGGCTACAGTCCTTTATGACAACTACTGGTCACTGTCTGCATGTGACAACAATATCCCAAGCACTCCATAGGTCTAGCTTGTATGGTCGGGTGGCAAGAAAAAAGCCATTACTCCAAAAAGCCCACCCTGAGTAGCATTTGAGGTATGCAAAAAAACCACACCAGAGATTCTGAAGCCAAGTGGCAAAAACTTTTGTGGTCTGACGAAACCAATATGGAACTTTTTGGCCTAAATGCAAAACGTTAAATTTGGCACAAATGCAACACAGCACATCACCCAAAGAACACCATCCTTACTTTGAAGCATGGTGGTGGCAGCATCATGTCATGGAGATGTTTCTCATCAGCAGGGACTGGGGCACTTGTCAGGATAGAAGGTAAAATGGATGGAGCGAAATACAGAAAAATCCTCGAGAAAAACCTTCTGCCCTCTTCAAGAAAGCTGAAATTGGGATGGAAGTTCATCTTTCAGCATGCCAACAACCCGAATCACACAGCCAAAGTTACACGAATGGCGAAGGAACAAAAAGATAAATGTCCTTGGGTGGCCCATTCAGAACCCCGCCCTAACTCCAATCAAAACTCTGCGACATGATTTGAAGATTGCTGTCCATCAACACTCCACATGCAGCTTGATTGAGCTTGAACATTTTTGTGGAGAAGAATGGGCAAATATTTCCCAATTAAGATGTGTAAGGTTGGTGGAGACCTATCCCAACAGAATCACAGCTGTAATTGCTGTCAAAAGTGTTTCCACCAAGTATTAACTCAGGTGGGTGGACACTTATCCAACCAAGATATTCTAGTTTTGTATTTTTAATTAATTTTCTGAAATTTGTAGAATTTGTTTTTCACTTGGTAGTTGTGGGTTACGAGGTGTAAATAAAGATGGAAAAAGTCTGATTTAATACAATTTCTTTCCAGGCTATAAGGCAACAAAAGGTGAAAATTTTGAAAGGGGGTGTAGATTTTCTGTAGGCACACTGTATATGTATGTTTATTCAAAACTGAAATATATATATATATATATATATATATATATATATATATATATATATATATATATATATATATATATATATATATATATATCTTTATCCAGGGTATCTGAAAAGCATCTACTTTTATTCTGTCATTGCTTCTCAAGTAAAGCAGATATTTCAATATGCTTTTCACTTACCTAATGGTTATTCTTTAGCATTTCTCCTTTTAATATATTATTCTTTACAAACATCATTTTATTTTTCTTGCAGGTAAACAATCAAGGCTGGACGTTTGAGTTTACGAGAACAGGCACAAATTACATCCATGTACGTGGTATGGCAGTCGGTTGTCAAAGTTTAAAGGTGGTGGAGAAATGAGCACAGCAGAAATGCAGTCTGCAACCCTAAGACCACCAAAAACTGTCATATAAAGTTATTGACTGCAGGTTTGATGAAGGATATAAAAAACGATCACGTAGACCATCAACATCACGTTCACGAACAAATGTGCAGGTTTTGCAAAACGTTCACCTAAAGCCCATCAAAACCAGTGGCAGGCATCTGGAAAAAGTGTCTTAACAGGTTACACAGTTGATGTGCTGAGAAGGGAACTGAATTATCATGCAAGGAAACTGCATTATGTCCAACAATTGTATCCTGAAGACTGATATCATTATGTAATTCTCAGAAATGATGCTTTCTTGGAAGGATAACTGTCCTGACCTGGTTAACACCATTTTGTGATGTGATGAAGCCGTGTTCCATGTTGGTGGCTTTAATTAATAGCTACAACTGTCATTACTGAGTTGATCATGACAGGTATAACTGTTGAGAAAATGCAATCCAGGCCAAAAGTCACAGTTTGGTGTGGATTGTCTGTAACACAATTTGTTGGCCCGTCCTTGTTACGAGATACCATGAACAGTGAGCGATACTTGAAAATGTTGGAAATGTTTTTTGGCCTGCTATTTCTTAGTGGAAAAATGCTGAAGAACTACTTTTTAAGCAAGATGATGCTCCTTCACACTTTGCTCTCATAGTTTGAACCTGGATTGACAACTATTTTCCTAAATGGCAGATCAGTCATCAAGGGCTTATAGAATGTGAATGCCCTCCATGAAGTCCAGATCTAACACCATGGGAATTTTTTTCTTTGAGGCTGGGCCAACTAAGGGGTTTACAAAATCAAAACCAAAAAATCTGGATGAACTTAAAAACAGAATTTGTGATGTTCTTGGCAATATTTCGAGACATTTCTTGGAAGAGACAGTGGAGACCTGATCGGTGAGATTCCAAACATGTGTGAGAAATTCAGGAGCTTAAGTGTAATCTTACTTATTGCCATAAGTAATGGTATTGACTCTGAGCATCAAATGGTGAAAAATGAAAAGTAATATCTTTGTTAGTTAATAAATAATGATGAGTTTAAAATAAGTATAGTAGATTTTTTCAGACACCTTGTATATCATTGGATTGCCTTCGGACAAAACTAATACTGTAAACCTGTTGCTCAGAGAGGTTAAACCACAATGGGCTTTTCCCAACTGAGGATCTGGATGGCCATTGAATTAGGGGGTCATTCAGTTGATGGAAGGAATTCTTCAAACCTCTCTTCTCTCCTCTTCTCTTTCCTCTTCTCTTTCCTCACTCTGCTCTTCTCTCTCCTCCTCTTCCTCCTCTCTCTCTCTCTCTCTTTCTCTCCCCTCTTCCTCTCCCATCTTTCCCTCTCCCTCTCCCTCTCCCTCTCCCTCTCCCCTCTCCCTCCCCTCTCTTTCCCTCTCCCCCTCCTCTCTTTCCCTCTCCCCCCCCTCTCTTTCCCTCTCCCCCTCCTCTCTTTCCCTCCCCCCCTCCTCTCTTTCCCTCTCCCTCTCCTCTCTTTCCCTCTCCCTCTCCTCTCTTTCCCTCTCCCTCTCCTCTCTTTCCCTCTCCCTCTCCTCTCTTTCCCTCTCCCTCCCCTCTCCTCTTTTTCCCTTTCCCTCTCCTCTCTTTCCCTCTCCTCTCTTTCCCTCTTTTGTTTTCATCTTGTATCATATAGTTTTACCTTTCTGCCTGGGTATGTTAAATTCCCAATTACGAATAAGACTGATGTTGATGGAAGCACACTTGACCTTTTTATCCACTGTCCTTTTTGAACAGTGGACTGTGGAAATGACCTATGTTGATCACTATTGAGTTATTATTTTAGTTTCTTGTCCTTGTTTGTCTAGTCTACACATTTTCACCACCTCCCTCTTTCTTTTCTCCCTCCACCTCCCTACCTTCAAGAAATGTATTGCGCGATTGTGTTCTGATCTTTGACCCGTTTTACATCATAAAAGCAAAGCCAGCAGTGGTAAAATGAGTCATCGTAAAGTTTTATGAATGATACGTTCTACTTTCATTTCAGCGGCAGGGTTGTTTTATTTCCATGCATTTTAACAACTTTATAGTTTATACCGTAAGAGTTTGGAAGTAAATGAATCATTTAAACGGGAATTTGATATCGTGATATTGCGAAGCAGTCTTGGTCGTCGATCGGTGGGGACAGGGACAGCGGGGGACACGTCTCCCCACTTTTCAATCGTGATCAACATCCTTGGAAATAGTTATATCATACATGTTGGTGATTCTGTATGTTCCAGGTCACAGCATCCATTAAAGTAATAATATATGTTTTGATGAACAATCAACGGCCACGTAAATGTTGAGGTTTATATTTTAAGAACCCAATTAAGCTTTACACAAGGGCGGAAAATATCAAGAATTTTGAAACTCTGAACACATGCAGATGGGCATTCATCGAGTTCTCTCAACGAAGTGCTTTCTGCACTTCTCCTATGGGCTATCTCTTCCACAATCATTGAAAGAAATGCAAACCTTTTTATTTCTCCATCTATTATAAACACGTGTGATTAGTTAAAGAAATATATATAGTATCTCGTTCAAAGAACCTTTTGAATGGCCCACGATCACCTTCAGGCCGACACATTTTCAACAAAGGTTGACAAAAGTTTAAATGATACATTTTTGTCAGCAATCACGGAGTTGTTATAATAGTTTAAAAGCGAACAGTCGGCCACACGAAAGAAGAAGAATTACAAGGAAATTTTGCACAGGAAGAGGCCATTTGGCCCATCATGCCTGCATCACATCAATACCAGATTTAATAAATCCGTCAATACCCCCCTTCCCTTCGTGTGCAGCCTTTTGGCTGCTACACTGGTACTCATTTTGCCGACCTCGGAAGGATGACAGGCTGAGTCAACCTCCTGGTGTTAATTCAGTGGATAACGTGGCTTGAACTCAGGACCCTGGGATCCCAAGCCACCACCCTAACCGCTAAGCCAACACCAGAAGCAGACAGTCAGACATGTCTATGTCCATTCTATTAACAAACTCAAGAAAAATAAACATACGCAGCTCGCAGCTCGTGTTATTTCATTGTGACGAACAGAGGACTTCCAGAGCACCGTTTGGTTAATCCGGCATTGGATTGATAAAATAAATAAATAGATAAATGGATGAATGAGCTGGGCGTGAGTTGGAAGAGTCCAAAATCCCACAATCAAGTTGTGATAGTGTTTATATATTCGGTGCTTTCGTTCCAAATTTAGATGCACAGTGCTTCGACTGCACGATTTAAAATTGAGTGCAAAGTCGTACAATTACTGCTCATCACAGAAGGCGCGTTTAAAGTGCAGAAAGTGGAATGAAATCGGTTCACAGCTTGGGTTTGGATGGTCTGTAGCGAGACATGGGGGTTTAGGTTTGGATGGTCTGTAGCGAGATATGGGGGTTTGGGTTTGGATGGTCTGTAGCGAAACATGGGGTTTTGGGTTTGGATGGTCTGTAGCGAGACATGGGGGTTTTGGGTTTGGATGGTCTGTAGGGAGACATGGAGGTTTGGGTTTGGATGGTTTGTAGCGAAACATGGGGGTTTGGGTTTGGATGGTCTGGAGTGAGACGTGGGGGTTTTGGGTTTGGATGGTCTGTAGCGAAACATGGGGGTTTGGGTTTGCATGGTCTGTAGCGAAACATGGGGTTTTGGGTTTGGATGGTCTGGAGCGAGACATGGGGGTTTTGGGTTTGGATGGTCTGTCGCGAGACATGGGGGTTTTGGGTTTGGGTGGTCTGTCGTGAAACATGGGGTTTTGAGTTTGGATGCTCTGTAGTGAGACATGGGGGTTTTGGGTTTGGATGGTCTGCAGCGAAACATGGGGGTTTTGGATTTGGATGGTCTGTAGCGAGACATGGGGGTTTGGGTTTGGATGGTCTGTAGCGAAACATGGGGTTTTGGGTTTGGGTGGTCTGTCGTGAAACATGGGGTTTTGAGTTTGGATGGTCTGTAGTGAGACATGGGGGTTTTGGGTTTCGATGGTCTGTAGCGAAACATGGGGGTTTTGGGTTTGTATGGTCTGTCGCGAGACATGGGGGTTTTCGGTTTGGATGGTCTGTAGCAAGACATGGGGGGTTTGGGTTTGGATGGTCTGTAGCGAGACATGGGGGTTTGTGTTTGGATGGTCTGTAGCGAGACGTGGGAGGTTTGGGTTTCGATGATCTGAAGCAAAACATGGGGTTTTGGGTTTGGATGGTCTGTTGCGAGACATGGGGGTTTTGGGTTTGGATGGTCTGTAGCGAGACGTGGGGGGTTTGGGTTTCGATGGTCTGTAGGGAGACATGGAGGTTTTGGTTTGGACGGTTTGTAGCGAAACATGGGGTTTTGGGTTTGGATGGTCTGGAGCGAGACATGGGGGTTTTGGGTTTGGATGGTCTGTCGCGAGACATGGGGGTTTGGGTTTGGGTGGTCTGTCGTGAAACATGGGGTTTTGAGTTTGGATGCTCTGTAGTGAGACATGGGGGTTTTGGGTTTGGATGGTCTGCAGCGAAACATGGGGGTTTTGGATTTGGATGGTCTGTAGCGAGACATGGGGGTTTGGGTTTGGATGGTCTGTAGCGAAACATGGGGTTTTGGGTTTGGATGGTCTGTAGCGAGACATGGGGGTTTTGGGTTTGGATGGTCTGGAGCGAGACATGGGGGTTTTGGGTTTGGATGGTCTGTCGCGAGACATGGGGGTTTTGGGTTTGGGTGGTCTGTCGTGAAACATGGGGTTTTGAGTTTGGATGGTCTGTAGTGAGACATGGGGGTTTTGGGTTTGGATGGTCTGTAGCGAAACATGGGGGTTTTGGGTTTGTATGGTCTGTCGCGAGACATGGGGGTTTTCGGTTTGGATGGTCTGTAGGAAGACATGGCTGGTTTGGGTTTGGATGGTCTGTAGCGAGACATGGGGGTTTTGGGTTTGGATGGTCTGTAGCGAGACATGGGGGTTTTGGGTTTGGATGGTCTGTAGCGAGACATGGGGGTTTGTGTTTGGATGGTCTGTAGCGAGACGTGGGAGGTTTGGGTTTCGATGGTCTGAAGCAAAACATGGGGTTTTGGGTTTGGATGGTCTGTTGCGAGACATGGGGGTTTTGGGTTTGGATGGTCTGTCGCGAGACGTGCGGGGCTTGGGTTTCGATGGTCTGTAGGGAGACATGGAGGTTTGGGTTTGGACGGTTTGTAGCGAAACATGGGGGTTTGGGTTTGGATGGTCTGTCGCGAAACATGGGGTTTTGGGTTTGGATGGTCTGAAGCGAGACATGGGGGTTTTGGGTTTGGATGGTCTGAAGCGAGACATGGGGGTTTTGGGTTTGGATGGTCTGTAGCGAAACATGGGGGTTTTTGGTTTGGGTGGTCTGTAGCGAAACATGGGGTTTTGGGTTTGGATGGTCTGTAGCGAGACATGGGGGTTTTGGGTTTGGATGGTCTGTAGGGAGACATGGAGGTTTGGGTTTGGATGGTTTGTAGCGAAACATGGGGGTTTTGATTTTTACTGAACATTTTATCAGAATATTTAATTTTTTTGATATAGTTTTAAGTTTTAAATGGACGGCAGAGCTTGTTAAAAAGTCACTAAATAGGTGTTTATAATAATTGAGAATTTTAAATTGTGTTGTTAATATCGCGGTTACCTTATCATACTCGACATTACCGGGATGGTTGGATGATTCACCTCTGAGCTGTCTAGCCTGGGTTGGAATCCTGGCTCGGCTCTAAACTGCCATCCAGGTGTTGCGCAGGCATACTTATTCATTCTTGCGTGTGCCGTCCCTCGGATGGACGTTAAACTGGGCGTCCCATCCACCGGCATTGGTTGGTGGACGTTAAACATCCCACGGTGTTCTTCGCAAAGAGGAGGCGAGCTATCGCCGGCATCGTGGAACAAATTATAAATTCCTGCTCCAACCTACTTCGTAAAACGCCATTTCATGAAAGACTTGGGCCAATACAAAAAGTTTCCCCGGACAGCCCGCCAAGAAGAATGGGAGTAATGGTCGTGGATGGACCACGCCGGTGTGCGCTGCTGCAGTAAAGCACAAAGTTTAATTTTTATATTTTTTTACTCGGAGCATGGACGTCACAACAAACGGCACGAAAAATAGTAACGTCATGTACGACTGTGACGATGTGCACAGATGCGGAGGCGCCAAACACAAACCCGAAAGCACCTGCTGTTAAATACCTTGGCAGTGGTGGTGGTGGTGGTGGTGGTGGCCGTGGAGTGCGGGTTCCGTGCGCCGATGGTCACATAGTCACGGTCACCGTTCGCTCTCTGGAGTCCACATCAACTGCGCTGAGTGTATCTCCCTTTCCCTCCTTTCTCTCTCCTTTCTCTCGCCCCTCATGTGCAAGACACTTGGTACCCACGCCTCCCCCCTCGCCCTTCTCTCTCCGTCTCACACCGAGCAATCGGAGCTCGGGGTTTGGTACGAGATCGCGGCCAATTCCCACACTGCCTCCGGTATTGGCGTCTCCAGCACACCGGCGGTGCCCTCCCTATAGACACGTCATTCATGTCTTGCACATTGCACGACGGATTCTCCAAAGTGATTCAAACTGCATAAAGCAATCACAAATTATATCTGATTAGCCATACCGTAACTCATGTATCGATACTGCGACTGAACGAACACCTTCTCATAAAAAAAAAAAATGTTGATCAACTGCATTTTATGGATGACGATGTGTATAAAGCTTTCCAAAAACCCACATGAACTCAAGTCCTGCAGAAAACTCATTAAGAACTCGTATTATGCGTAAACCCCCCGAACGATGCGCATATGCCTTTTATAAAACCTTCCCAGCGGCAGTTAGGACGGGAATTTGTAATTTGTTCCACGATGCCGGCGATAGCTCGCCTACTCTTTGCGAAGGACACCGTGGGATGTTTAACGCCCATCCGAGGGACTGCACACGCATTGATGAAGCACCCGACCTGTGATACACCAGTGCGGCAGTTTAGTGCTGGGTCAGGATTCCAACCTGGACAGACACCTCAATAGGTGAGTGTGCGTACCTCCGTCATCTGCTCTGAGAGTGAGAGGTCGGTGGTTCAAACCCATTTTTTTTTTTTAAATGGTACAAGCTGCTTCTTCGGTTGACACTCAGCATTTACGAGGATAGAGCACCGACAAACGATGCTGCGAAGGCAATGGCAAACCACCTAGTGCAACCTTTGCCAATGAACTTCTTCGGTAAGAGTATCGTCGATCAGAATCAGAATATATTATGACTTGTAAAGTGTATAAACCTTGCTACTACAAACATGATAGATTTCAGAAAACAGTGAAATTAATGTTTAACTATGTATGGAGTTGGCTGTTTTGCTTTCAGCGTGTCGTTTGAAGGCTACAAGCCCGACGCACCCTTGGAGCTATCTATTAACTACTCAAATATATACATAGTGCAACGCCCCATACCCCAACCCTCTCCATCCCCCCCCCCCAACCCCACCCTCCTCCTCCTCCACCACCACCTCTCAGACTGAAACATTTTGATTCTCTTTCCCTCCATTCTCCTTTCTCCCATCTCCTCCCCAAACCCCCTTCCCCTTTTCTCTGCATTCCTCCCACGCCTCCATGTCTTCTGTTCTGTCTCAAATATCATGCTCTTACTTTGTTCTCTTATACCCCTCAACCCCTCCCCCCCTTCCCTCCCCCCCATTCCATGTATGACCCACAATATAATCACACATTTTACTCTCTCTATTTAAGTGGTGTATTTTCTCGCACTTTGGATGTGACCAAAAGCAGCATTTTTGTTACAACAGATGGCTGCAGGTTCCCTGCCCACATTTTAATTTATTTTACAAAAGACGATTTATTTATATACCTTGATGATGGAAATTGGGAGACTGGGAGCTGTTAATTTACTGATAGGACAATTCCGCATCAAGTCGTTTTAACAAATCCAATTTCACGTCAATCAAATGCTCCTGATTGTTGACCATGTCCAGAAAAATAACTTACATATTACTTCTGCAAAGTGGGAGGAACAAAGGGAGTACAAAGAGAAGAAGAAGAAGAAGAAGTATAAGAGTGGGAGGAAAAGGGACAGGTGGATTATTCTCACCCTGAAGGCAACTTCAACAAGCCATTAACTGGGTTTTACTGCCAATCTGACAGCGACATAATAATTTGCTAAAACTTGATTTGTTTTGTGAAATTTGGAATTCAAATCCTGAATACTGCTGCTTTCAGCCTGTATTGAACCCGTAACCTCAGCTGGAATGCTTCTCGACTTATGTCTTCACTACTAGGCACATTTGTTCAATCAAAGTGCTTTACTATAGTTATAAAACCTACTCTATTCTCATAAGATTGTTGTATAGGCCTCTCAAATACCATGATGGTCCCAGCTTACTTCTCATCTCTGCTATTATCCCCAAATTTTTTTGAAAAAAAAACAGGTAATCAGCTCTGTGTGTCTGTCCGTACATCCTGAACACTATGTCGTCCAAAGTGGTTGTGCAGAAATTCACCAAACGGGATAGTTATGATCAACATATAGTACGAAGGTGCAAGAGGAGTCTCATTTTGGCCCTACCACGTGGTGTTGGGTCAAAAGGCCAAACTCCTGAAAAATGCAATGACAGGCACATTTTAAAATATTTTTTAAATGAAACTTTGTGCATGCAATCAACATTGCTGATAGGACAATTGCTGATAGGAGGTTTCAGGTGACGGAGGGAACACCTGAAACGTGTAACGATTTATTCGATTTGACTCATGGGTGCATGGCCCCCGGGGTAAGGGATCTGGGGTCACAGGGGTCAAAAGGGGGAAAAAAATTAACTCAAATTAATTGGCAGCGGCTTGGGATCCAAAAGGTCCTGAGTTCAAGCCCCGTTGGGCCACTGAATTAATACACCAGGGGGTTGACTCAGCTTGTCATCCTTCCGAGGTCGGCGAAATGAGTACCAGTGTACTGGGCCGGTGTATACCCCGGTTAAAATAGGTGTACCAGATTCCTGTGTCGTAAGAGGCGACAAGGGTTGCGTCAGGAAGGGCATCCGGCGTAAAACATGTGCCAAATCACTATGCGGATCATACGGATGATCCGCTGTGGCGACCCCTAACGGGAGCAGCCGAAAGAAGAAGAAGAAGAAGAAGAAGAATTTTCTAAGCTTCTATTTTCAAGACTGCTTCAAATAAATTTGGTTCTTGTTAAGTTGCAGTGTCGTTTGCAACATCGTTTAATCAATGACTAAAATGAGAAGCGTGTGTGTCTGTCCGTGTGTCTGTCATGCTTTATTGTACAACCAGCAAATATCCCTGTTGCTTCGCTGACGGTAATACTAAAAGGGGAAGGGAGAAAAAAAGGGGGGAAGAGGGAGAGAGAGGGTGGGGAGAGTGAAGAGGTGCAGGGGAAAGGAGAAGAGGGGTGTGGGAAGGGAAGACAGTATGAGGTGAGAAGAAGGGAAGACATACGGGCGGTGGAGCGTTAATAATGATTCTGCATGGAATAACAGTGAAGATGGAAACAAAATAATGTCTGAAATCCGTTTTCTACCGGTCGTACTATAAACACGGTCGGAGACAAACTCCCGTGTGGATATAAATACCGCCCAGATACAAACCCTGCCCCGACACATCCAGAGACAAACACCGTCCAGACATAACAACACAGACAGACGAGTGGGGACAGAGAGAGAAGATGTGGGAGGAGGGTGCTGCATTGTATTGGGAGGGGGTAGAGCAAGGTTGGGACAGAGATAGAGAGAGGGAGAGATATATATGGGTGTAGGGAAGTTAGCCGAGAGAATATTATGCTTTATGCAACACACACGCACGCACGCACGCACGCACGCACGCACGCACGCACGCACGCACGCACGCACACACACACACACACACACACACACACACACACACACACTGCCGATATCAGCAATTTTTCGGGAATCGGCAGGTTGGAGTCGGTGTGATTACCAACCACAGTACGTACTGTCTACAATCCAGAAACCTTTAGGAGCTTTCACCGAAAAATAACGTTGAATTTATATCGATGTTTCAGGGATATGTTCACAAAGGTTATTCTTTATAAACAGCTGGGTGTGATGGGTGGGAAAAAAATTTGGCTCGGTAATTTAGAAAACGCGTTAATACGGCAAATGGCTCAGAAATCGGGTGTTATTTCACAATGTTTCGCTCTGGGTTACGGAGCACGAGCCACTCGCTCTGGGTTATGGAGCACGAGCCACTCGCTCTGGGTGACGGAGCACGAGCCACTCGCTATGGGTGACAGAGCACGAGCCACTCACTCTGGTGACGGAGCACGAGCCACTCGCTCTGGGTGACGGAGCACGAGCCACTCGCTCTGGGTGACGGAGCATGAGCCACTCGCTCTGGGTGACGGAGCACGAGCCACTCACTCTGGGTGACGGAGCACGAGCCACTCGCTCTGGGTGACGGAGCACGAGCCACTCGCTCTGGGTGACGGAGCACGAGCCACTCGCTCTGGTAGAGCTTTCTCAAACCACATGTCATGTGGTACATCGGTTCAGGGTCTGCGCAAACATTATAACTTTATTTTTAAAAGTCCGTTTTTCTTTCTTTTATTCTTTTTTTTTGACCAGATTTGCTTTGATTCCCTGTAGAACACCTCGCAAAACCTCCGGAAATATACACATATCTGGCAGATGCTATGGATAGGTAGTCCCTCTGTGGGACAGGGTGTGAGGTCTCGCAGCGAATTCAAGAAATCATCGAGCTCAATGAAGCTTGTTAATTTTGTTACATTCTTAAAGTTTTTGCTCACTCAATATAGTTCTTCAAACAGTAGAAAAAGATAAGTTTAAAGCTTTGGAAATGTTACATTTTCTTGTGTATGTGTGGAGAAGGAGGGAGGTAAATATGTATACCTTGCTTGCTTAAGGTAAATATGTATATCGGCTTAGTTATCAGAGTCGTTATTTCTTTCAATTATCAGATTTCACAACAGATTTTGACACTTATTTAGTCCGGACGATACCCGATCCTCAAAACCGAAATAATATTTCAATGATAGACTTTAATTAGTCCATGAGAGTAGATCATTGGAAATCATGAAATTGCTCCAAACTCCTAATTTGAAAACTAAAGTACTTACAAAAGTGATGTAGCGATTCGCAGCTATGATGAACAAGCATTCAATATGAGTGAGGAAAGTTAAAAAAAAATTTATCTTTAAAAAATCGTTGTGGCCTGTTCCAAGTCAAGGCATGGGTGAGCATGCCAAAAAACAATGCGGCTTCAGACCCCAGCGAGGTTACCCAGGAAACGCCTTCAGACCCCAGACAGCGAGGTGGCCGAGGATTGCCCGATGAAGGATCTAATTAAATAAGGCCATTAATTATCTTCAAAAGGGGTGTTTTAATTAACCCAAACACCCAATTTCACTTCTGCACTCCCTTGGAGTTCGCTTAGTCTGCATGCAAAGTATAAGGCTGCTAGGTTTCATGGTTTTGGAGTTATGGAGGTGACATACGCACACACGTATACATATGCACACACATCATCCATCCATTGGGACCATACTCTGTGCAGAGCGTTGGTGCTACCTAAGCAGTCTACTTGGCTATTGGGCACAATCCCGGACGGGTCGCCACTCCGACACAGGATACCAGCAAGCTGGCACTCATTTTGCCGACCTCAGGATGACAGGCAGAGTCAACCCCACCTGGTATTAATTCAACAGTGAGTGGGATTTGAACCCAGGATACACACACACACACACCAACTGACATTTATTAGTACAAGAAAGGGTTCCTGCTGTCAGATAATCATAAAAAATGGCACCGTTGTAAAGCGAATAATCTACTTGGAGCAAAAATAAGTGTCCATTTAATTGCAAAATGCCTGTTTTGAAAGCCCGTTTCCCATGATGAAAGAAGAAGAATCAGGATGTGGAACTTAAATGTAGCAATTCCAAAGGTATGACAGCAAGAACTATGAAGAAGAAAGTATGCCTATCATGGAAGGAGCACAAGGAATAATATGTATGGAAATACATCTCTAAGGAATAGAAAATAAATGTAAAAGTAAATAAAATAGGACTGCCTGTCTTGAAGCTCAGCTCGATCAGGAGCAACAGTCACTCAAACACCTCGCAGACCCCCTGAGACCCTGAATTTATTAATGCTGTGACCAGACTTTGGTACATCAAGGGTGATGAAGGCAGTGGTCAAGTTTCATTGACATTCTGTGTGTAGTTTGGAGAACAGAGCAAATACCTATTTGGGGGGGAAATAACCCCCCCCCACCCCCACCTGTCGACTCCTTTAACGAGTGCAGATTTTGATGCAGTCAATACACTTTGGAACATCACGGGTGAAGAATGTTGTGGTCAAGTTTCATCAAAATCGTGTGTGTAGTTTCAGAGAAGAGAAAAAAATAACTATTTTGGGGGTCAAAAACTCCCCTGTAGACCCCCTCAATGAGCGCAGATTTTGATGCGGTCGATTTACTTTGGCACATCATGGATGAAGAATGTTTGGTCAAGTTTAATCAAAATTGTTTTTGTAGTTTCAGAGTAGAGAGCAAATACCTATTTTGAGGGGTTCAATCCTCCACCTCCCGTAGACCCCTTTATGAGTAGATTTTGATGCGGTCGATACACTTTGGTATATCACCGGTGATCAAGGCTGTGGTCAAGTTTCATCGAAATAGTGTGTGTAGTTTTGGAGAAGAAAACAAATACCTATTTTTTTTCGGGGGGGGTCAAAAAAAACCCCTTCATGAGCACAGATTTTGAAGCGGTCAATACACCTTCGTTGAGCATCAGATATGAAGTTTGTGGCCAAGTTTCATCAAAATTGTTTGTTGGTTCAAGCGATAATGTCTGAAGTGTTTCTGGACTGACTGACTGACTGACTCACTTATGGACACTGCTCGATTGCATATTCTCACCTGACTAAAGTCCAGGTGAGCTTAAAATGAGCACATAAACAACAACCACAGCCACAATGACAATGACAACAACAACGTGTTATGAAAGATCCTTTTTTTTCACGTGTTTCACTTAATTTTACCTCTTCATTGAGATTCACAGATAGACATCAAGACATGCAATATGTTTGGGAAATACAACACGTTTTCTTTTGTTTAAAAACCAGTCAGTGAAGCAATAGGTAGTCACGGCTAGTAATGTTTATTCTGAAACCGGTCACCGATGGATATGTTGAACTTTAAGGCACATTTGTAGCCCACTAGTGTTGTACTACACTCACTGCACTACCTCCTTCACAATTTTTTTTAATTTCTTTTTTACCTACAATGCTATTTGGCTCCCTAAAGCAATCATGAAATAATTACATGAAAATCAATATCTGTTGCATGACAACATTTTGAAAGTACTGCTGACTGAGCCTCACTCATTGTTAAACCACAATTGATGATAACGGTAATAGTGAGTCCATGTATTTCCTTTCAGACTGCAAGGCATTCATCATCTCTCCAGGCCTTCACAAATGTATTGCTGAAAAACGTTTTGTACTTCAATGACGTTCTGTGTTGGAAAAAATAGTGGTGCATCAGCTACCCTGGTGCAATTGTTGAACAGATCATTGACGTAGCATGTGGCCAAAAAAAGAACCTGCACTCAGTTTTCAATTCGTGAATTGCTGCACTCAGCGGCTGAGCTGAGAAAATGATAATTGTGAAAAAGAAGAGAAGAGAAGGAGTAAGAAAGAGAAAGGAGTGTGGCATGCATTGGGAGGAGTGGGAAGAAGAGAAAAGATGTGTGTAAAGATTGGATAATTAGGGAAAGGGGAAATGGATACAAATGGAGGTGATGAGGGTGAGTGAAGATGCTGGGGGCAATGCAGTGATCATGTACAAATTTGCCTCAGGTGCGCAGCAACATAATTTTCTACAGGTGCACAACAGTCCCACAATGGAACAAATCCCATTGGCCGAGTCCACAATGACAAAATGGACAAAGCCCTCGTATGAGCAAATAGACATTCTCACTGATTTTATTTGGATCACTAAAAGTGTCTAGAAGCGGGAGAAAGTGTGCATGAGAAATGTGCATCAGCATGGAGCGCTCATCGTGGACGTTTGGATGGTTTATTGAAAATTGTACTTGCTGTGGAAGCTTGAGGTAGAGCACTTCTGATGTTCTTGGTGAATATAATACTGCAAGAGAGTGACTGCTGAGTCAGGATTTGCTTAATTTGTGTCCCTTATACTGGACCTGTGTTCACCTGGTTCGCCGATGCGCTCTGGCCTGTGGGTAGTAGCAGATGGGCCGTTTTGTGTATGGCCACCTGTTGTGATGCTATTATGGTGTTGTGCTACTGTTATGTTTGTGGGGGTAGGTCAAATGATTTTAGCTGAGATAGAAATGGAGAGCTTAGCATGGGCCGTGTGAGTGGTTAGGAGCGACAATGACATCACTTTGTCATGGAACCTGCAGTGTGAAGGTGTATTCCCCCCCCCCCATACAGGAGGAGGGGGCTCGTGATAATTAGGGTAAGGATTATGGGTAAGATCCCCTGTTCGTAACAACCCCTTGTAGCCATCCCTGTGTTTGGGAAATGAGGACGGGGCTTTTGTGGTGTTGTCTCATCTGCCATGATGGAAATGGAGGCTATAGTGAGTGCAGGATAAAACATAAGAAAAATGCACCCAGGGAGTCGGAAGTGAGCTTTGATGCTGAGAGTATCAGGCTGGGAGAACGATGTTGGAAAATGTAGGGCCCATGGATATCACTGCGACAAACTAAAAAGAATGTTCGAGAAGGTCACGTTATCAGGGGTTATAAAAGAGGCGAGCCTGTGCTGGTCGTGCCTCGCTCTCTGCTCCCTCTCTCGGCTCTGCCTCCATGCTCTATCTGGCATCATCATCTCTTCTCACTTGTGTCTCTCTCTCTCTCTCTCTCTCTCTCTCTCTCTCTCTCTCTCTCTCTCTCTCTCTCTCTCTCTCTCTCTCTCTCTCTCTCTCTCTCTCTCTCTCTCTCTCTCTCTCTCTCTCTCTCTCTCTCTCTCTCTCTCTCTCTCTCTCTCTCTCTCTCTCTCTCTCTCTCTCTCTCTCTCTCTCTCTCTCTCTCTCTCTCTCTCTCTCTCTCTCTCTCTCTCTCTCTCTCTCTCTCTCTCTCTCTCTCTCTCTCTCCCCCCCCCCTCACTGACTTCGCTTGATGTCTATCTCCTGGTCATGTGCCCCACTTCGGCCTGTCCCCTGGTTTCATCGCCTAGCATTTGCGATCTTTGGTGCAGAAAGGAGGACGGCGTTGGACGCGGAGAGGTGCATCTGAGGAGATTTGGTCAGCGCCGAGCGTTTCGTGCTGAGGGCCGGTGGACATTTTCCTGCCTTCCGCTCGTGAGGGACCGTTACCTGTTCACCCGACAGATAATCTTGGCCTCTGGGGGATTTTCTGGGTGTCTTGTATCTACCCCTTTGTTTGTTGAGTGTGTCTATATGTGGGAGCACTCCATTTTGGCCTTTATTTATTTGTTTCTTGGTGCCTTATATTTGCTTTTTTTTTAATCCTTTCCTTGTACATAATTGTTGAGCACTTGGTTATTTTATTTATTGTTGCAATTTCTGCGTTATTGTACTTTGGGGAGGGGGGGGTTCAGGTAATTAAACCCACAAAATCCGCAGTCTAGTCTCCTGTTGCTTTGCATTTCCCGTGCATGCAAAAAAACTCGAACGCCTCGGCTGTACCCATTTGGCCATCCGTGCGTGGTCAGTTTTAACTGGACGTACACGCAACACTGCTGTTGGGAATGCTGCATGCTGTTGTCCACATTCCCAAGAGGGCGCAAAGCAAAAGGCAGGGTTAAGTAAGGGTTCACTTTGCTTCTCTCTGTCCGTCTGCCCACAGATGTCAGTTTATGATTGAGGAACAACTTAATTTAAAATTGAAAGTTATATTTTGAAGATGAATCGCAACATTAATCGGAAAACAAACTTGCAGTTTAACGGTTATTTTGCTCTGAATTTGTCCCGATCGGGGCATGCGCAGAGAGGAGCGAGATATATTTTTTTCTACTCTGCCTGTCTGGCAGTCAAACAAAAGTGAAAATCATTCCAAAGAGAATATTTGCTGTTCTTAAGGATGTCATAAAGGACACAAACAGCTAGCATGGATAACTAATGAAATGTGTTAAATAAGTTGTTGTAGAGCCACTGCGTCAATGGCGGTTGAACTTCCGGAATTAATTATTTTTTGATACAACCTTAACAACCTTTATTTTATTTCAATTTAATTATATACTTCAACACTGTAGAACACAAATGACTTTTTTTTTTTTTTTTTTTTTTTTTTTTTTTTGTATACCTTGGTCGAGGCTCGTATGAGAGCTAACACACAACTCACAGCAAGGAGGCATGAGACAAGAGGGGTGGGAGTGGAAGGGACAAAACATTGGGGAACAGACACAGGTGGACTTGCTTCAGAATGATGGTTCAGCAAGGTCCAGAATGATGGACCTTGCTTCCAAAAACCTCCAGTTTTGCAGTATTTGGACATGTTAAATATATTGGTGTATAAGACTGCCTCAATGGCACTAAACTTCTGGAATTATTTTATGCAACCTTTAAAATAATTGTTTTTTTATTTCAGTTGAATTATATTTTAACACTGTGTGGGGTAAGGTGTTCTATAACCCCCCACCCCCAGTTGACTTCAGTACTTGTATGCTGTCGAGTTACCAAAGGATTTGAATGTCCACGGACTTTTCTGACTCTCAACTGGTGCTCACATGAACTCTGTGCAAACTGGAACACAAAATCCAATTGCTCATTCCCTCCTTCATAATGAGTTTCAGAAGACATTTCAATCCTTAATTTGTGGAACCATATGAAAGAAATTCACAACCAGGATCAATTTTCTTATTTTCTTCCCCCCTTTATGTTTTGTGTTTCATGTATATTTGTGCTGTGGGAAAATGTTTATATTGTTACGGCTGTGGAAATTTGCAATACACCAGAAAGGTCCTCAGGTTAGATATATCGATAAGTTCATGTGCAGTTAGTCCACACCCGTTGTTTAGAGAGAATATGTGTGATTCATCCAGGCTGTGACGCTTTGAGTTAGCCATTTTTCTTTATCTATCATTATTTTGGACCAATCACCCTCCAACAACCAAACCACCACAGCAAACCCCCCACCACCTTCGCCTTTCTCCTTCCACAACCATCAACCACACCACCTGTCAACACCGAACGTCGTGCTGTCCAGGGCCCGTTCGGTGATTGTTGCCGAACGCGTCAAGCCGCGAGTACAAATGGATGCCTTTACGGGAGAGGAAATCGGATCAGGGGAGGCTCACGCCCCCTTTTTGCCCGTCCAATGGCTGAACATCGGGTGGCGTGGCCCCGCCTCCAAGCGCGATTTGATCCGCAAATTTACATACACGCTCCTCCCCCGGTCTATAAAGACGCGAGCACAAGGCGACTCGCGGCTGGGCTGGCTGGTCGAGTGAAGACAGAGGTTGTCGTCGAGGTTGTCGTTGCTGGGCTGGGGCTGGGGCTGGGGCTGGCTGGTCGAGTGAAGATGGAGGTCGTGGAGTCTGAGTCGTGTGTTTGCGGGGAACAGACGGCGAAGGGGACGGAGCTCGGAGGTGAGGTCGAGGGACGAGTCGCGGAGTGAAGCAGGGACGCGGAAGAGGGCTAAGGGGTGAGAGTTCGCCGGAGTCGGTGCGGTCCCAAGGCCCCGCGAGCGGGACGGAGCATCTGCCATTCCCCTCTCTCCACCCCGAGCATCAACAATTCCCCCCATCCGCGCTGAGATAGCGCCGGTAACCCCGTCCGTTCCCCACCCCAACCATGGTGTCGACCGACCAACACGTGCCTGCGCAACGCACGCCTAAAGGAGCTCACCGACCACGCCAGGGGCACGGAGTCAGGCACGTTATGCTGACATTGCGGCTAGCTTGCCATCGCGCCACGAGGGCGCGGGTAAGACCCCTTCGGTCTCGTGGACCTGGCCGCTCACCCAGGTCCCACGTATATTTGGTCCACAGACCTGTCTGCCCCCTTGCCTATAAGGGTGGCTTTTATTTGCTTTTTGTGTAAATGTGTGTGTGGCGCCAGTCTTTTAAGTAAACTTGAATAAGTGCTTGTACATTGCTTTATTCGGTTGTAACTCTGCGTTGTGTTCTTGCTTTCACTGTATGGCTGTAAATACGTGCCTTGTCTGCGTGTGTAATAAACTACTTGCTTGTTGAACTGTTTTCCCGTTTCGTTGCGTCCTTTCCTTCGTTTGAAAGTTCCATCTTGCATCACGTAAGGGATTGGTAGTGGGTTTAGACACCCAGTAAATAATCTGAACTGTCGAGGTCGGCGATAACTCCGCTCGGTTATCCCCCCTTAGCACGGAACGAGCCGCTTAAGCGGTTCGTGTCCGGAGCCGACCTGCAGCGTGGTACAACTCCTCGGTACGCTACCCGCGCGGGTACTTAGGTATATCGACATTCTGCGATTCACCCTATTTCGCGTGGGTAGAATGCGGACTGGGTTGTGGTGATGTTAAACCCCCACCCGTGACTGACTCCTGGCGGTAGTTCCAGGAGTGTCATGACTGAATTGTCCGTTCCGGTGGGCGACGCGGTCGCGATTTGAGTTACGTGGCCGATCGCACGCCGGGCGGACCGAAATTCGTAACAATATTGTAGATTCCTGAATTACAAATGCTCATTCATTCATTCCACATTTACTGAATGATGCCACTTGCTGTGTAGATGTGTACTAACCATCATAGCACAGTCCCTTAAAAGTTTCTTCATTCAAGTTTTGCTCAAGTTCATCTTTCAGCGAAATCTAGATTCTAATTTGAACGGTCATTTATTTTTGTGGAATCGAAATTCCAATGCGTCATTGCTTACCTTCTATTCTGTCCAACTTGCTTGGAATATCAGACTGTCAAGGTTCAATATGAATTCTCTTAAATGGAACTTCAATGCAGGAGGAAGCCATTAGACCATTGAGCCTGTGCAATGGTTACAAACCCATGGTTGTTGGTCCATGATCTATCCTTTTCCTCTTGCTGTGTGTTAAGCGAGGAAGAAGCACGTACCGTTTTTAAAGTCGTTTGTATGACTCGGCCAGGGTCAGGTTCAAACTGCTGACCTCAGAGATTCAGAGCGGACCTTCGAACCATTACTCCACCGAGCTTTATAGATTTTGTTGAACATCAGACTCAGAATTGAGATATTTTGTACAATTTGCTTGTTCTTCCTTTTGACTCACACATGTCACACATGTAAGGGCTAATCACCACAGCCCTGATTAGAAACTAAGCTTATTTGGTGATTGAGAGCATTAAGGAGGCATAAACACCCAACATTCTCGAGTAGTTTGTAACAATCCTGTCCATTGGACTTTAGAGGAATGGATAAAAGGCCCAAGCCTCAAAAACAGTAACAACGAGAGAGCTCCACTGATTGGGCAACCTTAACACTGTTCATTACTGCAGTTGGTTGAGCCTCAATAAGAACCATCTTAAGAGTGATAAATGACATCACAGCTTTCCCAGCCTCCTGAATAAGTGAGGCCACAGGGTGACATCACACACCAGTACCCTCATGTTAGCAATGCATCACAGACTCGATTTTTCGAAGAATTTTCAAAAAAATGAAACAAATAGAACAAACTTATCAACCTTGTTGACAAAAAACTGAGTGATTAAAAAATACAATCTGATTGGGAAATTTGATTTCCGCAGACTGCCAATGAATACCAAAAGAAGGGAATGAAATTGTTTATTGTTTCTGCTATAAATGAACTTTAAAACATGCGGTGCTTATGCCTATTAACTTTACACACTTGAATGTATCTGATTTAGCAATATCTTGGAAGTTAAGCTTATTCAAATCAAATTGGAGACTGCTATAAAACACTAGATGTTTGGGTCAATGGACAAAGGCCTAGCTAGACTAGGCTATGAGAAGTGGCTCAAGGAGATATAACTTTTTACATTACAGAAAGGAGGCAATTACGAAGGGATGTGATAGACTTTTTTTAAGATTATGAAGGGTATAGATAAAATAAGTGCAGAAGTTTTTTTTAGCACAATGGACACTGAAAGAAACAAGGGGCCACAGTCTCAGAGTAAAGAAGAGGAGAGTTAAGAGAATAGTTTAAGGCAGGTGTCTTTTACTCAGAGATTATTAAATGCATAGAATAGTCTCCCTGCAAAGATAGTGTCAGCAGAAGCAGTAGTCGGTATCGGTATTTTATGCAGGTATCGAGACGTAGTGGGGTTAGTGGGAGGGTATTTTTCGATATTGGCACGATTGCACAGGCTTGATGGGCCAAAATGACCTCCTCCTGCATTGAAGTCCCTTGTCTGTACGATAGCTCAGTTGATAGGGTGCTTGTCTTCGAGTTCTCCGATCCTGAACTTGCTCTCATTCAAGGTGAAATCCAATTAAAACTGCCATCCTTGTGGAGCAACCTCAGGGGCTGCTGCATCTCAAATATGCCTACTTTGGATGGAAATGTCAAAGATCCCACGCTATCTTTCTAAAAGAATCAGCCATTGTGCGCTGGGAGCCAAACTGCATTCCACATTCTTGGCCTGACTACCACCTGGAAGGCAATGGCAAATCACCACCCATATAATTTGCTGCTCATTTAGCATGGGTAGCACCTGCAAATCTCCTATCAGAAAGGTGGTGAATTGCACATGGCAGTCACAGATAGACATGCAGGTACACATGATTGCAGAAAATAGCAAAACACTTTAACTAATCATCCCGTGCTGTGAAAAAAAAAAATCAGCCTTGGCAACCTGATCCTGATTTAAAGGGTTCCTTGACAACCGCTGGATGCATCCTGGGTGTCAGAAAGGAATATGAAATGATAAAATTGGCAGCAGAGAATTGCAGTAAATACTTTGGCAGGAAAATGAAAACACCGATGCATTATGATAGCTGAAGAATGCACGAGATCTGCCTCTAATAGCTTTCTTTCACACATTGAAAATGGGAAAACACGACACATTTATTAAATGAAGTAAGGCCTTTGTAATGTCCAAATATAAGATTTTCTTTCCCGATAGTACAAAGGCAGAAATATACACATTGCACTCTGTTTAACTACAACATCAAATGGATTTGCTTGATTTAAATATTGTAAGATGAAATCGTTTTATCAAGCTCACAGCAAAAGTCGTTATAGAAATGGAGGAACTCTCATGAACTTATGTGGCTGTTTCATTATTGCATATGCAAGTATGGCAGACGTGTTGCTAAAATGTCCCTTGTGATATGAAGCTTCTACCTCATTTCTATCAAAATATCTACTCCGTTAAACTTCAGCTTATGTTGTAATTGCCCGAGTCTCTATCACTCATTGTATAAGCAATGTCCAATCAATGTATGTGTGTGGTGCAGATACAACGAGAAGGGCACTCGGTAGAGCGCATACCTCTGCCAAGCTGATTAGTTTATGTTTTGCTAACTGATACTGAGTTTCCCTCCGCCCACTGATAGGCAGGATCTGGATTCGGACCTGAACTAAAATTTAATCAGCTTCTTCTTGTCACCTAACCAACTCATCCACCAAGTTTTGTCCGAATCTGTCCATAACTTTTTGAGATATCCTGCTGTATATCGTTTTAGCCCCATCACTCGATGGTGAAGAATCGTTTGAAAAAATCTCGGATCCGGATCTTCACCAAAATCGAATCAATTCTGTCTAGTTACATACCCATTACCCAACCTGCCCACCAAGTTTCATCTGAATCCGTCCACAACTTTTTGAGATATTGTGATATTTGTCATATTGCCCGATAATTCAATGATGAAAAATCACTCAAAAAATTGTTGGATCCGGATCTGGATCTTCACCAAAATCTAATAATTTCCTCGGTGTCACGTACCCAAGCCCTCCACTAAATTTCATCCAAATTCATCTGCAACCTTTTGAGATCTGTTGTTCACAAACACAGACAGACAGACAGACGGGTGAAAACATAACCTCTATCCACCTTCAATGGTGGAGGTAAATATGATATATTATTTAAATATGAGATTTAGCTCATTCAATGATGACAGATAAATAGATGACAGAAAGTGAGACGTCAACACACTGATATTGATCAGAGGTTATCAGGTGAAGTGGCGTTGAAGACAGACAAGATAGGTCTGGAGAGAGAAAACTGTTGGTGGAGAAAGGGCAAGGGTCATCAATAATATGGTATTTTCAAAATGATGGTAATCCACCCTAAAAATTATTGGTGCACATGCGCAGAAACCCTAGGAAGCTGAAGAGTTTGTGGTGAAATAAAATGTATTGTGTGTCTGGAATGATTGTCACTTGGAGTGGCTCACAAAGCTTTGGAAAAAAAAAAGCCAAAAATACTTGGAAAAGTACTTGGGAGAAAGGGCTATCCCTCTGAACAACAAAGCACTTCGAGACCTTTCTTAGTTCCCGAATCAGGCAGCTGCTCGTCCTGCAAACTCCCGACCAGGTGTGTCAGTGCAAGGCCTGAGTGGAGGGATGTGTGTTACATAAATCCCTGACAGATCGCTACCAATGGACTGTGTATCTGGATAAAGTTCTTTTGAACACCGATGAGAGGGCTATATCTGGGTCTTGTGCATGTACATTGTACTGGGAAAGTTTGAAATGCTGATATTTACCATTAATCATGTTGAGAGGAGGGAGGGGGGGAGCTGCAAGAGCTGTGAGAGCTGTTAAAATATATTGTATTTTTGGTTCTGGAAACCACAAGAGAAATTGTACTAGATTTTTGCATCTACTGTTAAAAGTGTGTGTGTGTGTGTGTGTGTGTGTGTGTGTGTGTGTGTGTGTGTGTGTGTGTGTGTGTGTGTGTGTGTGTGTGTGTGTGTGTGTGTGTGTGTGTGTGTGTGTGTGTGTGTGAGTCAGCGGCTGATACAAGAATGTACCAACAGTAAATGGTACAAACCCGACATCTCTCAATCAGAGATATTTCTCGTATTTCCTATATTTCCGTGAGTCCGATTTGCATTCAGGAACACAACAATTATGGTGAACCATTTTGAAATTGCCACTCTTTCATTTAAATGCTGAAAATTATGTTTAAAAGACGAATTGACTTTCACATTTCATAGCAACAACGGCAGGTTCAAAGTTTCAGGCAAGTCGAATCAAGTTAATGTAAGCACACTCACAGTGAATGTGTGAAAGCCTAATTTAACATTAGTACGTCATTTGGAAAGTCCCGTATTCAAGAGATCATGCGTGGTTTGGTACGATCGGTGGACAAACATTTTGAAGGATGTGAGTTAATAATAAGACTATGACTGGACAAATGCATTGAGGAAATTCTGCAGACGAAAGAAAATGAACACAAAAGGATGGAGGGTAAAGTTTATTTTCATTTATGAATGAAGGAACGTTGTCACATTTTCACAGGCTACATGAATGTCCTTGATGCAAAAGAGGTGAATGAACGGATTTTTGAAGGATGTATTATGAATCTTTTACCGTTTTACAACCTTACATTTAGATGGCAGGTATTTGTCACTCCGATATATTCCCTTTTTGAGATGACACATTCTTGGCAACTAATCTCTTTTCCAAAGTATTTAGTGTCGGCGAATTCATCGCTGTGGCCTCCAGACACATTCACATAGGAATAATTGTTCAAACTCCGGTGTGAACTGTCGAGTGGTTACGGAATATACCGAGCCCAAGAGATGCTCAAGGAAACTCAGCCTTCTGGACTTTGTCATCGGAAATTCAAAAGCAAAATTTCTTCAAACAAACTTCAGTGGGTGTCTGTTTTAGAATTGTTACAGAGACTGGCTTGCCACAAACCATTGTTGCTTGTCTTGTTTGTGTATATGAGCAAGTGTTTCATTAACAACTAGAACGGGTACTCGGTAGAGCGTATACCTCCGCCAGGCTGAAGAGTTTACGTTTTATATCCCACTGATGGGCCGCCAAACAGGCAAACAAACAGATAAACAGACAGGAGTGAAAACATAACTTCCACCCACCTTCAGTGGTGACGGTAATAATGAATGAAAATTAAAACCACTGAAATATTTTTTTTTCTATTAATGATGCGTTTTCTGTTTTTGCAGGCATCGAGGCTCATGGAAGAGCAGAACGAAAAGGGGCAATGGATCAACAGACAAAATTGTGGGGCAACAACAAACAGATGCACCATGACACAAGGAGAGGGAATTGTACGAGAATTGTGGAAGCAGGTTCAGTAATGGGTGCAACAATTTTTTTAATGCTTTTTTAACCTCATAATCAACAGCAAAATTTTCCACTACCCTAATCGATGGAAAAGAACAAAAGTTTGCTTGAATGAACATTTTTCACGTATTTGGCACAATGTCTTGACCCAATCTCTGGCATTTGACACACTGTTATGTCTTGATGCCATGATAAATCCTGCGTAATTCATCCACACAAAGGCATCATCACAAGGCATATTTAACAAAGTGAAGAAGGTATCTGTGGGCAGGCTCTGTTAAGTCATTCCAATACATCCCACAGTTACTAGATAGGATGTAGCTCAGAGCATTCAGAGGGCCAACGAAGGTGTAGTTACTGTTCGTTTTGTTTATCAATCTTGCACACTTTATTCTCACCGGAATCCAGCATTGTCATTTTTTACACTAATGAGTGGTTTATGCAAAGGTGACCTGCGACAAAGCTCATCCTCATAATGCATATTTCCCCAGGTGTGGTTACAGAGGAAACATGTGACTTTCCCACTGTTAAAGGCTTCTGTGATTTGGGTCACTGTCGGATGGTTTAAACATGCCACAACATAATGCTTGTCTCTTTCGTGACCTCCTCGCACTGGAGGTTTGCTTTTTCTGTGATCTGAAAACATTGCCGTGGCAGGAGCACTAAGGAGGCTGGACATGTTATGAAACACAGCCATTACTTTGATGGACAACATGGTTGCAAGTTTACGAAGCATCATGCTCTTTGTGAAGTCACTGAGAGTTTTCAGATTTCACAAGATTGTTGTGAAACTATTACATACATTTCCCATGATTCTTGTTCGATAATTATATAGCCAATGGTGTGGTGGATCACATGACCAACTAAAACAGCACGAGGTACAGGCAATACCTCCACCAGGCTGAATCGTTTACATTTTGTATCCCACCGATAGGCCGGATCTGCATCCGGACTTGAACCAAAATTGAATCGGCTTGTTCTTGTCACCTAACCAACTCATCCACCAAGTTTTGTCAAAACTCGTCCCCAACTTTTTGAAATATCATGCTATATGTAATTTTTGACGCCATCTTTCAATTATAAAGAATCATTTTAGAATGAAAAAAATTCTTGTATCTGTCTCTGGATCCGGATCTTCACCAAAATCGAATCAATTCGTCCTTGGCACACTCCCAACTCGTCCACCGGGTTTCGTCCGAATCCACCCATAACTGTTTTTTTGAGATACCCTTCTCACAGACAGACAAACGGACACGCGTGAAAACATAACCTCCGTCCACATTGGGTGGTGGAGGTAATTACATTTTTTTATATCTATTGATGAGATTTTCTTTTTTAGGGGAATGATGAGGCAAAGAGGAGAGAAATGGGTGAAGGGAACACAGTAACCTGCAAGTATGAAGATTGGGTTGGGTGGGGTTAATGTGAATACATAATATTGTGGGTAAGGCTGGGGGATGAGATTAAATATTTGTGAACCACTTGTTGGATACCCTGGAGAGAAAAATGGGATGAGACGCCTCAGGAAGGTAGTTCCATAAATGTGAGAGCTTGAACAAAAGAGTGGATGTATGCAGGGAGTCTAGATTTTGGATGTTTCATGAGGAGAGGCTTACTGGAAGAGCATATGAATCCTGGAGGAGCTGGGAAGGATGACAGTGTTGAGGGAATAGAGCATGCAGAGGGGATTAGACTGGAGGAGAGGTGGAAAACAACAGAGATCACCAACTTGTTTGTGAAGTGAGAGCAAGGTCACCTTGATCGGGTCACCCAACTGCCAAGTTCAAATCTGTGAGTCACGTTTGTGTGACCGAAGGTGCCGGTCGACCCTGCGTCTCCTCGGCAAAGCGTTAAGGCCTATGTGCCGCACTGCTGCCTGGTGGAGCTACTGGTTTGAGCGGGACCTCTGCCAAGTCACCACATGACCAATACCAATTAAGAAGACCAAGCTTATCTCGTCACGTGATGAATTTTGACACACAAATTGAGCTATAAACCTTCGTACGACCGTATGCCGCTGCTTGGACAAACAGAATGCACCACCTTGTAGAGACCAAGCAGTTTTATTTACACACACAAATGTGCACATCACTACTGTCATCAAGACAAACATTACCCTTACCGAAAACCAGCACCCATGGAGCGGATATGCAATGAAACGATCATCACAGTCGTAATGTTAACTGGGTGTACATGCATACTGACAGCAAGAAGCAGTTGGGGAGTGCATGAGACAGTATACGGCTGACCTGCACGACGAACCATGATGGGACCGTTGTGTCCCTTCTGGGTGGGTGCATAACACGAAGTTTCATGGCACCTGGGGGAGGAGAGGCACTTCCCCCATGACTGCTTGGGGGGGGGGGGGATTTGCTCGGCTTTATTGATTCATACTCTTTAGAAACTCCTCACAAGAGTGCTGTGGGTTCAGCATCAGTGACCCCTGACACATTGAACAGGAGTCCGGTCAGACCAGATACCAGCGGCGCAAACTGCCATGATGCCCGGGTGCAGACTGATCCCTCGGGCAGTTACCCATGCCAGCACGCAGCGACAATGACGAGTGTGACGATCTGCCCCAGAGGCCCAGAAAAGATTCAGAGTGACAGCCGGCCAACAACGATACAAGGACAGAAGGGAGGTGAGAGGGGATCTTTTCCACACCTTTTTATAGGTGTTGGTAAAGCATTAGTCCTGCCAACAGGGCTTTTTCATCCAAAAATTTTCATGTTGAGCCAGCCCCTCATTGGCGCCTGGTTCAACGGGCGTATACAGAGATATGACAGAAGTAAATAGACGCCTTAAATTTCTTCATTTCATCTGTTTTACGCAGTTTTACTCAGTGATTTATACTAATATTCGAATATTTATTTGCAAAAATGAGTTCCTCGGTCTTGTATGACAATAAACTATGCTTCGAACCCAGGGAGCACACAAACTTTCCGATTTTCAGAGGACGAATTGTTGGCCGTTTGGAAGGTGGAGTCAGCCAGCATCAGACAGGTCAGAACCTTGGCATTCCGCTTTCTACGGTCAATCAGGTGATTGTGCAATTCATCAGCGAAGGCACGGAATCCACAGCTTCCCGTTCTGGTTGATCTGGGCCCTCAGATAGGTGTGTCTAAGCTGTCAAGCGGTCCATTGAGAAAACTCCCTGTTGCAAGGCAGCAGATGTTGCAGAGGAGGTCCAGGTTATCTCAAGAACTGCCGTGTGGTACCTTCATCAACTGGGCTACAATGGGAGAGCAGCTAGAAGAAAACCTCTTCTTAAACCAGCCAACATTCAAAGGAGAAAGAAGTGGGCTGACGAGATGGCCAACAGACCCTTGGAGTTTTGGCAAACTGTATTTTTTTCAGATGAGTCTCAATTTTCTGACAGTGGATGCGTATGAGTCTGGAGACTTCCCAGTCAAGAGTTTTCCTTGAACCGATTGCAGCCAACTGTCAAACACGGTGGTTTTTCAGTGATGGTGTGGGGAGCAATCTGGAGCACCCGTCGGTCAGAGCTTGTGGAGTGTGTTGGCAACATCAACATGCCGACACACATTTCTACCCTTCAGGATGGATGGCTCCCTGTCTTCTCCACTGATCAGATGGTCAAAAACAACACTCTGTTCATGGAAGATGGAGCTCCATGCCGTACTGCAAAAAAGACCAAAGAATGGCAGGACAGAAATGGGATCAAGCAACTTCCATGGCCAAGTCGGTCTCCTGACATGAATCCTTTTGAACACCTCTGGGACATATTGAATCGAGCTGTGCGGAAAAAGTCCAGGAAACCAACATTACGGGCAGAATTCCTAACCCATTTGCATGAAGCCTGGGCAGAAATTTTCAGAAAATTTCAGAAATCATTAGTTCTATGCCTGAAAGAGTAAAAGCATTGAAATCTGCAAATGGCAAGTCTACAAAACATTAGTGTATGTATTAAAATGGATCAAATATACTTCAAATGTTCAATAAATATATTCTTTTAAAATCATGGTGTCTATTTACTTCTGTCCTATCTCTGTACTTGTTGCATACTTGTGATTGGCCCTTGTTCTAGGGGCATGTATATTTCTTACACTAGCACCCTCTGAATTTTGGGGGTGTGGAGCAATATTGATCTCTTTTTAATTCCACTTGGTGCTCTGGTAGAAGAAGTTCATCTTTTGGCAATATAAGTATCCAGTGACTTTTCGTGCTGCAATCTTTATTATAAAACAGGAGTGTCTGTCTGTCTGTCCCCGGGCTACCCCGCCAAACCTTTTCTGGACCATTTTGGGGTCCCAGCCGGTGTCTTAAAGTAGGTGGGAGGTTTCATAAATTTCTCAATACAATTATGATTTTGAGTTTTGATCCGTACGAAGCTGCTACCTTTCTGGATATAACCTCAGAATGGCGTTTCTCTAAATTGTGATGTATTTTGTCATGTTTGTCATATTGTATTTTGTTACATTAATTGTACAGTATTATTTTGTGATTGGAATGATGATGTTTGTAATTGAAATAGAGAGATTCAGTTTAAAGTAGAATGAGGAAATTACGTGAAGGTTTCTACCGGTTTCATTCGCAGATTCGGCATTTGCAGATTCGTCATTGTGACATCATAGAAAAATTGTTACGGATTTGGAAGCCTTCTGCACACAGACAGTCAGCAGTCCCCGCAGTTCAGTTATTTTATAGTTAGGGTCCCGTCCCTTATGTCGAATGGGAATTTCATGTGTGCGCTGCGGGTATATTTTTTAGTCAGGGTTTTTTACAATAACAATAACAGCGGCACCGTCCCTCGCTCAACCAGGTCGCCATTACACACGCGTGTCCAGCTACGTACGTGGGCGGAGATTTCCATCGCCTCAGATCGAGACTCTGCCCAGAAAGGCAGGGGCGTGCCCCTTGTAGAATCATGCACAGAGGGCGACTTTCCCACGACACCCCGGCCAATGAGGGTTGAGATTGCCACAGAGGGCGACTTTCCCACGACACCCCGGCCAATGAGGGTTGATATGCCTCAGATGGCGATTTTCTCACCCAGCACAAGAAATGAATCAAGCAACGCGAGCCTCCGGAGCGCTGGTCTTGGTGCTGGCTGGTTCGTCTGGTCCTGGGTCATCGTCGTCTCTGGTCTTCTCCTTGGTCTTGGTTCGTTGGTGCATGGCTGGTTGGAGAGCACGGTCACTGGTGCTTGGTGCGGCGACGAAGGTGTGGGTTCGAGTCCCCCCCGAACCAGCTCGTCTCGACCAGACCACACGAGGCGGAAAGGTGCCCAACCGGCCCCATTTCGTGTGTGTGTGTGTGTGTGTGTGTGTGTGTGTGTGTGTGTGTGTGTGTGTGTGTGTGTGTGTGTGTGTGTGTGTGTGTGTGTGTGTGTGTTGGTGTGCCCGTCCTGTAGGTAGAAATTGTTTAAGTGCCTTGTACATGACTTGCATTTCTGATAGTCGGTTTAATTCTGCTCTTTTTGTGCTCCCCTGCCACATTATAAATAACCCCCCCCCCCGCCAATTGTTCAATGTACCAGCTCGTTGTTGTGCTTTCTACTATTGACCCAGCACGGTTCGTGCTTGAGAACCAGTAAGCCGGTTGGGCTGTAAGTTGTCATTTGGACCGACGGATTTTGGTAATTCCGCTCGGTCACACCGGACTGAGGTCACTAGAGCGACCGGGTTCAACAGAGTCCGTTGAGGGTGTGACTTCCCTGGTAATTTGATGACGTGGGTACTTCGGTATATTGAAATTTGGCTATTAACCCTACCCCACGCCATCAGAGAATTGGTGAGCACGGTCTTTAAAAGACCCGTGACCTTCGGAGTTGTCTGAACGTTATGACCTGCAATTCCGGGTGTTCGGTGAGAGACGGCTCTATTGCTCCACCTGGCAGCTGTTCCTCGCCACCGACACCCGGCCCACAACAATATTACCCACCTGACTTTTGTTGGGGTTAGCTGCTGTAAGTTTTTTATTATTAATATTATCTTTTTTGTGGGGAGGGGGGGGGGCGTTGCCCAGGTTCTTCACGAATCAGCTGGCCAGTCCCCTCCTGTACATAGCACGGGTACCTTGCTCGTATGCAAATAGCGGTAAAGGCAACACGAACAAGTGGAGACGATTCATTGATTTTTTTTTTCCTCTGATTTTAAATGCAGCAGGCCACCGTTTACAGTTTCAAATTGACAGTGAAGCAGATTCGGACCCGATGAGGGCGCATTCATGTTTCCACTTTTCAAAGACAAATGTAATGCCACAACAATAGCGCTGCCTTTCACACTGCACTCAGCAAGGCATTTCGTCAACCAGACTCGGTAGTGTAATGGTTTTGAGCAACCACCCCGAGTCTGGGAGGTCGGTGGTTCAAACCCCAGCCAAGTCATTTCAAAGACTTTCAAATGGTACGTGCTACTTCCTTGCATAACATTCAGCATTTAAAAGGATGAGAGCATGGACAATCCCAATAGGTAGACATCCATGAGGAGGAGGAAATTCCTCCTTCAGAAATGTCCCGCCGAGTGAGATGAGAAAGGTGGCACCATTGTTGTGACGTCACTGGTACCCAGAGGTGCCCACACTTACACAAAGCTCAATGGCTGTATTTGTCTCATCCAGCAGTCCTGTGTTGTGTCTCGTGTATTCATCTGTACATCCGTGTGTGTGTGTGTGTGTGTGTGTGTGTGTGTGTGTGTGTGTGTGTGTGTGTGTGTGTGTGTGTGTGTTGCAGCTTCACTACAAGCCTAAGATCCTCGAAAAACAAAACAGAAGAACAAGAGGCTGGGTAATATCTGATATTTTGCTCTGAGGAAGGGTTAATCCCCAAAACGTCAGCTGCGCCTCACCTCCCACAGAGATAAACATACTTGTATCTCACATTTAGTTGACAAAATCCATTGCTTATGTTATCTGCAGATGCAGCCTTGACAGAGACAGTTACTGTATTTAATTTGGTAGAAGCTGGTCGAAAACAGGATAGAAAAGGATAAATAACACTTTATTCAAAAAAAGCAATGTTTCGGTTTTTGAGCAGTTTTCTGATAAAATACTGAAATGCGTCGGATGACAAAATCGATT
This sequence comes from Eptatretus burgeri, assembly GCF_056783735.1. Lineage (NCBI taxonomy): Eukaryota > Metazoa > Chordata > Myxini > Myxiniformes > Myxinidae > Eptatretus > Eptatretus burgeri. The sequence goes on along the minus strand of NC_140972.1, from coordinate 68,055,967 downwards.
CCTCCCAAACATGCTCATTTCAACACTGTTGGCAAAGATGTCCCAATGTTCACTGGATATGGGAATTGCAATGGAATGAACAAGTTGTGAAGCAATAAATAGTCACAGCATGTCATTAACCATCCAAACACATGACAAATTATATTGTAAGAAACTGTAAATGTAAAGTGATCCCAGAAGAAAAATAATTCGATCCAAACCATGTTTGAATTAAAATACGCATTCAACAGACATCGTCCAGCCATGTAGGTGGGATGACTCACAAAGACAATAGACAGAGCAAGCTACAGAATGGGAAAAGATCGTGTTTCTCTCTCCTCTCTCCTCTCTCCTCTCTCCTCTCTCCTCTCTCCTCTCTCCTCTCTCCTCTCTCCTCTCTCCTCTCTCCTCTCTCCTCTCTCCTCTCTCCTCTCTCCTCTCTCCTCTCTCCCCTCCACCTAGTGTTTGCTCTTATGATTTATCTTGTCTGTTCTTTACCACTGGTGGCAGAAATAACGATGAAGCTGTTACCATTTTACCTTCAATCCAAAATAAACCTACAAATCAAGTTTAAAAACGAAATTCCCATAATGTTATTCCACAAAATCATCCACAACGTTGTCTCTTGCCTCTCAAGAGCACATCCCTATAAAATACTGCACAAGACGTGGCTCTCACTAAACAAGGGTGTTGCGTGAGTGAAATAACAGGGTTTCCATGATAATACTGACATTAATCATAAGGACGGTCAATACGAGAGTCATGGCAGAACTGTTTACAGTGAAGTTTTCCTCCTTGGAAATGATGGCACTGTCCAAACCCACAGAAATATATGAAGATGTAAGGGGCTACAACACAATCGGTATCATTTCGTATGCAGCCTATGGTTGCTGGTTGCATCGTTGCTGGGAGTGTGGCTGTGCTGCTGATGCAGTCGACCCTGTTTCCAAGCTGGTACTCATTTTGACGACCTGTGAAGGATGACGGGCTGGGTCAACCCACCTGGTGTGATTTATCGAAACGAAAGGGGCTCAAACTCAAGACCCTTAAGAACTTAAGGAAGCCACTTTAACCGTTAAGCCAACACCAAGCTTAATAGGTTGTGTTTTTACAATGTTTGAAGGAATGAATAGTTGTCTGGGAATGGCAGCCAGCAGAAATGGAGATGGAAAAATGAAAGAAGGAATGAATCTATGCCATTGAGTCTTTGAGAAAAACACTGACCGGTAAGAAGTCACATACTGCATATAAAGGCATTTGGACAACAGGGAAATTTAGTCTCTTCCTGTTGTAATGACAGTTACAACAAGCAGACACGAAATGTAATCCATCCGGAAAAACAACAATAAAAGGCAAATCTGCTCTGGAACTGGAAACGGAATTCCCCCAAGCTTTACAATATTGATGAGGTTACGAACAAACTTGAACCTGTTGTCAATGTAACAGACTTCTCAGATTGTGATGTCATCGGTGGTGTCCGCTTCCTCTGAAGATTTGCAAGATATATGGTTATACATTCACAATGAGGTCGAATTAAGGGAAGTCACTGCTGATGCTCTCTCCACCCTTACCCATTCTCGATACAGGTTATGTTGTCGTGAATTGGGGGTCACATCCAACCCTGAAAATCCATTTCACCTTCTCGGATATCCAGCGTCATTGCCCATCAGTCTGAATCGCCTCTCCCCGTACAATACCCCTGCAAATGGATTAGTATTTATATACAAATGAACAAGAAACCCTTTTTACATCCAGATGTACAAGCTTCGTTTACGCAATTCATAACACAAAAGCTTGCAAAAATAAACTTTCCTTTTCTGGTTCCAGGTCTGTTGCACATGGACGTTTGGATCAGCAGTTCGTCCTTCCAGTCCATTGAAGCTCGGTTTTCTGGTCCGGATCTGTCGTGTTTCTGTTGTATTTTCCTCATTGTGTTGCTGTTTGTGTAGTTTGTCAAATTTTCTGTGCTGAACCAAACCTTTAAATCGTTGTGCTGTGTTCTCGAATTCGTGTCTGTGTAGCTCAGGCCTAGTCGCCCAGGCCTCAGCTAGCCGGCATGCAAATTTGTCTCTGCTCTGCGGCAACATTCTCGTTCCACTTCTGTTGTCCAAGTTATTGTCGTTTCAGCCTCCTGAACTTCATCTTCTATCACCTCCTCCTTTCCAAAAATATATCAAACAAACAAATAAAAAAACTATTTCTTTCACTCAAAAATAAATAAATAAATAAATATATATTTGAATCTTCACTTCATGAAATGCTTCGTTCCTTTAAAAGCTTTCAAATACATTTTAAAATGCTCCACTTTCCTTATTTGTCTGTTAGGAACACTTCACATCTTCTTCATCACAATTTAATCCTCCTCTTCTTTTATTCTTCTTCTTCTTCTTCTTCTTCTTCTTCTTTTTCTTTCGTCGGTTTATTTTTCAAACCTGTCTTGCTCTGAAACACTTGCTCCATCGACCCTCCTCCCATACCGACAACACCACTTTCCTCCGTGCCTTCAACAATCATTCTTTCCATCGCTTCACCCAAAGTCTCTGTATATCCAGATTGAAAATCTTGAGAAGTCCAGTTGGCAGAGGTTGTCCAATCATGACAATCGATTTCCTTTCACAACTGGTGAATGTGTCAAACCCCTCCATGTCAGTGCACTCCTCCACAACTGCATGCCAACGTCCTTCCAACCCCACTGCTTCTGTTTACCCCTCTTCAGCATCCTTCCACTTCATATTCCATCTTTCTGCATTCCCCTCACCACTCCCCATCAAAGCTTCCTCCTCACCCCACACCTCCCATCTTCCCCCACCTCCTCCCATCTTTCCCCTTCCCCCACCTCCTCCCATCATCCCCTTCAGCATCTTACCCTTTGTCCCACCCCCTCTCAGCTTCCCCCCCATCCCGGCCCCTCACAGCTTACCCACCTCCCCATCTCCCTCCCTCATCACTAAATGTGTGCATCTCAAACATCTGAGGTCTCTCAACCTTGGCCATTGCTGATAAACTGGACATCATTTGTTATTGTGTCCTCCAATTTGAGAGGCCCATTCTGGCAGTGGAGATGCATCCTTACTATAATTCACGGGCCGGCGTTTGTGTGTTTGTAACTTACGAAACCTAAAGATTTCGTAAGTATATTGATGACTTCCGTCCTCTGTTTGTGTGTTTGTGTGTTTGTTTGTTTGTTTGTAGGCACGATAACTCGAGAATGGAAGAAGCTACCAATGTCAAATTACACCACGTGATTCAGGAGGTTGATGGCTAGCGCTGATTAGATTTTGGTCAAAATCGGTCAAAGGTCAAGGTCACAGTGAGGTCAAACATTCGATTTTTAATGGTTTGGTACAGAATCATCGTAGAAACTTCTTGTTTGCGTCGCTACTTTCTCTTGAGACAGCTTTTATTAGACAAGGTCAGAGGTCAAGTTGATGTTTTCGTAAGTACTAGTCTATGACTGCTTGTTTGTTTGTTTGTGGGTTTGATTGTCGTGCTACTCCTACAGTTCTGGCCCAATTACATCCAGACTTGCTCCAGAAGATCAGCACGACCCCATTTAATGTATGGGGTGCTTTTATCTTTGCGTTGGTCTTGGGGGGGGGGGGGTGAGAGGGGATTACACAAATTATCTATGTAAATGTGTGTATCATGTAGTGCCACCTCTAGGTGGGAGAGGGTATTACAAGTCTCCACCATTTACACTACAGTATTGCTGTCCCCACGTTTTTATAGTGCTGTGAGGTGTTTTAAATTATAAGCAGTAGGTGTGTTTATGCTTGATGTATGTAACCCAGGCTATTTATTTTTCCTATACAGAGCTGTCACTTACCTGTGCACCGCCCAAATAAAGGTATGTGTCGGAAGAATGTGTTGCATGCTTGGAACAAGATCGGCCAAAGGGCAGGTACTCTGCTAGTTCTATATCAAAAACTCCATTTCTCACTGTCTGTGTACTGATATTACACATCTCAACCCCCAGGTGTACATTTGGCTGAGACCTCCCTTCCGATAATACTTCTTGTCTGTCCATGTGTTGTATCGTCCTCCGAACAGTGACAACTCCATTTACATCTCTCTGTCTCTCTCTGTCACTCTGTCTATCTGTCGCTGTCTCTGTCTCTCTCTGTCTCTCTCTCTGTCTCTCACAACATGGACTAACATTTAATCACTCATCCCAACTCTCTCTCATTCATATGTGCTGATTAGAATTTCCAATTAGCTGGGTGTTCATACATCTCTCACTAGCCATGGCACTTCAGCATATATCTTTTGTGACTCCATAGGACTGACACAATCTGTGAACTTTCCGACCTGGATTTGTCAAAATGGTAATTCCTCTCTTCTGTACCTGGTGATAACAAACTTCCCTGAAAATGTCTCCTGCTCTTCCTTTGTCCAACTGTTTCATTTGATCATATGCTTGGGTGCTTGTGAGAGACAACAGCTCTCTAGATATTCTCAGAGCCGCCTCAGCGCCGGTGAGTCTGGCAGTTCACTCAAGCAGACTGGGAGGGACTGCAAACAGCCATCTCACTTCAGGACTGGTCTCCTATATTTACCATCCTTGATATTAGCTCAGCCTGGGAATTCTTCCACCGAAACATGCTCTCATGCACAGACCCATCCCATCTCATCTTCATTTATCCTACCCTTCTTCACACCCATGGTACATGGAATCCTGCGGTGAGGCAGTTGCTTGGAAACAATGTGCCTTGTTTTCCTGGAAAGCAAACACGACCGAAGGTAATCTCAGAACATTCCACAAAGCCCACAACAAGTGTGTGTCCACTTTCAGGTGAGTCAGGGAACAACCTCTGTCCAAACTCAAGAATTAACTTTCAAACTTGTCTCCCTCTTCTAAAACCTTGCAGCACCTTGTTAAGTGTATTTCTAGTGTAAGCTCCCATTCCATCCCGTCCCTGTCTTCAAATGGCACCACAGCCGACTACGCTCATGAGAAAGCCGAATGCCTCAATTGTTTGCTTCAAAATCTTGTGTCCCCAACCCCTCACTCTCTGTACCCACAAAACCCAGTCACACCCAACTACTCCTGGACCATGTCTTTTGCATTTGAGAATGTGAAGATGTTTCTGGCATCCCTCAACTCTGATTTCACAACTGGACCAGACGGCATCGGCTCACGTGTCCCAAAGATCTGCTCTGCTGCTCTTGCACATCCTCTTTCTGCCCTTTTCACCCTATCATTTACCATAGGTCATCTTCCGTCTGCTTGGAAGTCAGCCAACATCACTGCATTACATTAACAAGGTAAAAAAAACCTATCCCCTTTAACCTCTTCTGAACCACATTGGAATCTCAAAGAGGAAGTGTTACATTACACTATGCTGTACCAATCCATGTTGTAAATGTTAATACACAAATATTATCGTGTGCCTGTATTACATTGTAGTATCTGTGTTGCACAATGCCGTATCATGCGAGAACTGTACACGTACGTTTAATACATAGGTTCAAGGAGCAACAAAATTGGGAGTGGTCTTCTCCTTATTTTGCTGTCATATAGAATGCGATGTCGACAAATATACTTGCCCGAGACTCATTCCAATTTATAATGATTTCTGCTACTTCGCAGGCAATGTGTGACCTCCCCAAATAACAATTCTGGATACACTCTTGTATGTGTTCACAAAGACATCTTGGTTGCTCTTCACAAACATTGCATTGCCTGCAACTCACTTTTGGGGTTTTGAATTTTCAGCAGAGCCCCTTGCATTTTATCCAGCTCAGTGATTTCAGAGGCAAACAGCACCAAGCGCAGAGCGAACTGTGGAGTGCGGCAGCTAATTTAAAATCCATTCTCGCACTGCTCTCTCCATGCATGGAAATCTCTTACGGCGAATGCTTTTGAAGGAAAATAATATATACATGTGGAGAGAAGACTATCAATGGGTCTGCCTATTGCAGAGCGTCACATCGCCTTACATTTACTTTGATGTTCACACTTCCAAAGGAGGGGGGTCGGGGAGGGGTTCAAAAGGTTATTCTACAAACGAGATACAAATATATAAGTGTATACTCACAATTATAATGGAAATAAAATACAGCTCACAAAAAAATAATAATAATAAGCAGCAACTTTTAAATTTTTTTAAGGAACTTTTGAATCACAGTTCATAAATTTCTGAGTCATGTGTAGGCAAACCATGGCGGTTCAGGAAAGAAAACCAATCAGGAAACTAGACAAGCAACATGGAGTTTTATCATTATAGTCACCAAAACTGAGCGATCCTAAAAATTTGCGTGCGAATCACGTCTCCCGCAAAGTGTGTTTGTCCATGTCCACACACAATGTGTGCCAACACCCTCTATAAATTGGCCATCCGTGTGGGCTGTCAGTTTCGGAATGATTAGGCATCATTTGACACCAGATGATTTAGCTCACACCATCGGTTTGGCTATGAAGGGGAATGGTTCATCTGAGACTGCAAGATACTGCTCACCAGTACAAGGTTCATCGCAGTGTCTGATCTTGTCATGGTAGGTTTTTTTTATCAACTTAAAGTTGGCAAGCTAATTACCCAATAAATTAATGGCACTTGTTCTGCGAAGAGTAGATACACCTTGTGAGGCAAAAATTTTAACTGGACGTTCTTGGAAGCCAGTGAAAGATTCCAATTTTTCAGAAAACATCACAAAGTGGTTAATATAGTGATTTCTGCTTGATCACCATCTCGCAAAGCACATCCGACCAGCTTGCCAGCGCACTCCAAACACCACACCGGTAACGAAGAAAGGAGTGAGTATCAACACGGTGCTCACCGGGAGGTGTGTGTGTGTGCCCGGGGGGGGGGGGGGGGGGCGAATGTTCACATAACAACACATGTATATCCATATAACACCAAGATCACCCAGTTGTGATTTAACAAAGAGCAGAACCCCAATGATTATGACGTCACTTGATCGTGACACTGAAAAATTCCACGCTTTCGCATGTTCCCGGAAATGAGCTATCAGTTGTCGTCTGCCAAAGCTGCAGTTTTGGCTTGAGGAAGTTCATGAATCACCAACGAAATGGCACCTGAGGCTAACTCTGCTACTTCCTGTTTGATTCAAAAATCGTTAAGAGTAGGGCTTGGTATGGGAGATGTTGGTGTTGGTGGGCTGTGCAGTGTGCCTTTAGATAAATATACATACACAGGAGGTTACAGGTAGGACAAGCACCCCGTGGTGGTCTATTGAACCAGCATTTGTTGGGTTTTTTTCCCCCGTAATAATACACAATGATTCACCAAGCTCATTACCGTGCTGCTGAATCATCCGATGTTTGGTTACCGGTGATATTCTCTCTCCAGAATCTGCAATATTATCTGTTGTTTCTATGGAAGACCATTTTAGTCACGGTATACTCCTTTATTGGAGATAAGTTATAACCAACACTGGCAACTTTAATTGTCAAGGTGTGTTTCAACACACTGATTTTGCAATGACTGATCCACTTGATTCTCGTAAAAGTGGCATGAATGTTTCATGGCTGTGTTGTGTAACTTCAGCATTGTTATGCCACCATAAAGCGGACATGGAAGAAATGTTTTACAGCTTTGCAGTCTTACACCCTTGCACCCCCCCCCCCTTTTTCCCAGTAAAATCCGTATGTGTGTGTGTGTGTGTGTGTGTGTGTGTGTGTGTGTGTGTGTGTGTGTGTGTGTGTGTGTGTGTGTGTGTGTGTGTGTGTGTGTGTGTGTGTGTCGTTGTCATCTCCATTTGAGGGTTTCAGGAGGTGGAGCTGAATCCTCCCAGGACTCAAAGCATCGATTTCCGCTTCGGTAAAGGATTACCGTTCGGGTACCAAGCTGTTGAATTTTTGTTGTTCTTGGAGTTTTGTTCTGAGAAGTCTTTTCAGGATCATCACCGAACCCCGCCCCCCCCCCCCCCCACAACTGCTTCCAATATTGGAGTTCGTTTCTAGTAATACTACAATGTAAGACCCATTGCTTCCAGGGAAAGTCAATAAAAATTAACTTTCACCCTTCAGAAATCGATTGAATAAATTATTGAATATCAGCTGCTTTTTTGGTATTCTTTTTTCACCTGTGTCACAAGTTGAGCTACCTGCTTTGTGATTGTTTAAAAGGTGGTGTATAATATGAAATGCTGTTTGACTGGGGGATTTGAATAGAATGGGAATGTTGGAAAAATAAAAAGCATTAAATCTAACTTGTGTTTCATGGATATGAGAAACTGGATTGAATGAGACTCATCATTATTCTTAGTGAAGAAAAAGAACATGAAAGAGGAAGAGTTTTTGCTATTTTTTTTTAATTTAAATTGAAACCGGCCAATCAATCCTCACCTGACTTAACTACATCATACTGTTTGAAACCGGCCAATCAATTCTCACCTGACTTAACTACATCATACTGTTTGAAACCGACAAATCAATCCTCACCTTACTTAACGATATCATACTGTTTTAAACTGGCCAATCAATCCTCACCTGACTTAACTACATCATACTGTTTGAAACCGGCCAATCAATCCTCACCTTACTTAACGATATCATACTGTTTTAAACTGGCCAATCAATCCTCACCTGACTTAACTACATCATACTGTTTGAAACCGGCCAATCAATCCTCACCTGACTTAACTACATCATACTGTTTGAAACCGGCCAATCAATCCTCACCTTACTTAACGATATCATACTGTTTTAAACTGGCCAATCAATCCTCACCTGACTTAACTACATCATACTGTTTGAAACCGGCCAATCAATCCTCACCTGACTTAACTACATCATACTGTTTGAAACCGGCCAATCAATCCTCACCTTACTTTACGATATCATACTGTTTTAAACTGGCCAATCAATCCTCACCTGACTTAACTACATCATACTGTTTGAAACCGGCCAATCAATGCTCGCCTGACTTAACTACATCATACTGTTTGAAACCGGCCAATCAATCCTCACCTTACTTAACGATATCATACTGTTTTAAACTGGCCAATCAATCCTCACCTGACTTAACTACATCATACTGTTTGAAACCGGCCAATCAATCCTCACCTTACTTAACGATATCATACTGTTTTAAACTGGCCAATCAATCCTCACCTGACTTAACTACATCATACTGTTTGAAACCGGCCCATCTATCCTCACCTGACTTAACTACATCATACTGTTTTAAACTGGCCAATCAATCCTCACCTTACTTAACGATATCATACTGTTTGAAACCGGCCCATCTATCCTCACCTGACTTAACTACATCATACTGTTTTAAACTGGCCAATCAATCCTCACCTTACTTAACGATATCATACTGTTTGAAACCGGCCCATCTATCCTCACCTGACTTAATCACATCATACTGTTTGAAACCGGCCCATCTATCCTCACCTTACTCAACTATATCATACTGTTTAAAACCGGCCCATCTAGCCTCACCTGACAACTACATCATACTGTTTGAAACCGGCCCATCTATCCTCACCTTACTCAACTACATCACACTGTTTGAAACCGGCCCATCTATCCTCACCTTACTCAACTACATCATACTGTTTGAAACCGGCCCATCTATCCTCACCTTACTCAACTACATCATACTGTTTGAAACCGGCCCATCTATCCTCACCTTACTCAACTACATCATACTGTTTGAAACCGGCCCATCTATCCTCACCTTACTCAACTACATCATACTGTTTGAAACCGGCCCATCTATCCTCACCTTACTCAACTACATCATACTGTTTGAAACCGGCCCATCTATCCTCACCTTACTCAACTACATCATACTGTTTGAAACCGGCCCATCTATCCTCACCTTACTCAACTACATCATACTGTTTGAAACCGGCCCATCTATCCTCACCTTACTCAACTATATCATACTGTTTGAAACCGGCCCATCTATCCTCACCTTACTCAACTATATCATACTGTTTGAAATCGGCCCATCTATCCTCACCTTACTCAACTATATCATACTGTTTGAAACCGGCCCATCTATCCTCACCTTACTCAACTATATCATACTGTTTGAAACTGGCCCATCTATCCTCACCTGACTTAACTATATCATACTGTTTGAAACCGCCCCATCTATCCTCACCTTACTCAATGATATCATACTGTTTGAAACCGGCCCATCGACCTCACCTCACTCAACTATATCATACTGTTTAAAACCGGCCAATCTATCCTCACCTTACTCAACTATATCATACTGTTTAAAACCGGCCAATCTATCCTCACCTTACTCAACTATATCATACTGTTTAAAACCGGCCCATCTATCCTCACCTGACAACTATATCATACTGTTTGAAACCGGCCAATCTATCCTCACCTTACTCAACAAGGACACACACACACACACACACACACATGTATGTATATATATATATATATATATATATATATATATATATATATATATATATATATATATATATATATATGTTGTTGTTTGTCTTTCGGCTGCTCCCGTTAGGGGTCGCCACAGCAGATCATCCGTTATGATCCGCATACTGATTTGGCACAGGTTTTACGCCGGATGTCCTTCCTGACACAACCCTGGTTGCCTCTTACGAAACAGGGACAAGGATTGGTTTTCACCATGATTCCGGGATGCGCTACACCCTCTCATAGTGTGGCCCAGTGCATAGCTCCCGTCCTCAAGCGATCCTCCAACCCAAGCCTCCGAGTAGCCGGATTACAGGCGCATGCCACTACGCCCGGTATATCTTCTTCTTCTTCTTTCGGCTGCTCCCGTTAGGGGTCGCCACAGCGGATCATCCGTATGATCCACATAGTGATTTGGCACATGTTTTACGCCGGATGCCCTTCCTGACGCAACCCTGGTCGCCTCTTACGACACAGGGATATGGTACACCTATTTTTAACCGGGGTATACACCGGCCCAGTATACTGGTACTCATTTCGCCGACCTCGGAGGGATGACAGGCTGAGTCAACCCCCTGGTGTATTAATTCAGTGGCCCAACGGGGCTTGAACTCAGGACCTTTTGGATCCCAAGCCGCTGCCCTCACCACTGCGTCAACACACCAGGCTTCACTACGCCCGGTATATATATATATATATATATATATATATATATATATATATATATATATATATATATATATATATATATATATATATATATATATGTATATATATATATATATATATATATATATATATATATATTGTATATATATATATATATATATATATATATATATATGTATATATATATATATATATATATATATATATATATATATATATATATATATGTATATATATATATATGTATATATATATATATATATGTATATATATATATGTATATATATATATATATATATATATATATATATATATGTATATATATATATATATATATGTATAATGCATTACGCCACACACATATATATATACACACACGACGCACACACGCGACACGCACACACATACGCATTGACAATACGCCACACACACACACGCACGCACACACACACACACACACACACACACGCACGCACACACACACACGCACACGCACGCACACACACACACGGACACACACACACACACGCACCGACCACACACACACACACGCACGCGCACACACACACACACACACACACGCACGCACACACATATCACGCACGCACACACCACATCACGCACCATCATCACACACACACACATACGCACGCAC
>NC_140972.1:67901789-68039289 GCF_056783735.1 Eptatretus burgeri | reverse complement strand
TCGATTAATTATCGGGCGTTTTAGCCCACGACCAACCCTTTACGTGAAGCAAGATGGAGATTCAATGAAAGAAAAGACGAAGCGAAGCGGGAAAACAGTTCAACAACAAGCACATTTATTTCGCGATGAACGGAAAGCACATGTAAAAGAAGAAGACAATGCAATATTACACAAAAAGCAAATGCAACAATGCAGATCTATCCGACTACCGGGCACACGGCAACACTTATACAATTTTACTTCACAGACGGCGCCGACAACACATATTCCCAAAGCAAAAGAAAAGAGAACCACCCTCCAGGATGAGGGGGGTAGGCGGGCCTGGGGCCGAGACCGTGTCGGGCCTACCCGTCTGATGATGAGACGCGGCGCGGCGGTGGTGCCTCAACTCCGCTGGTGTCGCGGACAGTGTCTGGTAGGGGGTGGGAAGGGGGCCCCCTTTGTCGCACTATCTCAGCGCGGGGGGAAACAGGAGGGGGTTGCTGATGCTCGGGGGAAGGAGGATATTACCCTGTCTCGGGTCCCGCGGCGAGCGTCTCCTCCTCCACCTCAGTCGCGTTGCTGGCCTCTCCCTGTGCAGCTCCCGGCACCGACGCGAGCACCCCCTCGTCCGCCTTCGCTGCCGTCACCTCTCCACAGCTCCGTCCTCTTCACTCTGACTAGTACCACTTCTTTCCAGCTCCACCGACGACTCTCTTGAACTCCGCACACTCTCAACTTAACTTGACTGACGAACACAGCCGTTTATATAAGCCCCGTGGCTTCGCTCTTTCACCCTTGACCCTTTGCCTCCGACCCTTCACCTCTCTAACTCGCTCCCCATTGGACCGAGGAAAAGTGGGCGTGAATGCTTTTTGATCCATGAATTTGCATATAGCGTCCGCCCTCCAACGCCCTGGAGGCGGGGCCAAATCGCCCCTCGCTCACCGATTGGACGGAACAAAAGTGGGCGTGAGTCGTTTTTGATCCGTTTTCTGCGGAAAGTCCGTGATGTTTTTGAATACGCTGCTCGGTGCGCACCCTTCACGAGTCCAGCATCGGCGCTCACAAGTGGCGTGGGAGTGACGGTGATGCGATGGTGGCGAGTTGTGACGGTAAAGGTCGTGGCTGTTGTGGTGAAGCGGCGTTGTGGTTGGTGGTTGTTGTTGTGAAGTGGCGTTGTGGTTGGTGGTTGTTGTGTGATGGCTGTTGAGACGTGGTTGGTGGTGGTAATAATGGCGGCTGGTCCAAAATAAAGATAGTAAAAGAAAAACGGCTATCCTGAAGAGTCGCAGCCCGCATGAATGACATTTATTCCCTCTAGACAACGGGTTTGGGCCTAACTACACATATACTTACAGAGATATCTCACCTAAGGGACCTGAATGGTGGTTTGTGAATTTGGTCAACCACAACGCCACCCCCTCCCCTTTTTACAGACTCGTCCCGAGTCGTCAAATTTTCGTGTGCCATCATGTGTAGTTTTCCCCTAGTACATTTTACCTACGGATCCCTGAGTGCGACATTCATGGTATTCGTGTCCCCAAAATAAATAACCTGAGGGCTGAGTAACTACCTAAACAAACTCACTCACACGGACGACTTAAATAAAATTGCCGGCGCTAAGACAAACATGCCGGGGGCGCACTCATATTTACAGTACATCTTAACCTTAACTTACAAATTTTACACTAAACCATGGCCCAGGATCAATGAACTCTGCAAAAAGAAAGCAGTTAGCAGGGAGCCAGGCTGCTCGCATGCAGTCTCTGGCTCAAAACAATGCAGGTGACAGGGAACGTGGCCGGCTGCTCACACGCAGTCCAAGGCCTCCCCTTTTGAACTGAACGCAGTGAACCACAACGGTGCATGGGCTGCACAAACGCAGTGTCCGTGCCAGCTCAAGTGGCACACGCAATGAACACAACGAATGGATGGATGAATGGTTGGACGCAAACACGGTGCACGGGCCGCCACTGGAGGCCCGTGTTGTAGCCGCCAACAGGGCAGTTCTCGCAGCTTGCAAACTGTTGCCTTGATCCTGGCGCACATGGCAATGAACAGGGGGGGGGAGGGGCAACGCAGAATTGAACGGGGGCTGGTGAACAGGGGCAGTGGGCATGGCATGGCAAAGGCAGCAGGCAAACACAGCCCGCAGAAGAAGGCCGCTGCAGGCAAACACAGCCGGCAGATGAACTGGCCGGCACAGGCCTTGAAGAAAAACAGCCAGCCGGCAGATGAAGTGGGCCGGCACAGGCCTTGCAGCACAGCAGCTGCAGACGATCCAGTCGGCACAGGCCTCGCAGCAAAACAACAGCTGCCGATGAAGTTGGCCAGCCTTTGCCGTTCCGTGGAGGTTGGTGGAGGGAGTGCGGTGGTGCTGGCCACTTGGAAGGCGGGCTCGGACCTACCTACCTGTCTCCCTCCCAACCTATCGCCTTTGCCTGTCACTGTACATACCCACTCCCTTAATTTGTCAAACCCCAATTTAGCCCCAACTTTTTTTTTTTTTTTTTTTTACTTCCCCACTATAAATCGTCCCCTAACCCCCTTTATTGTCCTTGTTCGGCTAACCTATCCTGTCACCTAGCCTACTCCCAACCCCTACGTTCCCTTCCCGGAGGGGAGTAAGGGAGAGCTAACGTCCTGTGTCGAGGCCCAACGAAGCCTCAGAATGGCCTCCCCAGAGTTCGGCGATCTATAACCAAAGTGTGTCCAGCGGTCCACAACGACAGCGAGGGGATGGATGGTGCGGAGGGGTACATCTCCTAATCTACCCTAACCATTTAACTGTTAAACTACCCCGGGGCTTTCAACAAGCGCCTCTCGCTTAAACTATTGGTTCTAACAACCCAGATTCCCGTCGCCTGTGTTGGTGTCCTCACAATTTCGGGCCTCGCCCCCCCAATTTTCTCTCCGTGCCCTCACACGGTCTCATGGCTGGGACACGTGGCTCCCTTTGGCAGGCACGACCCTCTGCCGAATCTCCCGCTATGGCACCCCCGGGCACTACACTGCCTCCGAGCCTACCAGCTCCCTAACACCGGGGAGTGCCCCCCATGGCACCTCCCCTGAAATGCACACGTGGCAGGCTGGCTTCCCGGGCCCCTTTCCGAGGGTCACCCTTGCCCACAACACTGCCCACGCGGCTAATGGCGCCCCGGGCCCCTGCACCAAGCAGGCGCACCCGTGCCCACTACGCTATTCCGGCCCCCCATGGGCCCTTGGCCTACCACGGCCGACTAGCCTGGTGCCCGGGGTACCCACTCAGCGATACTCACCTTTCGCAGCCACGCTCCCAAGCCCGTCAACAGGGCTCCTGCACCCCTCCAAACGGGTTTCGAGCCTACATTCCCACCAACAGCAAAACGACCTCCATTTTTCAATTTGACTAACCCCCTAACTCACTTTATACTGACCCCGGGGTCCCTTGGGCGGGAGTCACTCCTCCCCCCAATCACTCATCGCACCATGCATTCCCCATTCGCTCCATACACACAGACCCGCTGGCCTCACTCACTCACCAAGCACTCACCTCACAACTCACCAACTCTTCAACACACACCGCTGAACTTGCCATCCTTCTATCTGCATCCCCTAACTAACTCGTGCTCCCACGTCGTCCCTTAAACTATAGCACGTTCCTTTTAACACTACGTAGCTAAACTACGTCCCCTCTACACACTCACTCAGTCACTGTCTCCTAACTCAAAAATTCATTTTATTTCCCAACCTAAAGCTCACTAAATCCCTCTAACTAATCCATTCCACGGACTCCATGAGGACTTACCCCTGCCCCATGAAGTCGGTCTAACTAAGCTAACCCTTCCCCCTAACTAGTTTCCATCCTGTGCCCAGGGTAAGGGGGTCTTCCACCCCTTGCCCAGGAATCCTGTGCACCCGAAAGTGAGGCTTGCTTTTTTTTTTTTTTCATGCGCATCACCAGCGCGGCAACTCGCGCACTTTGCACCTGCCCGTGACGTCATACAGCTGCACGTGTTCCTCGTCCCTCCTTGGACGGTACCATCCGGCAGAGATACCCCTCCTGCCGGATTCCAACCACACGTGCAGCCATGACGTCACCGTGCGCAAAAAAAAAAACACAAGCCCCACGTCTCGAGGGGTTCCCCACGCGAACACATGTGCTTTGCCCGTTGGAGCTGAACACACACGATCGCGTGGAGAACCCGTCCGGTCCAAATCCATTTACCTGCCTAAACTTTGTCCGTCCGCGGGATCGGCAAATCCACCGCGTGCGTTTCCGGACCGGGACTTCACTCTCGCAAGCGAGCACGTGGCGGTCTCGTGCGTTGCACAGCACGGACCGCGTGCTCACTGCTGGGTGAACCCGGCACGGTCCCCGAAACAACTACAGCCGCTACTCGGCTTTCTTTCTTCTCATGTCGCCGTTGTCGCCATTCGACCCACGCACACCTGCGTGTTACGACGCACACACTCCACTCCATCACATTCACACCGGGAGACGCGGCTGCGTGCTCCCGCATGCCGACCGACATCTCCCTCACATACCGCTCTCTCACACACACGGTTTCCCTTGCACTCGGCCGTTCACTCACGCGTGCCTCACTACTCACACAAACCATACTACTTACACACGCGGGGGCACTCACCCGCTGTGCCTCATCCACACTCCGTTCCTCACTCGCCCACGCGGGGGCACTCACCCGCGGTGCCTCACTCATACTGGCCGTTTCATCCACACACACGGCCTCACTCACACACGGTGCCTCACCCACACACGGCGTGCTGGGAAGCACGTACCCTGGCACCATCGCCACCACACCACTCACACACGGGGTCGCTTCCACACACGGGGACGCACTCACGCCTTGCACCACACACACAGGGACAACCACACTGGGGATTTGTGTCCCCACAAGGGTCTCCGGGGCCTCTATACCCCCCAAGCTTTCCGTGCACCCGTCCACAGCACTCGTCCCCTCAACCTCGCAAAGCACGACCGAACTCACCTGGTCGTGACTCGCCTCAAGGGGGCATACTCCCTCCCCTCGTTCCTGGAGGAGGCCATCCAGGTGCTCGCACTGGGTCCCTACACGCTCCGCGAGCTCAACCTCACTATCCTCCACTACCTCCGTGTGTGTGTGCGCGTCACTTACCCCGTCTTCATCGTGTTGTCTCTCTATTTTTTCTGTCTCCCGTGTCTCTATACATTTATAAGTTTCTGTCGTCGTCACCTCGTGTCTCGTCTCGCACGTTTTGGTCTCCCCATTTAATTTTTCCCTTCTGGTCACCGTCGATTCCTCTGTCACGACCCTCGCCCAACACGCCCCCCGAATTATTTTTTTACCCGCCTCCACCGCGGGCCTGTCAGCCGTTGCACCCCCTTCCAGCTCGTTTGCTCCCACACGTGGAGTCGCCATTCCCAGCTCCCTGGTCACGGCCTTCATGCCCGCCTGCAGGCATCGGCCCATGTTCTGCGTCTCACCCCGCAGCTTTTTCGTTTCTTCCTTCATTTGCTGTGTACTCGCATCGATCTTTTCGTTCATGCTTTTTATTTTGTTTATAAATTCAGTTGTGTTTGCATCCATGTTTTCGATTATTTGTTGTGTATTCGCATCCATCCTCGCTGTCATTGCCGCCAGCATGGCGAATAGCTGGGCCATGTCGGGTGCGCTTGGGTGAGCTGCTTCGGCAAGGGTCGGGGGGGGGGGTTTGGTGGAGAGGGGGGGGAGGTGTCATACACCACGGCCGCTGCCGCACCTATTTCGGGCTCTGGGTTCAGTTGGGCGAGTTAGTTTTCCTGTACGGGCATTCCATCCTGGGCCATGGATTCTACACATTCTACATCCATTTCTAATACCCCCGGCTCCCGCTCGCCTTGAGACGCCATCTTGCTTCTCTTAAAGGGTTAATTTCGCTCGCTCGTAATTTGGAGGGAATCGGGGGTCGCTTCTCTCACCCCTGGACCGATTCCCGTGAATTTAGCCGGAGACAGGAGAGCCCGTTTTCCTGTTCTCCGATACCAGTGCCGCGAGGAGGGCGATGGATTTGTATCCCACTCCTGACACCAGTGTTGCGGATTCGCGCCCGCCGGCGTGCTGACGGCCACGTAACTCGAATCGCGGCACGTCGCCCACCGGACGGACAATCCAGTCGTGACCCTCTCGGACTAACGCCGGGAACCAGTCACGGGTGGACCTTTCGGTCGCACCGCAATCGAGCCAATCGGCCCCCGTGTGGGATAGGGTTGCTCGCCAAATTCGACCTACCTAAGTACCCACACGGAGGGTAGACCGGGCGATCGCACCTCGCCGCAGGTCGACTTCGGACACGGGCCACTTAAGCGACCCGTTCCGTACTATCGGGATAACCGAGCGGTGTTATTCGTCGACCTCGACGGTTCGATTAATTATCGGGCGTATTCAGCCCACTACCAACCCTTTACGTGAAGCAAGATGAGGATTCAATGAAAGAAATGACGAAGCGAAGCGGGAAACAGTTCAACACAAAGCACATTTATTCGCGATGAACGGAAAGCGCACATATACAATTCCACCAAAAGCACATAGAAAAGAAGAGAAACACAATGCAATTTTTACACAAAAAGCAAATGCGACAATGCAGATCTAATACCGATTACGCGAGCACACGGCAACACTTATGCAATTTTACTTCACAGACGGCGCCGACAACACATACCCAAAACCAAGGAAAATAACACCCTCAAAGATGAGGCGGGCCTGAGGCCGAGACCGGGTCGGGCCGACCCGTCTGGTGATGAGACGCGGAGCGGCGATGGTGCCTCAACTCCGCGGGCCTCGCGGGCAGTGTCTGGTAGGGGGTGGGAAAGGGGCCCCCTTGGTCGCACTATCTCAGCGCGGGGGGAAACAGGAGGGGGTTGCTGATGCTTGGGGTATAGAGGATTTCCACTCTGCCTCGAGTCCCGCGACGAGCGTCTCCACCTCGGCCAGTTCGCGCCGTCGGCCTCCCTGGTGTGCAGCTCCCTGCACGACGCGAGCACCCCCTCGTCTGCCCTCGCCGCCTCTCCACAGCTCCGTCCCCTTTTGCTCCGATTCCAACGCACACGACGACGACCAACTCCTTCTTGCTTCTTCTTCCCAACTCCACCGCCCGCGAAGTCTTAACTCTCTCTCCTCTTGACTGACGAACGCGGTCGCTTATATAAGCCCCGTGGCTTCGCTCTCTCATCTTTGACCCCCTCCCTTCGACCTTTCACCTCGCTCCCCATTGGCCCGAGAAAAAGTGGGCGTGAATGCTTTTTGATCCATAAATTTGCATACAGCGATCGCCCTCCAACGCCCTGGAGGCGGGGCCAAATCGCCCCTCGCTCACCGATTGGACAGCACAAAAGTGGGCGTGTGTCGTTTTTGATCCGTTTTTGAAGTGGAAAATCCGTGGTTTTGTACACGCTGTTCGGCGCGCCCTGCACGAGTCCAACACCGGTACCCACAAGCGGCGCAAGAACGGTGGCGATGCGACGGTTGCGAGGTGTGACGTGAAGCGGCGCCGCGGTGGGTGGTTGATGTTGTGGTTGGTGGTAACAATGGCGGTTGGTCCAAAATAAAGATAGTAAAAGAAAAACGGCTATCCTGAAGAGTCGCAGCACGCATAAATGACATGTATTCCCACTAGACAACGGGTTTGGGCCTAACTACACATATACTTACCGAGATATCTCACCTAAGGGACCTGAATGGTGGTTTGCGAATTTGGTAACCACAACAATATATTGTTGCAGGGCCGGGACGTCGGCCGCGGGCAAGACTGCTGGATGGAGCCACGAGTCGGCTCGACCGATCGCCTGGAATTCAGATCATCGCCCCGGATAAGTCCGGAGTCGACGTGTTCTCTATCGGACTGAAATTCGCCAATGGATAGACCACGTGGGGTAGGGTCGATTGCCAATTTCAATTTACCTAAATACCCATGTGGTCCAACTACCGGGGAATTTCACCCTTGACGGAACTCGTACAGAAACGAGCCGCTTAGCACACTCGTTCCGTTTGCAATTCCGAGCGGTTTATCGCCAAGAACCGTCGGTCCAAATGTCCCCTTAGGGCTGTAACAGCTTTAACTAATTTTCCCCGAGCATGAGACACGCTCAGTCAATGAAAGAAGGGATGCAAACGAACTGAAACATTTAACAATCGGGGTTTATTTATACAATAATGGGGAACTAGGGAAAACAGAAGAGCAGATTTAAACCGAATAAAGCAAGGCAATGCAAATATATACAGCACAAGCACTTAACAGTTTTACTACTTAAAGACGGGGCCCACACACAGACACACACATGCACAGACAGAACTGGACCCCAATGGTCTTTATTTGGATCTCCAGCCCGGAGGACAGTCGGGCTGCTGATCAGTGGTAGCTGGCTACCTGGCCATGAGCATGCGGCTGGGCGTCCCCTTCTTCCCGGAGCTCCGGTCACCATAGGACGGACCAGCGCAGCTGAACCCAACTAAGGCAAATCGAGGTCGTCGCCCAAGCTTGCGATCATTCGGAGGAGGAGGAGGAGGAGGAGGAGGAGGCGGTGGTTGAGGACGAGGACCAGGGCTGACGGCGACGAGGGCGGTGAAGAAATCTCTTTTTTTTGTTCAGCCGTCTGCGCTTTTATTTCTTTATCCCCCGTAGAAGGGGTATCCGCCCTTCCCACTTCTCCACACCGGACGGCCTTCTGCGCAGACTCCCTCGTCGCCCTGTCACTGGCCAGTTTTGGCATGCAAAAATCCTCGCCGTCCCTCTCACTGGCCAAAACGGGCGGCAAACCCCTCGATTGGCCAGGTGGCGTGGTGACATAACTTGGACCGCCCTTCACAGAGTCGGGGAGGTCTGATTGGCCAAGCGATGGTCACCCCACTCGTTGCACGCCGATTGGTCAAGGGCCGCCGCGTGGCTCCTCCCCGAACTCCTCCTTCTTCCAAAGGACCGCCCCTCACACAGGAAGTTGAGCAACATGTTTCTGCAGGGGCTCCGCCCACCCCTGACGTCGGCCAGCATGAGGTGAATGAAGCGAAGTGAAGGTGAGGGTGATGCGGTGTCGTCGGCGTTGATGTCGGTGGTGTAAAAATAAACGAAAAGAAAACCTGACTTAAAATAACTCCACAGCGCAGGAACATTTAATTACCCATTAAACTAGGGTCGGGACCCTAACTGGCAACATGTACTTACCGATATAACTGATCAAAAGGACCTGTATGTTGTGTGCTCATGGCTTCCAGATTCGCAACAATATGTCTCATGGAAGACCTTGTTCATCTATCATGTGCAGAACAAAGACATTAAGAAACATCATTGTACCTTTACATGAATTATAAGGTCATTAATAGACAATGGACAAACGTATTGTATGGGATATGAACCTTATGAAACTCTTTCATGAGGCAGTGGTTCAGATGGGAATGCTAATAGCCAACTTTGCCATCCATTATGGAGAAATGAAACTAGACTTTTCCAACAGTTCTCTTGGAGGAGCCGTATTGCTTTTGTGGGTTCGTTATTGACTGATTTAACACATCAAGTGATTCGCAGCCAAGCATGGGAAAACAATGGCAAGACAGAGGTGCCTTCTTCAAAATCACTGCAAAATTCACCAAGCTCCATTCGCCGATGAATGCTGTATTATTTTACACATTTATGCAAAGTGAAGTTTCTGAAGATGGATGTAATAATAAATTTTAAAAAACAATAATAATAATAATAATAATAATAATTTTAAAATACAGAAGGTCAAGTTCATGGATTTCCTGGAAATTTGGAGTCAAGACTGCAGTCAAAAGTTCTTTATTTCTATGAAATGTAGTCTTACAACCTCTATATTGAATAATGTTTAAACAGTGGTTGCTGAAGGAAAAAAATTACAAAGGAAGCAATGGGGGAGAGAGACGGTGGATCCATGCAACTTTTCCTTTTACCTCCCCCATCTTTCACCTTACACCGAGAGTCGCAGGACATGTTTGACTGAATCACATTTATATCTGTAACACAGTAATAAATTCAGGTGTGATAAAGTAGCACTTCCTGTGAATCATTACAATGGTCCAGGCAGTGTAGGCAGTATCATGTTCAGCGGCTTGTTCGTCCATCTCACAATTTGAGTTGTGTGATCTCACATAGATTCGTAGAAAATGTGACAGCTGGGTAGTTTACTGTGCATTGCTCGGTTTATTTTCAGCTGAAGATGGTATGCGTTGGAACTGTAATGCTTACATAACATATTGGATGCAAATTACCATCACCACACTTTCCCAGCAGCAACCTCTTGACTTGAGTGGACATTTTCAATGTGTAATGACTTAATTTGGATAGTTAGTGTTAACATTTTGTCAAAAAACAACAACTATATGTTGGAAAAATGTTCAAATGTCTCCTGATCTTCCTTTGTTTCAATGGGTTCATCTAATCATATTCTTGTGAGAGCAACATCTCTCTGGCTATTCTCAAAGAGTTGCCTCAGCACTGGCGAGTCTGGCAGTTCCTTCAAGCAGATTGGCAGGAACTGCAAGCAGCCATCTCAGTTCAGGACTGGTCTCTTATATCTACTGCCCCTGATATTAACTCAGCCTGGGAATTATTCCACAGAAACTTGAGCTCTCCCTTCTGCACAGAGCTATCCATGTTGTCCTCAGTTATCCTACCCTTCTTCCTGCCCATGGTACACTGAATGCCGTGGTAAGGCAATCGCTCACAATCGGCTTGCCTTCACTTCTTTGAAAGCAAACCCGACTGAAGGAAATCTCAGCTCATTCCACAATTCCCGCAACAAGTGTGTGTCCACTCTCAGGAGCCCCAAAAAACATCTGTCCAACCTCAAGAATGAACTTTCAAAATTGTCTCTTTATTATAAAAAAAACCGGGTGGTGCATGATAAAGTCTGTCTCCGAGTATGCTCCCCTTCCATCACCTCCCTGTCTTCACATGGCACAAGAGCCGACTCCGCTCGTGAGAAGCCCGAATGCCTCAATTTTGTGTTTACTTCCAAATCGTATGTCCCCAACCCCTCACTCTCTGTAATAACCTACCCAGTTGCACTAAACTCCTTCTGGACTGTCTTTTACACCTGAGAAGGCAGATAAACTTCTGGAAACCCTCAACTCTGATTCTGCAACTGGACCGGATCAGCTCATGTATGCCATAAACACAATGCAACAACTAGACCGGATCAGCTCTGAATCTGCAACATCGGTTCACTTGTGCCATAAACCTGCTCCGCTGCTCTTTTCACCCTATCATTTGCCTGAGATCATCTTCCATCTGCTTGGAAGTCAGCTAACATCACCATATTACATTAACAAGGTGGAAACACTGATCCCCTGAACTACCGACATGGTAGCTTACTTCCAATCATCAGCAAGGTTATGGAATCCATCATGCCGGTTGATATGAAATCCTTCCAAAAAAAAAAAATTCTGCTATTTTAACAGACTGCTCTCATTTCGACCTCTCCTTCATTCCTTGCCTAAAAAATCCAACTGTTACAGCGCTTCTTCTCTCCATTCTCTGAATTCGACTTTATTGCATCCATCAAGAATTGTGTTAAATCGCATCTCTGAACTAAAACTTTTTTAAAAACCACAGTTTGCAATGAATTTTCGCTTTCCATCAACCATTCTTTTTTTCCAACTTCAGTGCCAACTCACCCCTCACTCTCACTCTCACTAAGCAACCATCCCACTCTTCTCCCTCCCAGCAGGCACACGACGTCAGTATGAAAGATTCACGACGTCGGGAATCGGCCGCTTGGTTGTACAACCAGATCACGACGCGGAACAGCCGCAGCGCGCAGCGCGATTATCGAAAACTGTTTTTTCTGCCTCGTGTGTTGCCATGGTGACCGCTTTTCCACCTCGTGACGTGTGTGGTTGTGTCTGCCTTTCACCGGAGGAGAGATCTGATTGGCTAATTCCTATTTCCGCGTCACGAGCCGCCATTTGCAAGCTTTGGTTGAACTTTTGAACTTTCCCCTGTTTCTGAGTGTGACACACAATCCGTTTTAATCTGCAGAAGACTTCCGCTTTTATAGTTAAAATTATCTTCCGCCGTGATCATTTTTGGTAAGTATAATATTATAAATCGATTTTATGTCTGCTTTTGTTTTTGGACGTTTTAAGGATCACAGAATCCATGATGTGTTCCTGTTACCGGTGTGATGGAATCTATATCGTTACATTCAATGTAATCTCTCCCGGGCCCTTCGGGCCACTCGAGTGGTGGTTCGAGCCTTGGATTCGGGAACGTTCATCTGACGATCGAATCCTCTAACACCCGATTTCATCGTTCGTTTATCACGTTTAGCTGTTGCTGATATAGCCCTGATCGGCCTGGAGTTGCGGGCAGGAACAAGCCCTCATCGATCTATAATTCCAGGTGTGTGTGTGTGTGTGTGTGTGTGTGTGTGTGTGTGTGTGTGTGTGTGTGTGTGTGTGTGTGTGTGTGTGTTCCATTTTGTATCCCTACCAGCATAATCAGTTATTGCGGAGACTCTGCTCAAAGGCGGTAGGATGGCACATTCTGCCTTCAAATTACCCCTCAATCTGGCAATGGTCGACAAAGCAATTTGCAATGTGAAAAATGATTCTAGACGAGGTACGCTCCTCAAACACTGTACCTTCATTGTGTGAGATGAATGTACCATGTCGCACAAGCAGGCATTTGAGGCACTTGACCGAACTCTCCAAGATATTTTTTTGTACTTCCATTTGTCATGGTGGCATGATTTCATACTTTCAACTGGCTATGATCAACGGTGCATTGCCACTGCGACCGAGTACGGGGGCACCACTGATGCAATGCCCCATTACCAGTTCACTGGTGCTCATTTTACGGACCTCAGAAGGATGACAGGCTGAGTTAACCCCACCTGTTGCTAATTCAGTGGCTGACAGGGCTCAAACTCAGAACCCTAAGATCCCAAGCCAGCTACCCTTGTTCAACACCAGGCTTGTTCAACATTGGTGATGATACAATTGAGCCTGATAGTGGTGACGGCCTCATCCTCCACAAAAATCTGGCTGCAGTCGTGAGTTCTGACAACGATTTGATAAACAGCATTTTTTCTAATTTTTAGCTCACCTGGAACATAGTTCCAGAGAGCTTATGAGATGGCACACCATCAGTCAGTCAATCGATCAGTCAGGCAGTCCATCCATCCATAAACACTTGCAACTTCTCACAAACTACACATATGTTTGCAATGAAACTTAGCCACAACCTTCATCACTCAGTATGTACCAAAGTTTCTTCACGACATTAAAAATATTGGGGTCTAAAGGGTTATATGGTGGAGGGGGTGGGGGCTTGCCCCCAAAATATGTCTTTGCTTTCTTCTCCGGAACGACACATACAATTTTGATGAGACTTGGCCACGACCTTCATCAACCGTGATGTACGACAGTATCAAAGTCTGTTCATGCTTTTTAACAAATCAAAGTTTCAGGAGGTTTACCTGTGTGTGGAGTGGGGGGGGGGGTGGGGGGTTGCTCCTCAAAATAGGTATTTCCCATAACATTGGTTCATTTGGTACATTTTGCTCATTCTGTCCCACGTTGACTTCCTCCTTAGTATCGTTATTCTACGAGGTGAGCACCCAGGGTATTGCCCCAGGCTTCTTTCCCTAAATAAGATCAGTCTGAGTAAAGAAAGCAGCTGATAGACAAAGCTCAGGTATAAAGAAGATGGTGTGTTGGTATGTTGGACAATATGAGATGGCAATAAACTGCTGTCCTGATGAAGGACTGGAGGGAAAACTGAGACTGGACAGGGAGACAATTCTACAGAGAGAGAAAAGTACAAATGCGTAGAAATGAACAGAACGGAATGGGTTATGGGTTAAATGGTTTCAACCTGGGAGTTGGAGGTTGGGTGGGAGGCATGTGGCAGAGGAAGGAGAGTGAAAATTGGGGGGGGGGAGGAAGGCGAAGTTTGAAAGAGCAGCTGGTTGACCCTCTATGCCTTGGTTGACCCCTCCATTGAGCCTCAACTTCTAAATGTCTAAACAATCCTCCAACTTCAAGTTTTCTCTTTTTCATTTCCTGCCATCACAACCACACTGCCATTCCCCATTTCATGTCAAGTCTTAGTTTTACATTTTTCACCAATTCGGAAATTATTTTTGTGGTCTTGAAGACATTTTCAGGTTATCCTTTGGTGTTTTTGAGCAAGGATGATGATGATGTAACATTATGTTAGCATGTGAAAGGCCCAGCTTCTATTGCTCTATTGTTTTTGGAACTTCAAAATCTCATATACAGTACCAACACGGAAGTTAAACTCTTCAAAAAGATTTCCCCTACTTCAACCAAAACATACCCTCATAGTTTGTAACCTAATCAAACAATTCCTCACATTGTAGGTTCAATTAAGGGAGAGGTTGTACTCACTTAGGCTTGGGGAACAAATCATAAGTTGAGTTGAATGCCTCTAAACTTTATTGATCTGTATAAAATGTGTAATAAAAACAATTGCAGTTATTTCATTGGACATACGAGGTATTCATTGCTGAAAATATTAGGGTGGCCTAAAAGTCGCTTTCGTATTCCCCAGTGAAGCATTCCTTCTTAAACTCGTTTAATATACAGGTTTTTAATTGTGCAGTACTTACAATAACTAGAACGGCACGCAGTAGAGCGCATACCTCTGCCAGGCTGAACAGTTTACGATTTGTATCCCACCAATAGGTCGGATCTGGAGCCGGACCTGAACCGAAATCGAATTGGCTTATTCTTGTCACCTAATCAGCTCATCCACCAAGTTTTGTCATAACTCGTCCACAACGTTTTGAGATATCATGATATGTATCGTTTTTGGTCCCATCTCTCAATGGTGAAGACTCAAGAAAATAATTCTCTGATTCGGATCTTCACCAAAATCGAATCCATTCTTCCTTGTCACACACCCAACGTGCCCACCAAGTTTCATCCGAATCTGTCTATAATTTTTTGAGAAATCCTGCTCACAGACAAGCAAACACAGACAGACGTGTAAACATAACCTCCGTCCACCTTTTGTGGCGGAGGTAATGAATCTGTCATTGTATCTGCATGATGGAGCATACACAGATACAATGATTGAATGGTCATTGTAAGTACTGTACAATAAAACCTATATTTTTTTTATAAAAGTGTCAGACCAAATGCTTTACCGGAGAGGAGGAAAGCGACTGTTTGGCCACCGTGTTCAGCCGTTTGAAGAGAAATCATCAAAAGCAATAGAAGTGCTTTCAGGTGAACACAACTCGTGTTGTGCCTCTTTGTTTATCCATCATTAAAGGACATTTTACAGTCCTCGTAAAGCACTCCATGTGTGGAACTCCTGGGGTGCTGCATCCCCTTTCACAATAAACCAAGCTTTGCTATTGTCACTTTCCACAGCTTGAGGTGTCTCCTAATTGCCAACACCCAGAAATAGCCAAGCTCTTTGAATCAGTTTTTCACTTGATTCCTAAAATGTACGTGAGAGAAATAATTAGTGAGGAAATGAGACATTCAGTTAAGCAATTAATATGTGAAAGTGAGGTTTTATTATCCAGCATTCACATTAGTGCCAATAATACATGCACCTGGAATTAAGAGTGTGGCGGGGCAAGATGCCCACCCCAGATACAATCTTGGGTCCTGGTTATATGTTCGATGTCATGACGATTCACAGCACAGCGCTCTCTGGTTGAAGAAGATGGAGCGGGAAATTATTGGGAGGAACAATGCTGCGATGTGCTACGGTGAAACTGGATATCAACCTGGTATACATCGAAGTGTTATCAGAAGATTCCTCTGCAAACATCAGCAAACCAATGGTGTTAAAATATTGACGGATCAGGCCAGATTATATCTGTGGCTTGTTGCAGGTATCATGCAAACCTGTACTAACCTGTTTCATGGTCGGGTTGTCGGCGACTAAACTGGGTCCCCCACCAGGTTTTCTGGTAAGGAATGTGTATGGATATGCACACCCAGTAGAATTAAAAACAAAACCTGTCAAATGGCGGAGGAGCTCCTTGTGAGCCAACGGCCATCCATATCTTGTGCCCAACTGTGTCTGGAGATGTCCTCCTGCAGTAGGGTTGCTTTTTTTTTTTAGGAGGTTGATGGCAGTGTTCACACTCTTATCACCGTAAAACACTTCATTCCGCAAAACCCACATATGCAAAGAAAATTGAAAACCCACTCCGTGGGAGTACCTGCTGTGCTGCTGCCCTTTGCAGGGCAGCTCACTGGATGATGGGATTGGGGCAAAGTCTTCAGGACCCTCATTCCTTGATGATGGGAGGAAAAGCATGGGGTAACATTCCCAGGTCAGATTGTGGGTGTGTGTGGCAGAGTGGTACTGAGGTGTTGTGCACCAGACGGCGGTTTCCTTCGGTTAACCTGAGGCGGTCCCTTCAGGTGGGTGCCTCGAATGTCATCCCTAAGAGAGGATGATCACCCATCTCTGTTATCACCTGAGCTCAAGCATTTGAACATCGGTATTGCAGCACTCTCTGGGGTTCGGACCAGATAGTGGCGAGATCATGGTGGGTGGTTGTACCTATTTTTGTTCTGGGTGCTCTGATGGTTACCATGTCCAAGGAGTCGCTGGAGCTGTGTCCATTAAGCTGACTCCAATGATAATTGAGGTAACATAGGCCAACGAGCGTATTATGAGACGAAGGATTCGTCACTACTTGGGTGTCATTTCCCTGGTCTCTGTCGATGCTCCGACTGAGGCGAGTGCTCTCACCATGAAGGACGCATTCTGTACCACGCTCGAGTCTGTGGTTGATCAGCGCCCCAGGCGAGATACTCTTCGAGTCTTGGGGGTTTCAATGCATCGACTGGCATTGATTGGGATGGTTATGAGACATGTGTTGGTCCCCATGTGTCTGGAACTGTGAACCAGAATAGCACCAAGTTCCTTGACTTTGAAGAAGTCGTGGATTTAGGGTGGCTGGTTCATGGTTTCAGTGCCCACAAGCTCATCGCTGGACTTGGTATTCCAATGCTGGTGGTGTGGCAAAGGAGATTGACCATGTGTTCGTTGATGGTCGCTGGAGGATGATCAAGAACCGCGGGGTCTACCGGAGTGCTCAGTTGCTCAAGACCGACCACAGGCATGTCATAGCAACTCTGAAGTTGCACCTTAAATCCAGAAGAATGGTACCATCCCAGCCTAGGCTGGATGTTGGCAAGCTCAAAAATGAGAGGGTAGCTGAGGAGTTTGCGAACAGGCTGAATGGAGACTTGTGGGTCTGGGTGCTTTGGGGAATCCTGAAGAGTTGCGGAGTGCCTTCAAGACCACCGTCCTTGATGTTGCCGCTGGATGTCTTGGAACTCACAGGAGGGCAAAGAAGAATTTTGTGTCTCAAGAGACACTGGATACCATTGATCAGTGTTGCAGGGCAAGGCTTAATGGCAGAGCTGAGCTCTTCAGGGAGTTGAGGTATAAAACTGTATTTCTGCTGAGGGAGGACAAGGAGGCCTCTGTGCGAAGAATCTGTGAGGGGGTAGAGCATCACCTGTGGTAAAGTGATTCTCATCTTGCTTACATGGGAATTTGCACATTGTGTTCTTCCAAGCCCATCCCTGGGTGCATTGCAGTCAGAGCAGAGGGTGGTGGGCTCTTCACAGAAGAGTCCGAAGTGAAAGCCCACTGGGCCAGTTACTTTGAGCTGATGTCCCAGGCTGACCCATCAGCTGTGGAGTTTGAAGTCAGAAATGTTACTATCCCTATTCCTGACCTTCCAATCAGCCGTGATCCACCTTTGTTTGTGAAAAACAAGCTGCGATGAACAGGTTGAAATGGTGTAAATCTCCTGGGATCTGTGGCATCCATGCTGAACTTCTCAAGGCTGGTGGAAATGCTGTACTCATGTCATTGCATGCAGTTCTTTGCTCTGCCTGGAACACAGGCATCATCCCAACTGACTAGAAGACCGGCCTTGTTGTCCTTCTCTGGAAAGGGAAGGATGATCGCCAGGATTGCAACAACTACCGAGGGGTGACGCTGTTCTCAGTGCCAGGTACATTCTTTGCTCAGATAATTCTTGACAGGATTTCGCTACCGTCTACTTGAGCACCAGTGCTCAGAGCAGTCAGGCTTTACAACAAAGAGGTCAACATGACTATATCCTTCCTCTTCAGGTCCTCAACGAATGCAGATGAGAGTGTCAGCAGTGGCTGCTTGCAGTCTATGTTGATCTCTGCAAAGCGTTTGATTCAGTGAATTGCGATGCCCTCTGGAGGATTCTTGGTCTTCATGGGGTGCCAGAAAAACTGATGAATCTGATGTTTGAATGATACTCTGGTACTGAGAGTGCTGTAAGATGTGGTGATACCATCTCTCACTTATTTCCAGTTGTTACTGGAGTTCATCAGGGGTGTGTACTGGCCCCAACACTTTTCAGCACTTGGATGGACTGGATTCTGTGGAGGATGTCGGACAGATGAAGCTGCGGTGCATCATTTGGGAATGTCAAGATCGCTGACAGTGATTCCACAGATGATACAGGCATCTTTGCAAAGACTGGATATCGTTTTGGAAGCCTTCGAGGTGCTGAATGAGGAGTTGGAGCTGCTGAGATTACGGGTTCCTGGGTCAAAAGTAAGATCCAGGCTTTCAATGACATCTTGGATGCTGCTGTCTTGGCTGTATCTGTTTTTGGTGAGGATGTTGAAGTCACAGAGAGATTCGCTCATCTTGGCAGTGATATTCATGTCCCTGCTGGCTGTGAGCCAGAGGTCAGTGTATGTCTGGGTCAGGCCTAGGCAGTCAAGGATCCACTGGATCATGGGGTGTGGCACTGTCGGTACCTGTGCAGGAGGATGAAAGTCCGAGTCTTCAGGTCCTTGGTGCTTACAATCTTGCTCTGCAGATGAGATTTGGACTCTGACCAGAGATCTGAAATGGAGACTTAATTTCTTTGGTGCCAGGTCTCTTTGGAGAATCCTTGGCTATTGCTGGTCGGACTTTCTGTCGAACGAGCTGTTGCTGAGAGAGACTGAAATAAGATTTATTACCTGCATAGTCCATGAGCATCAGCTGCGGCTGTATGGACATGTGGCTCATTTTCTTGATGCTGATCCTGCTCAACAGATTCTCTCAGCAAGGGAGTCTCATGACTGGAGGAGGCCAATGGGCCGGCCACGTGCCTCATGGTTGCAACAGGTTGATCAGCATGTCAAGAAGATGGGGATGGGCCAAGTATCTGCCTGGGGGATGGCCAGACGGAGGCCCCTGGAGTACCGCCGTAAGTGGATGCAGCAATGCGCTGCTCTAACACATGCTCCCATACCTGACCTGACAAAACAGGCCTCAGTGTAGATGTCCCAGGTTGCCCTCTAACAGAAAAGATACAGCTCTGATCATAAGGCTTGTCAGTCATATTTATTTTGCCACAAGCACAGAGTTGTATGAATGGAATCTCCCTCGGTGGTTTTCTAAAAGAACTGTTCAGAACCAGCTTCATGCTGAAAGTTACAAAGCCAGGAGATTGATAAGTCCTCTTTTTATCCCAGACCAAACAGCGGTCCACTTGGCATTGTGTCGGGCACATCATCACTGAAACCAAACAACCTGGAGGAAGATCCATTGGTCTGATGAGAGCCAATTTCTCCTTCTGGTGACAGTAGAACTCGAAATTGATGGCAACCGAACACAGCCTGTACACCCAAGAACATTTTAGAGTCCATCCCGTTTGTGGTGGATCCATTATAATACGGGACTGCCTGTTATGATTACAAACTTGACATGCTGTAGTTCCTGTATTGAGTAACCTGACAGTCAAAAAGTATCATTCATCGAAACATTTTGGATCATGTTTCACATTTTAACAACCACTCACTTCTAACAAGACCTGTATTCATGGATGACAAAGCCAAATCCCTCCGTTCTTATACAGTTATCAACTTCTTGTGAAACAATCCCATCACAACATTGTCCTGGCCAGCAAGGTGTCCTGATTTAAATCTAATAAAGCATGTTTGGGAAATTTTGTGGCTAAATTTAAGAAAATGGACCCACACGTGTATACTCCAGCACAGTTGGAAGTTGATTTGCACCAGGAATGGCAGGCTGGCAGGATGGCCAAGATTAGAGGGATGTGCACACCCCTCTAAGCTGTCTCACCTGGGTTTGAATCTCAACACAGCAATAAACCGTCATCCTGTTGTTTCACAGGTAAGGTGATTAATCAATATGTGCGCCGTCACTCGGATGGATATCAAACGAGGTGTCCCGTATTCTGGCATTAGATGGTGGACGTTTAAGATTCCATGATGTCCTTCGTGAAGAATAGGCAAGCTATCGTCGACACCATGAACATTCCAAATTCCTGGCATAACCAGCAGAGGGCACTGTATCAGTGGCACAGCCTCACCCTCAGCCAATGATGCTACCCCACGGCCTTGTGCTGCATACGAAAGACGAAGAACCAGGAATGGCAACAACTCCAGGCATTGGATAATTTATCTCCAGCGGCTTCTTTTGGGATGAGAAGGAAGGTTGTAGCAGTGTTGTTCTCATGGTGCTTACACACAATCATTAATTATTGACCTTTTGAGATAGTCACTCCATTGTGACATTATTGTATGTCATCATTGACTGGTCTTAAGCCCGACATGATATCACAGGGTGTTTCCAGCAGCCCCATTCCAAAATCAGCATGTTTTTTTTTGCTGTAAAACATTGCCATTACAGACATCCTCATTTTGTCATATGAATTAACAAAACCTCTGAGTTATTGCTGGGATTGAGGAAAACGCAGCCTGTGCTTACCTCTCCTCCATGTGTATCTCAGCATCTCAAAGACCATTCCTGTTGGTGAGATTCTACTACTTATAAGTAGTATAATGGCCCAAGTCTATAAAAATAATGACCTGCCTAACGCCGAACAGAAAAGAGAATGGATGTTTTAGCGTGGGGGGCAGCTCATTATTCTGTGAGCCTCGATGTATTTCAATCATCTCTTGAATCCCACACTCCTCCACCCAAGAAGGGTGTGTGAGTGAAGTAACTCCATATCGGTTTGTATGCGTTGTTATCGGCCCTGTTGCAACAATTTACCTCGAAGAACAACTTTGATTCCTGAGTATACATTGCCAATTTAGTCCGACAGGATGGTGCAGAGGTGGTGCTTTTACTTTTGAGTTGTCGTCTGGATTCGATTCGTGACTTCAAGATTTACAAGAAGCATCGTCCCTCAAATGGATGCTAAGCTGGGGGTGTCTGCTGTTAGGTGGAACATTACATTATTTTCTGACATAAGCAGTTGACAGATGATGCGAGGATATTGTAGCTGCTAAATGTTTAAACAATGCTACGTTTGAGAGCCCCTTCCACTGTGAAAGTGGCACATGCTAAGACGTTGCTTTGACAGGACACTTCATATGCTGAATACATTCTCAGCTCAACTAAACGACTCCTGAACAACAAAGTCGGAATCTTCATCCATCTTGGAATCCGAGTGACACTACTCATTGCTTTTCATATTTTTCAAATACCGAACATCTCTAACAAAGGCGGTCATTGCATCAGAAAACATTCGACTTGATGTTTAACACATTTGTTATTTAAAGATGTGGTTGATGCATTGTGCTGGGTGTGGGGTGGCACGATTGTAAGAAGACTGAGCTGGCATCTCAGATGTAGTGCGTTGAGATTCTATTAAGGCAGCGAGCAATAGTAAGGGTGTGGATTCCAGCTGGTCCTGAGATAATCAGATTGTTGGTAATACCCAACTGGCTAATTAATGACTTGGGAGAGGTAATCAGAAAGCTTCACCTGGAATGATCTACATGTACTGTGGTTCCAGTATACAAACAATGGTCGACTCTTGGCACCCCCAGGGCAGCTGAGAATAAGTATGGAGATGGCAGTGGATCAAAATGAGTTTCCTTCGAAGGGACTTCAGTGCAGGAGGAGGCCACTCGGCCTCTCAAGCCTGCACAATGGTTGTTTGTCCCTGCCCTTTCCGTTTTTTAATGCTGAGCATCAAGCGAGGAAGCAGCACGTACCATTTTTGAAGTCCTTGGTATGACTCGGCCGGGGTTCAAACCGCCAACCAACCATTCAGAGCAAACGCTCCAACCATTAAGACACCAGGTCTAGCAAATACTGCCTGGTGAAAAAAAATATCTCTCTCGACGAATAATAGAAAAATATATCAAAAAAAAAAATCTGTTTCTGATCTTAAACCTGTGGAATGTACACATATTCCTGCAGCTTTGTTACATTAAGCATTGCCAATTAAGGTGTATCCAGAACTCAGAGTTGGTGAAGCATCAGATCTCCGTCGTGTGTTCTCCTACAAGGTCACTTGCAAGGTGTACTTGTTGCTGGTATGAGATTAAAAAGTTTGACTTTTGAAGATTTACAATAGCGAACTGAATATTATGTGCTGGGATACGTGCAGGTTCCGTGATACATTTGCAAGCGTGTACAAGCAGGCAACATTGAGAACCTGAATTGTCTGAAAACACTGTTTTCAGTTTTTGTTTTGTTTTTTCAGCAAGTTGTTTTTTTAATGGGATAATTAAGACTAAACTGATGTGTGAAAGCACATTTAATTAAATAATTGGGACTCAGGACAGAAGGTTCAGTCGTTTGACACAAAATGTGTCATCAAGTGCATACATTGTTTAATTCGGTTAGCACGTTAAGCTGATTATGAGTCGTCTTCCCATTGGCTCTTAGATTCCATGAAGAGAAAATGGATCAAAACAGGTATTCCCTCTTCACTTCGTATCTTTCCTTAAGTGCTATGACATTGATCTCAGGAGTCGGTGCTTTGCTTTTTGCAGTTTTAGTGCCATATGAAGGACTTTGCACATTGGTTGGCCTAATGGTCATGCAAAAATTACTTTGGCAAAAAAAACACTTACCATAACATTTAAACCTGTATGCTGAACCTTTCAATGGTTTCCATAAGGCCCCTTGCTTATTCGTCTCCTTCCGGTTTCACTGGAGGGGACTACAGGTTTGCTCTGTCCATCTGTCCATCCATCTGTCCATCCGTCCCACCTGTGGTTTTTTTTTCAAACTTTTTTTTCCCATACCCTTTAACATATTCAATTGAAACTTGGTACATATCTTTATTATGATAAGTTGCAGAGCAAGTTCGAGTTTCAGGGAGTTTCGTCAATATTTCACAGAGTTATGCCCTTTTTAAACATAGAAAATATCAGATCGGTAGAAGACATGTATTGCAAAGCAATTGTCCCTCTTGTTCATGATTAAATTCTACAATCACCAAATTATAACCAGTAACCTTCATACAAAGGGTGGAATTTGTTCCGTAAGACCAAGGTAAGACTTTCATGTGATATCTGTAATCTTCTTCGTTCATATGCAGCACAAGGCTACGTGGTAGCATCATTGGCTGAGGGTATGGCTGTGACGTTGATGCAATGCCCTCTGCTGGTTAGAGCAGGAATTTGTAATTTGGCCATGTTGCAGGCGATAGCTCGCCTACTCTTTGTGAAGGACACTATGGCATCTTCAACATCCACCAACTAATGTTGGCAAACGGGTCACCCAGTTTAACGTGTATCTGACTGACAGCGCACTTACTGATGAACCACTCTGTGTGTGAAACACCAGAATGAGAGTTTATAGCTGGGTCGGGATTCCAACCCAGAATGGACAGCTGAGAGGGGAGGATGCGTACCTCTAGATCATCCTGTCAGTCCATATCTGCAATGATGATGCATTTAAAAATTGTCAATTCAGCACAAGAACCTACTTTCATCGTTGTCATCTCTGAATTCATTTGTGTTGAAATACCAAATTATCCATTCATAATGATTGATCTACCTTCATTATCATTGATTGATCATTAAAGATTGATCCACCTTCATTTTGGTTTAGTTTGCGAGGGGATCAAGGGAATCACACTAATTATTATTGGGTGAGCTTGCAACTTATTGGCTAAAAAGTGCCTAATCCTGTTCAATGTTTAATATCGATTAAAATTAGATGTATAATGTTCTTCTCAATGTGTCAGGTCAGGTTCGATCTGTGACCTGCTACAGGTGCCATGTAAACCTGTACTAACCTGTTCCATGGTCGGGTTGTCGGCGACTAAACCGTCTCCCCCACCAGGTTTTCTGGTGAGGAGGGTGTTTGGATATGGACACCCAGCAGGATTAAAAACAAAACCTGTCAAAGGGCGGAGGAGCTCCTTGTGAGCCAACGGCCATCCATATCTAGTGCCCAACTGTGTCTGCGGACGTCCTCCTGCAGTTGGGTCACTTCTTATTAGGAGGTTGGTGGAAGGATTTGCACTCCGGCCACCGTAAAACCCTTCATTCCGCAAAACGCAAAAACGCAAAAAAATCTGAAAACCCACTCCGTGGGAGTACCTCCTGTGCAGCTTCCCTTCGCAGGGCAGCTCACCGGATGACGGGATTGGGGCAAAGCCTTCGGGACCCCCAATCTTTGATAGGAGGGAAACCACGGGGTAACATCCCTGGGTCAGATTGCGGGAGAGTGTGTCGGAGTGGTGCTGAGGTGTCGTCCACCAGACGGCGGTCTCCTTGGGTTAACCTGAGGCGGTCCCTTCGGGTGGGTGCCTGGAATGTCCTATCCCTAAGAGAGGATGTTCACCTGTCTCTGTTATCATCTGAGCTCAAGCATTTGAACATCGGTATTGCAGCACTCTCTGGGGTTCGGACCAGATAGTGGCGAGATCATGGTGGGTGGTTGTACCTATTTTTGTTCTGGGTGCTCTGATGGTTACCATGTCCAAGGAGTTGCTGGAGCTGTGTCCATTAAGCTGACTCCAATGATAATTGAGGTAACATAGGCCAACGAGCGTATTATGAGATGAAGGATTCGTCACTACTTGGGTGTCATTTCCCTGGTCTCTGTAGATGCTCCGACTGAGGAGAGTGATCTCACCATGAAGGACGCATTCTGTACCACGCTCGAGTCTGTGGTTGATCAGTGCCCCAGGCGAGATACTCTTCGAGTCTTGGGGGTTTCAATGCATCGACTGGAACTGATAGGGACGGTTATGAGGTGTGTGTTGGTCCCCATGGGTCAGGAACTATGAACCAGAATGGCACTGGATACCATTGACCAGAGTCGCAGGGCCAGGCTGAATGGCAGAGCTGAGCTGTTCAGGGAGCTGAGGCGTAAAACTGTACGTGCACTGAGGGTGGACAAGGAGGGGTATGTGCGAGGAATCTGTGAGGGGGTAGAGCATCACCTGTGGACAGGTGATTCTCGTCCCGCTTACAGGGGAATTCGCGCATTACGTTCATCCAAGCCCATCCCTCGGAGCACTACAGTTCGAGCAGAGAGTGGTAGGCTCTTGACAGAGGAGTCTGAAGTGAAGGCCCGCTGGGCCGGTTACTTTGAGCGGTTGTACCAGGCTGATCCCCCAACTGTCGAGTTGGACGTCAAGGGTGTTACAATCCCTGTTGCTGACCCTTGAATCAACTGTGGTCCACCTACGCTTGTGGAAACACGGGCTGCGGTGAACCAGTTGAAACGGGGCAAAGCTCCAGGGATCTGTGGCATCCATGCCGAACTTCTCAAGGCTGGTGGAAATGCTGCACTCGTGTCGTTGCATGCAGTTTTGTGCTCTGCCTGGAACACAGGCATCATCCCAACTGACTGGAAGAGGGGCCTTGTTGTCCCTCTCTGGAAAGGGAAGGGTGATCGCCAAGACTGCAACAACTACCGAGGGGTGACGCTGCTCTCGGTGCCGGGCAAGGTCTTTGCTCGGATAATTCTCGATAGGGTTCGCCACCATCTGCTTGAGCACCAGCGTCCAGAGCAGTCAGGCTTTACACCAAAGAGGTCAACGATTGACCGTATCCTTGCACTTCGTGTCCTCACCGAACGCAGACGAGAGTTTCGGCAAGGGCTGCTTGCAGCCTATGTTGATCTCTGTAAAGCGTTCGATTCAGTGAATCGGGATGTCCTCTGGAGGATTCTTGGTCTTCGTGGGGTGCCACCAAAACTGATCGATCTGATGTCTGAACTCTACTCTGGTACTGAGAGTGCTGTGAAGTGTGGTGGTACCATCTCTGACTTATTTCCAGTTGTTACTGGAGTTCGTCAGGGATGTGTACTTGCCCCCACACTTTTCAGCACTTGTATGGACTGGATTCTAGGGAGGATGTCGGAGAGATCAAGTTGCGGTGCGTCATTTGGGAATGTCAAGATCTTGGACCTTGACTTTGCAGATGATGCAGTCATCTTTGCGGAGACTTTAGACATCCTCTTGGGGGCCCTTGAGGTGCTGAATGAGGAGTCGGAGCCGTTGGGATTACGGGTTTCTTGGGTCAAAACTAAGATCCAGGCTTTCGGTGACATCTTGGATGCTGCTGTCCTGTCTGTGTCTGTTTGTGGTGAGGATGTTGAGGTCGTGGAGAGATTCACTTACCTTGGCAGTGATATTCATGTCTCTGCTGGCTGCGAGTCAGAGGTCAATAGACGTTTGGGTCGGGCCTGGGGAGTCATGGATTCACTGGATCATGGGGTGTGGCGCTGCCGGTACCTGTGCGGGAGGACGAAAGTCCGAGTCTTCAGGTCCTTGGTACTTCCAGTCTTGCTCTATGGGTGCGAGACTTGGACTCTGACCAAGGATCTGAGACGGAGACTTAATTCCTTTGGTACCAGGTCTCTTCGGAGAATCCTTGGCTATCGCTGGTCGGATTTTGTGTCCAACGAGCGGTTGCTGAGAGAGACTCGGATGAGATTTGTTACCTGCATAGTCCGTGAGCGTCAGTTGCGGCTGTATGGACATGTGGCTCGTTTTCCTGACTCTCATCCTGCTCACCAGATTCTCTCAGCGAGGGAGTCTCATGAGTGGAGGAGGCCAGTGGGTCGACCACGTGCCTCATGGTTGCAACAGGTTGACCATCATCTCAAGGAGATGGGGATGGGCCTGGCATCTGCCTGGGGGATGGCCAGACGGAGGCCCCTGGAGTACCGGCGGAAAGTGGACGCAGCGACGTGCTGTTCTGGCACATGCTCCCATACCTGACCTTCTCAATGTGTCAGGCCAAGCCACATTAGATCTGTGACTTGCTCCAGGTACCAAGTAAACCTGTACTAACCTGTTCCATGGTCGGGTTGTCAGCGCCAAAACCTTCTACCCCACCAGGTTTTCTGGTGAGGAGGGTGTATGATATGGACACCAAGCAGGATTAAAAACAAAATCTTGCAAAGGGCGGAGGAGCTCATTGTGAGCCAATGGCCATCATCCATATCTAGTGCCCAACTGTGTCTGCGGACATCCTCCTGCACTTGGCTTACTTTTTTTAGGAGGTCGGTGGAAGGATTTGCACTCCAGCCACCATAAACCTTCACTCCGCAAAACCCACAAATGTAAGGAAATCTGAAAACCCACTCCATGGGAGTTCCTCCTGTGCTGCTGTCCTCCACAGGGCAGCTGACCAGATGAAGGGATTGGGGCAAAGCTTTCAGGATCCCAATTCTTTGATGATAGGAGGAAAACCATGGGGAAAACCTTCAGGGTCAGATTGTGGAGGTGTGTGGCAGAGTGGTGCTGAGGTGTCGTCCACCAGACAGCGGTCTCCTTGGGTTAACCTGAGGCAGTCCCTTTGGGTCGGTGCCTGGAATGTCCTATCTCAAAGAGAGGATGATCACCTGTCTCAAGTGTTTGAACATCGGTATTGCAGCACTCTCTGGGGTTCAGAGACTAGATATTGGCGAGATAATGGTGGGTGGTTACACTTACAATTGGTCTGGTCGCTCTGATGGTTACCATGCCCAAGAAGTTGCTGTATCCGTGTCCAATAAGCTGACTCCAATGATAATTGAGGTAACACTGGTCAACGAGTGCATGATGAGACTCAGGATTTGTCACTCCTTGGGTGTCGTTTCCCTGGTCTCTGTATATGCTCCGACTCACGTGAGTGATCTTAACATGAAGGACGCATTCCATGCCATGCTCAATTTTGTCGTTGATCAGTGCCCCAGGCAAGATACTCTTCGAGTATTGGGGAATTTGAATGTATTGATAGGGATGGTTATGAGACATATGTTGGGCCCCATGGGTCTGGAACTGTGAACCAGAATAGCACTAAATTCCTTGACTTTACAAGAAGTCATGGACTTTGGGTGGTTGGTTCATGGTTTCAGCACCCACAGGCTCATCGCTGGACTTGGGATTCCAACACTGGTGGTGCGGAAAAGGAGATTGACCATGTGCTCCCTGATGGTCGCTGGAGGATGATCCAGAACTGCAGGGTTGACTGGAGTGCTCAGTTGTTCAATACCGACCACAGTCTTGTGGTAGCAACTCTGAAGTTTCAGCTTAAATCTGAGAGAATGGTACCATCCCAGCCTTGGCTGGACTTTGGCTCACTCAAGGATGAGAGGGTAGCCCAAGAGTATGCAAACAGGCTGAGTGGGGATTTGAGGGGTCTGGGTGCTTTGGGGAATCCTGAAGAGTTGTGGAGTGTCTTCAAGACTACCATCTTTGATGTTTCCAGTGAATGTCTTGGAACTCACCGTAGGACGAAGAAAAATTTTGTCTTTCAAGGGACACTGTATACCAGTGACCAGAGTTACAGGGCCAGGCTTAATTTCAGAGCTGAACTGTTCAGGGAGCTGAGGAGTGAAACTGTACATTCGCTAAGGGTGGAAAAGGAGACTGATGTGCGATGAATCTGTGATGAGATAGAGCGTCACCTGTGGTCAAGTGATCTCTTCCTGCTTGCAGGAGAATTCGCACATTGCATTCCTCCAAGCCCATTCCTCGGTGTACTGCAGTTAGAGCGGATGGTAATGGGCTCTTGACAGAGAAGTCTGAAGTGAAGGCCCGCTGGGCCGGTTACTTTGAGCGGCTGTCCCAGCCTGATCCACCAGCTGTCGAGTTGGATATCAGGGGTGTTACTATCTCTATTGCTGACCCTCCAATAAACTGTGATCCACCTTCATTCGTGGAAGCACAGGCTGTGGTGAACTGATTGAAATGGGATAATGCTCCTGGGATCTGTGGCATCCATGCTGAACTTCTCAAGGCTGGGTGAAATGCTATATTTGTGTTGTTGCATGCAGTTCTGTGCTCTGCCTCGAGCACAGGCATCATCCCAACTGACTGGAAGAAGGGCCTTGTTGTCCCTCTCTGGAAAGGGAAGAGTGATCACCAAGACTGCAACAAGTACAGAGGGGTAATGCTGCTCTCGGTGCTGGGCAAGTTCTTTGCTCAGATAATTATTGAAAGGGTTCACCACCATCTGCCATGCTCTTCAGGATCTAGATCAGCATCACCAGCATCTAGATAAGCACCATCTTATGCTTAAGCACCAGCATCTTAAGCACCAGCATCTTAAGCACCAGCATCTAGATCAGTCAGGTTTTACACCAAGTAGGTCAACGATTGACCGTATCCTTGCTCTTCAGGTCCTCACTGAACGCAGGCAAGAGTTTGGGCATGGCTGCTTGCAGCCTATGTTGATCCCTGTAAAATGTTTCATTCAGTGAATCGGGATGACCTCTGTGGGATTCTTGGTCTTCATGGGGTGCCACCAAAACTGATCAATCTGATGTCTGAACTCTACTCTGGGACTGAGAGTGCTGTGGGGTG
Organism: Eptatretus burgeri; assembly: GCF_056783735.1. Taxonomy (NCBI): domain Eukaryota; kingdom Metazoa; phylum Chordata; class Myxini; order Myxiniformes; family Myxinidae; genus Eptatretus; species Eptatretus burgeri. Next base: position 68,009,768 of record NC_140972.1, on the reverse strand, counting down.
TGGTGATGCCATCTCCAATTCATTTCCAGTTGTTACTGGAGTTCATCAGGGGTGTGTACTGGCCCCCACATTTTTCAATGCTTGTATGCACTGGATTCTGGGGAGGATGTCGGAGAGATAAAGCTGCGGGGTAGCATTTGGGAATGTCAAGATATCTGTCATTGATTTCGCAGATGATGCCGTCCTCTTTGCAGAGACTCTGGATATCCTTTTGGGGACCCTTGATGTGCTGAATGAGGAGTCAGAGCCACTGGGATTATGGGTTTCCTAGGTCAAAACAAATTTCCAGGCTTTCAATTACATCTTGGATGCTGCTATCTTGTCTGTACTTGTTTGTGGTGTCACTTGATGAGTGACACATGTTTCAATTACCCATGTTGGGGTCACAGAGAGATTCACTTACCTTGGCAGTGATATTCATATCTCTGCTGGCTGTGAGCCAGAGGTCAATAGACGTCTGGGTCGGGACTGTGCAGTCATGGATTCACTGGATCATGGGGTGTGACACTGTTGGTATCTGTGCAAGAGCACGAAAGTTCGAGTCTTCAGGTCCTTGATGCTTCCAGTCTTACTCTATGAATGTGAGACTTGGACTCTGACCAGGGATTTGAGATGGAGACTTAACTCCTTCGGTACCAGGTCTCTTTGGAGAATCTTTTGGCTGTCGCTGGTTGGACTTTGAGTCCAACGAGAGGTTGCTGAGAGGGACTCCGATGAGATTTCTTACCTACATAGTCCGTGAGCACCAGCTGCAGCTGTCTGGACATGTGGTTTGTTTTCCTAACACTGATCCTGCTCACCAGATTCTCTCAGCGAAGGAGCCTTGTGAGTGGAGGAGACCAATGGGCCGACCACATGCCTCATGGTTGCAGCAGGTTCATCAGCATCTCAAGGAGATGGGGATGGGCCAGGCATCTGCCTGGGGGATGGCCAGACGGAGGTTCCTGGAGTGTCAGCGGAAAGTGGACGCAGCGACGTGCTGCTCCGGCGCATGCTCCTATATCTGTCCTGACCTGACCTGACCTGCTCTATGAAATGTCTGGTCATACATTTGTTCATTTTGAGTCAAATTCATCTAAAACCACCATCCTTGTGCAGTATACCTGGTGTTGGCTTCATGGTTAGGGTAGTTAGGGTGTTGGCTTCAAATCCTGCTCAGCTGTTAAATTAATACCAGGTGGGGTTAACTCGGCCTGTCATCCTTCCGAGGTTGGCAAAATGAGTGCTAGCATGCTGGTATACTGTGTCAGTGTGGCGACCCGTTCAGGATTGTGTCCAATAGCTAAGGAGACTGCTTAAGCAGCACCAACGCTCTGCACAGAGTATGGTCCCAATCTCCTCTTCCTCGTGCAGTGCCTTCAAAAGGTGTAACGTTATGAAGAATGGTGATCAGACGAACTGTCCTGTTTGTTGTGTGGAATGTGGCGCGTGGGTGAGGGAGTGCTGGGCATCATGTTAAAGGGTTAGTTTCATAATTTGATCTTGTTAAGAATAGTGTGGACTATGTGATCGTATCACATAGATTTCCCCCCATTATAGTGGGGAAACTTAGCATAACAATTGTGCATTTTGTGAGGAAAGCACCAAATTTGGCACACGAGTAGCCTATCCTATTATGAACAGATTTGGATATTGGGCCATATCAAAATTTTTGATGGCAGTGGAAAATGGCTGCCACAGCCAACAGCGGCTGAATTTGAGATGGTCCAATACCCAAATCTGTTCATAATAGGATAGGCTACTAGTGTGCCAAATTTGGTGCTTTCCTCACAAAATGCACAAGTGTTATGCTATATTTAGCTAAGTTACCCCACTATTATACAGTACTTTCAGAAAGTATTCTCACCCCCCGACTTTTGTCACATTTTGTTGTTACAGCCTGAATTGAAAATGAAATATATTTAAATTTTTTTGTCACCGATCAACACAAAGTACCCCATAATGACAAAGTATTAACTTTTTTTTTTGAAATTTTTACAAATCAATTAAAAATGAAAAGTTGAAATGTCTTGCATCAATAAGTATTCAACCCCTTTCCTGTGACACTCCAAATTGAGGTCAGGTGCATCCAATTTCCTTTCATCATCCTTGAGCTGTCTCTTCAACTTATTGTCGTTGTGCTGTGGCCAATTCAATTGATTGGACATGATTTAGGAAGAAGCACACCTTTCTATGTAAGGTTCCACAGTTGACAGTGTATGTCAGAGCAGAAACTCTACCATGGAGTCCAAGGAAGTGTGTTTGAAGTTCCCAAGGGCATAAAACAATTTCTCGAATGTTTGAAGTTCCCAAGAGCACAATGAGCTCCATCATTCAGAAATGGAAAGAAGATGGAACTACCCAAACTCTTCTTATAGCTGGCCGTCCCAGCAAACTGAGCAACTGGGCAAGAAAGACCTTGGTCATGGAGGTGACCAAGAACCAAATGACCACTCTGACAGAACTACAGAGTTCCTTGGCTGAAACGGAACAACCTGCCAGAAGGACACCAATCTCTGCAACACCACAAATCTAGGCTTTATGGGACAGTGGTCAGACGGAAGCCACTCCTGAGAAAAAGGCACATGGCAGCACACCTGGAGTTTGCAAAAAGGCACCTGAAAGACTCTGAGAGCATGAGGCAAAAGATTCTGTGGTCTGATGAGGAATAAATTGAACTCTTTGGCCTGAATACAAAGCGCTACGTCTGGTGGAAACCGAGCACAGCTCATCACCCATCTAACACCATCCCTACCAAGAAACATGGTGGTGGCAGCATCATGCGATGGGGATGCTTTTCAGAAGCAGGGACTGAGAGACTTGTAAGGATAGAGGGAACATTGGTTGGAGCCAAATACAGGCAAATCCTTGAGGGGAACCTGCTTCAGAGTGTAAAAGACCTTGAACTGTGGCAAAGATTTATGTTCCAACAGAACAATGACCTCAATCATACAGCCAAATCAACACTGGAATGGCTTCAGAATAAGAATGTGAAAGTCTTTGAGTGGCCTAGCCAAAGGCCAAACTTGAATCCCATTGAGAATCTGTGGAAAGACTTGAAGATTGCTGTTCATCAATGTTCCTCATCTAAGTTGACAGATCTTGAACAAATCTGCATGGAAGAATGGGAAAAAAAATCCCCAAATCCAGATGTGCAAAAGACACACCCAAGATGACTTGAAGCTGTAATCGCTGCTAAAGGTGCTTCAACAAAGTATGGATTCGGGGGGTTGAATACTTATTGACACAAAACATTTCAGCTTGTTATTTTTAATTCATTTGCAAAAACTTTTGAAAAACATGTTTTCACTTTGTCATTTGTGGTATTTTGTGTAGATCAATGAGAAAAAAATTAAATTTAATCATTTTCAAATTTAAGCTGTAACACAACAAAATGTGACAAAAGTCGAGGGGTGTGAATACCTTCTGAAGGAACTGTAGCTGTTTGTCCAGAGGTAAGTCATATTGTAAAATGTGCACTGGGGAGGTAATCGTAACTTTATGACGGTATGAAGTATGTTTGCTGTGTAAGACCTCCTATTGTTGGGTGAGGCTGGGTGAGGACTTGGGCACTAAGGCACAACTGCAAAACACATTTCACTTTCAGAGGAAACCATGCTTTGTCAGCACACCCACAGGCTATGGCTGCGAGGTCAGCTGTGGAGCCTTGGTAAGGGGGGCACAATATGTTTTCTTGGGGCCACACTGTAGTGTGGGATGGCCAGAAGATGGCATGCCCACATCCATGGGCGGCCAATCATAAGGACACACTGTGTATGAAAGGTGACCCCAAAGTTTATGAGGGTCATAGATGTGCTGTGCACGGCAGTTAGAGTTGGATCATTGCAGAGGCTGCATCCCTCGACTCTTTTATTTTTCTTCTCCTTCTTCTTCTTCTTCTTCTTCTTCTTCTTCTTTAACCACCTCTCCACATCTCCATACCTCTCCTCATCACGACCTTCTAGCCCAGTGGTTCTTAACCTTTTTATGTGCTCATACCCCTTGAGCTTTCATAATATTTCCCCATACCCCCTGTCTAAAAATTTCTTATTAGTTATTTATTTATTTATTATTATTATTGGAATTTAAGTACTATACAGTATTGAATTTGACAGCATATATCGTACCCCCTGCTTTGATGCTTCGTACCCCCGGTTAAGAACCACTGCTCTAGCCCTATGCCAAACCAGCACCGTGCTGCACCAGCCCTGTGCCACACCTGCCTGCATGTGCCACACCGGTCCCAAAACCAGCTTGTGCCTTACTCAAGCTTTCACTCGTTCCCCATTATTGTGCGAGTCCTGGTATTTTATTTTTGGTGCCATAGTGGTTATTTCTCTCCTTGTACATACGTTTATGTGCCCCCTCACCCCTACTTGTACCTGTCAACTGCTTGGTCCATCCATTTTATTGATAGCGTCTTGTCTACCCTTATCCCTGTATTTCTTTGAATCATCCCCATTATAACTAACTAGAAGAGATGTTTTCCCACCTTTTGATCCCCCCCCCCCCCCATCCTTGTGCATTGCATCACCAACTTCAGCCTCATATTGGAGTGATACTTTGGATTTTGTTAATGGTAAAGGCCCGGTCACACCTTGACGTTTTAGCCAGCGATGGCAACGTATTAAAATGTATGTAAAACGCTGGCTTACGTTGAACTTTTGATGTTTTTTTTTTAAGATTCGGACGTATTCATAACGAGTTGGTCGTATGCATAACTTATTAGTAATGGACACAGAACGTTTCGTTGTGTTATAGATAACTTATACCAACGAATGCTGAACCTGTTGTCGGCCTACACAACCGATGCCCACCGATAGTCTAACTTCGGCATAGCGCGTTGCACGCATCGCAGACGATGTCGTGACGTAGCCTATTAAAAGGCTGACGCACAACGATTCGAATCATAACTGCCGTAGAAATGGAAGTGTCAACATTGGTCACACCTTGGCGATCTTGCCAGCGTATGCCGACCTAAGAAAAATGTGTCTAAAACGTTGGAGCACGTCAAATACGGTATGAGTAAGTTTGGTATACGTGAGTAGAACGCTAAAGCACGCTATCATACGTCGTAGTAAGTAGAGTACGTCAAGAAATTTTAAACATGTTCAAAATTTTACGACGTACTCGGCGTATGACACACGTTCCGCATGCGATGGGGATAAGTTTTACACACGATATGTGGACGCTTACACACGTCCAAAAACGCTACTTATAAGCTACTCATAAGTCGAAACACGTCGCGGTAATGTCTTTTTTACGCGAAACTTATTTCTAACTTATGTTTGACGTGCTTTGAACCAATTCTTTACGTAGTCCCAACACACATCGATGTATGTAGACGTATTCCAATGACGTCTTCAGGTCGACAAAAAAAAAAAATTAACGTGTTTCTAGCTTACAACTGCCATATAAAGACGTGTTCCCAGCGGTTTTGGGAATTGGTATATAAAAATGCTGCTCATAAAAGGGAACCCAACAGTGTTTTCGAGTTCCTTTTTGAGTCGATGTCCATGTCAGCAGTATCAGTATCAGTATCAGTATCAGTATTAGTATTAGTATTAGTAGTAGTTTGTTCATGTTGGCAGTAGTAGGTGAGTTTGAGGGGGGGGTGGGTTATGATGGATCCTCCTTGCGTCCGCGTGTCCACGGGTAGGTTCATAGGCTGCCACTCAACGATTTAAATGGCTGCATCTCCACTATTGAAAGTAGACGATTGCGCTCAACAATTGGATTTTTTTTACACTCAACGACTTTTAAACGGTACCACTCAGCTATTTTCATTGTTTACAATGAACGATTTAAATTGCTGTCACTCGCCTTTGTTTTTTGACGCTGAGGTTTTGAAATATGAAGCGTTTCTTCTGAACGTGTTAAAACGCTCAAACTCGATTATTTTAAATAGACGCTGCCGATGGACAATTGGAATCATAGCCAAGCTAGACATCGAAGTGTGAACATCCTCGTCATGCCGAAGAAAAGTTTGAAGAATGCTGCAAATAAGTGTCCTGGCCGTGGCCGTGGACGCTGACGCAAGGACGATCCATTATACCGACGTCTTTCAGCCTATGAGTAACTTAAAAGTAACGTCTGTCGATGTGTGGCAAAGATCGCGTAACGTGCCAACAACACGTTAATCATAGGTTAGAAATAAGTTTCGGGTACGCTAAACATTACCTCGGCGTGTCTCAACTTATGATTAACTTACAAGTAGCATGTGTTGACGTCTGTCAACGATCGCAGACCGTGCATACAACTTGTGGCCAGCGTAGCGGAACGTGTGAGTCATACGCCGGCATACGTCGTGAAATTTCAAGCATGAAAAAATTTGAGGACAACCGAAAAGTACAACGTTTAAAGCCAACGTACAACGACGTATGGCAGTGTTTTTCAGCGTGCTCTCAATGTTATCAAAACTTACCCATAACGTATTCAACGTGTGCCAGCGTTTTAGAAAAAAAATTCAAAAATCGGCATACGTTGGCTAAAACTTCAAGGTGTGACTGGGCCTTAAAGAACAATTGATTAAACACAATGTAAATTTGGTAAGCTCAGCACTCTTCAGGAGTAGTACAAACTCCCGGCACAACAAGTGACATTAGTGAGACCCATCGACGCGACAGGATGCTCATTATGAACATTCAAGACGCGATCGTATATGCATTATGATTGAAAAAAAGAGGACATTGTGCCTGAACTCAAGAGTATAAAGGTAATATGTTATCTCATCATAAATAATTGATTAACATGGAATTAAAATACTTAATTAAATGGAATAATTTTCATCCACTATAAATAATTCACTTTAAATGATAAAATAAATTACAATTTCCTCGTTCTTATCAGGTGATGAACACCTGGGACACGATACCTGTGCAATCCCAGGATGAAGTCCCCTTCATTGGTCTTCTTCCGGGACTGTGTGGGCATTGGTCAACAATATCACCGGTTGGTGGTGCCTTCAGTTTTGACTTTTTTATATGCTTTTTAAACAATGTCGAGGCTCATATGAGAGCTAACACACAGAACATACAACAAGGGGATCAGGAGACAAGAGGAGCAGGAGAGGGAAGAAAAAAACAGTGGAGAACAGACACGAGGAGATCTGTGGAAGGGAGGGGGATGGGGTGAGGTACACAGGGTAAAAGAGATGGCCATCGCATCAATCCTACAGGGACTTTCAGGTCCTTACATGACAGGGACTTTCAGGAAGTAAAGCAGGGAATTTGAAAGAGGTGGGTTTGGGGTGGATTAGCGTGGGTAGAAAAGATCGTGGTTTTGGATGGAGGAAGATAAGAGATGGTGGTGAACAGCTGTTTTGAACACCTGGAAGGAAGAGTGGGATTGAGGAGAGTGTGGGTATTTGTTTCAAAGGTGGGGAAAAAGAGGAATGAATGAGTGAAGGTGAGCAGTGATTCTTGATTTTGGTAGTTTTACCAGAAGGGTGTTTCTGGCTGACCTTAAGCGCCATGCGGAAATATGGGGGGAACATATTGCAGACAGAGCAGGAGGTGGTGAGACCGGAGAGGAGATGGTAGAAGACAGAAAGACCATCGACCTGCCTGTGGTGAGAGAGTGAGGAACCCAAAGACTCAGCCTCATCGTGGGAGATACGAATGATCCTAAATGCCTTGGTTTTCACAGGGTGAAGCCGAGAAAGGTGAGAGGCAGGAGCGCAAGCCCGGAGTGGAGAGCAGTATTCCATCAAGCTGTGGACGAAAGCTTTCTTTGTAGTCAGGAGCTCAGGTGTGCCGAGGAAGGACTTTGCACAACGGACGATTCCCAGTCGGTGACTGGCTTTGGAGGCCAGGTTGGAAATGTGGCTTTCCCAAGAAAGGTCATGGCAGATAGTGAGATCCAAAAGCTTGAATGAAAGGAAGGACTTCTTCAAGAGGATTGTTGAGAAACTAGATGGGGGAGGGGGGGTTCCAGATGGTCTTTTCGGAGAGACATAGTCAGAGTGTGAGATTTGTAAGGATTGAAAGACATGTTCCACATGTTGAACCAGCTTGTGATTTTATCCATATCTGCAGAGCGTTAAGAGGCAGATGCTTGCTGATCTGAGGGATGAGAGATGGTATGGCAGAGGGTGGAGTCATCAGCAAAGAGATAAAGAGGATTTTCCAGAGAGAATTTGAATTGGTGATCAGAAATCAAACCATTGGAGAAGAGGAAGGATTTAATGTCTGATGCGATGATGGATTCCATAACCTTGCTGATGATTGGGAGATGGCTGATTGGTCTGTAGTTACATGGATCTGTTTTTGCAGATGCTTTATTCAGAGCAGGAATGTTTGCTGATTGTTGAGGGCAGATGACCTTGAGCAAATGAGAGGATGAATAGAACAGAGAGGGCAAGCAAGAGCAGTAGAGCAGGTTTTCAGGAAACGTGGGCTGATGCTCTCTGGACCGGTTGTAGAATCTGGGTTGAGGTTTGACAGCAAGCTCTCCACCTTGTCAGGAGAAAAGGACATAGAGTCCACGAACAGCTGGGTGCGACTGGGTAAGGTGGGTACAGAAAGTGTTGGATTTGGGACACAAGATTTAGAAGCAAACATGGAGTTTAGGCATTCAGCGTTTACCCATGCAGTGTCAGCTGTGCAGTCATTTGAGGTCATGGAGGGGAACATGCACCAGAAACAGACTTAACTAACTAGACACCACCAGGATTTGAAGGAGGGAGACAGGTTTGAGCGTTCAGACTTGAAATTGGAAAGATGTTGTTTTCTGGCTCTCCTGAGGGTAGACATACACTTGTTCCAAGCTTTGTGGAAGGAACTGAGATTGCCTTCAGTAGGATTTGCCTTCCATGAGGTGAAGGCAAGTTGTTTCACGACATCTGCCTCACCACAAGCTTCAGTGTACCATGGACGGGAGGCCGGGAGGAAGGGTAGGACAACTGAAGACGAGATGGGATAAATCTGTGCTTGAGGGAGGGAGAGCAAGTTTCTTTGAAATAATTCCCAGGACGAGTTGATGTTGGAGAAAGTAGAGATGGGAGACCAGTCTAGAAGTTTGGTGGCTGCTTGGAGTCCCTGCCTGTCAGCCTGAGTGAAATGCCAGACTCGACGCACCGAGGTGGTTCTCTAATGAAAAGACATTTCGAATAAATAGATTTTGAGACATATCGAACCCAAATCCCTATTTTGCTGGTGATTCAGGATGCAACAACTGAGAGTGTATTCCGATGCAGTTTTTACCTTTATATTTGACACTCAAATAAAAAACAAAGTTGAGTAAAATGTTCTCAGAATTTTAATAGGTAAGATATAAAATATTCTATTCCTATTTCCATTCTCTCTTTTTAAGAGTGGTTGAAGGCACTACCAGATTTAGGGATGGCCAGGTGGGCCATGGCCCCGGGGCCCCCCACATTTAGCCCCCCCCCCAATTTCGATGACATTTTGAAAATCCCTTGAAAATGTGCTTCTAAAGTTTTATTGTCGGTGAATGAAGATTGCAAACTTTTTGTAAGGATATCTTTTCAAAAATGTCCGCCATTGTGAGGGTCCTTTTCAAGCTTTGGGTTTTTCAAGCCATTTCTTCCGTGGTCCACAGAATGGATCCAACGTGGTCAAAAATTCCCGGGGCAAGCCTCGGGTATTGGGGCCCACATTCGGATCGATCATCGATGCTTCGGATGGTTGAGCGTGACCAACTAACTACGGCATTGCCCACCAGAGCCCAGCAAGCACAGACGGAATACAGAGGTTCAGCCAGAGGAGAGGTGAAAAGTTGAAAGTCGATGTGGTAAAACTAGGCCAGGCCAGCACAGCACACGGCCGGCAGGGGTAGTATTGTACACACTGAAACTGCGGCTGGCAGGGAACGCTGTCAGTACCCTGCTTACTGGCATGCACAGCACAGTAACACGGTGTGACTTTCTATGTTCCAGGTGTGTGAAAAATACTTGTTGTTCGTGATTCTAGTACGTCCCACGTGCACTCTGACAATATCTCGGTTACTCGGTACCTACCAGTTGCAGAAACCACAATGAGCGGCTTCGGTGACAACAGGCACAAATCCAGGGCTCCACAGAAATATGACAGTGGTGCTCAAAAGTGGAAACGTTCCAAGGAAAAAGATGAAAGACACAAGGCCGTCGTCGACAAGACCCAGAAAATCGCAGAGTTTTTCACTCCTGCACAAACAGGCGATTCGTCCATGACAGAGGCTGGAACACCAACAGAGACAGAACAAGCGGATTTGGCAACGCAACCCCTGCATCAAGATTCGCCCAACATCTCGGAAGGTTCCACCGATGAAGAACATGCATCAGATGAAGAAGCGCGAGATATACTGACTTATCGTGGACCTGGCTTTGCGAATTGCATTGGATGTTGGCCTCCTTAGCGACCATCGTCAGAGATGATCGACTACTGGGCATCACGAGATCTGGAGCCCCTGCAGAATTAGACTGGTACCTTTGATTCATTCATACAGTTCGTTGAAGGTAGGAAACGCTGCTGCTCCAAGAATCTTTTTTACCGTGGACTACAAAACGGAGAGTCTGTGAAAAGGTCCTGGCTTTACTTCTCCACATCAACCGGAAAACTGTACTGCATCGCTTGCAAGCTCTTTGGAGGCGCTACTGCCCTGGGTGGGGAAGGATTCAATGACTGGAAGCATGCCAGTCGTTCTATCGAGGTGCATGAGTGTTCGCATGTACATTGTGCGACTATCATCCACTTGTCAGACAGAGCAACATCCGCAAGTCGTGTGGACACTGAACTCGTCAAACAGGTGAGTGAGATTGTGTCCTATTGAAGGGAGGTGCATGAAACGAAGTGTGAGCGTGATATAATTTCTCGCTGAGCGTGGTCTAGCATTCCGTGGATCGGATGAAATTGTTGGTTCACGGACGAATGGTAACTACCTTGGTTTAATGGAATTACTTGCGGAATATGATCCATTTTTGGCACAGCACCTTCAGAAATATGCCAACCAAGGTAGTGGCCACACCAACTACTTATCATCTATGACATGTGAAGAGTTAGTCTCCATCATCGGAAAATCTGTTCTGGATAACATCGTCACTCGTGTGAAAGAGGCAAAATACTTCTCTGTGTCAGTCGATTCTACTCCTGACATAAGCCACATCGACCAGCTCACAATTATTCAACGATACACCGAGAACGAGGCTCCAGTGGAGCGTTACATGACCTTTCTGAGCAACACAAGACACACTGGACTCCAGCAAGCAACTACATTACTGGATTTTTTGAAAGCCACTGGATTGGACATCGCTAACTGCCGAGGACAGTCTTACGATAACGCATCTAATATGAGTGGCCGATACAATGGGATGCAGGGAATGATCAAACAGGAGAACCCTCTCGCAATATTTGTGCCATGCGTGACGCACTCACTGAACTTTGTCGGTCAGTCGGCCGTGGGATGCTGTTGACCTGCAGCAGCATTCCTTGAATTCGTGGAACAAGTGTATGTATTTTTTTACAGCTTCCACGTCGCTCTACGCCAGATTATTTGATGCCCTGAAAGCCAAAGGTCTGCAAGTACCAAAGCGCCTCAGCGACACTCGCTGGTCGGCTCATTCTGATGCAACCCGAGCTCTTATAGACGGTTACAGCAAAATCATGGATGTCCTTGATGAAATCGCAAACGATGAACAACTGAATAGTGAAACAAGAAACACCGCCGAGACACTTCACCAAACGATGTGCATGCCCGAGATAGGGTTCTATGCTGGTTTCTGGTCTACTGTCCTTGGTAGATTTGATCGTACGAGTAAAACCCTTCAGTGGCAAACTACCGATCTCAACACAGCCGTGCAGCTCCTAAAGTCACTGGCGAGCTTCGTGCAGTCATTACGAAATCAGTTTGATACATTCGTTGTTGACGGAGTGGAGTGCTCAGGTACGGAGGAATTCACTCGCGGATCGCGTAGACGAAAGCGTAATGTCCGCCTTGCTCCCTTGGACTACGGACACACTCCAGAAGTCGAACTAGACGCCAAGGAGTCCTTTCGCATCAGTGGATACGTTGCAGTGATTGACATACTGCTGTCGCAGTTGCAAAAGCGTACAAACGCTTACAGCGAGATGAGCGATATATTTGGATTCCTGCGTGCTCTTGTTCAACTCGAAGTGGAGCAGATTCGAGAGTCATGCTCGAAGCTCATCGAGCTGTATCGGGAAGATCTATCACCTGACCTCATAGAAGAAATGATTCAGTTCCAAGCCATGATGAAGGAGTCAGAGCCAGACTCGGGCCGTACTGAACTCGAGATGTACAGTTTTCTCATCGAGCGAAAACTCACCGATACTTTCCCAAACGTGGAAGTGCTACTTCGGATTTACCTCTCACTGATGGTGTCGAACTGCTCTGGGGAGCGCTCGTTTTCGAAACTCAACCTTATCAAGAACCATCTTCGCTCCACGATGGGGCAGCAGAGACTGGTCAATCTGACCATCATTTCAACCGAATCCGATGTGATCAATTCCATGCAGGTTGACAGTATAATATCCGAGTTCGTTGACGCGAAGTCACGCAGGAAGTTTGTCCATTGATTAAGGCAGGCGTCGGCAACCTAAACCAGTCCGCGGACCACTGGGCCACGTTCGGGCCACCTCGCGGGCCGCACCCCCCTCCCAACCCGAAAAAGTAACAAACACACCTAAAATCAATGATAATAAATGTAATTGTAAATTGAACCTTAAGACCTTCAGCCATCTGAAACAACAACGAAAAAATATTTAAAACTAAGTTAAGTGGACTAGAAGCGAAAATAATTTATTGTGACGTACAGAGACTGTGATATATGTGGAAGAATCATATGTCCACATATGTTAAATTTGCCGTCGGTTCAGAAAAATGTTTCGCGGGCCGCACCTAATGGAAATCCGGACAAGGCGCCGCGGGCCACATGGGAGGAGCTCGCGGGCCGCATTTGGCCCGCGGGCCGCAGGTTGCCGACCTCGGATTAAGGCACCGTGTGTATGTTCATTGATGTGGATGACACTGCCGTATATTTGTGGTCGCTGGAAGTTGGCTATTAATCACCATTTCGGATTTCTCTTGCCCATCGGGTTTTTAGAAGTTAGAAGATTTTTAGTCGAAGTTCGTAGAATGATTAATAACAGTGCGTCGTTTGTTATTTTCTTATATTAGTCCATCTCTATCTCTTACTCTTGCAGCAACAGCATTTTTGTGATTTGATTTTAGAATGAGCTCAGAGATAAGTCATCAGCTCATAGATAAGTCACCAGCCATATCAATAACAATCTGTCCATCTTGTCATATTGTCAGATTTAATTGTAATTTGTGAACATGTATGCCAAATCATTCCTGATCAGGATCTGCCAAATCTATAGATTTAAGTTAAGTTGTTGATGAAAAAGCAGTTATAATTTAAGTTGTTGATTAATCTCCAAATTTGGGGGGCCCCCACAATCATTGTGCCCACGGCCCCCCACATGGTAAATCCCGCCCTGGTTGAAGGGTCATGTGGAAACTTCCTGGCCTTGCATCCAAGTGGAGAAATAACAAAGTAGAGAAATAGTTTCAAAGTTGTCAGAAAAATTAAAACTTTGGCCTGTCTAAAGTTTATTGAAAATTCGTTGCACAAAAATGAATTTATAAAATAAGAATTTTGAAATCAAAGATTTGTATCTTTGTTTCTAATGTTTTCACTCTTTTCACAGATAATTATATTCCATCCCACATGCTTTTCAATAAAATTTTGGGAGGTGGGGGACTTGGAAGTGGTTGGACAAGTGTCTCCAGATATAGACACCCAACCTTGCTGTGCACCCTCTCGCAAACAGCCTTGAACGCCAGTCGAAGTCTGGGAGGGCACCGAGATCGTCTGTCGTGGGTTTTAGACCCTGGTGCTGCGACACGGGCAGTTCCTCACACTTCATGAAACTGGTGACGTCCAGTGACCCACACGGTCCATCGGTGACTGACCCGCACCATACTTGTCGGTGACCGACCCGTGCCTCGCTCATTGTCGGCGCTGCTCACACCCACACGCACACCACACGCTCGCATGCTCACTTGCGGGCTTGCACGCTTCCTCTTCCTTTTCCTCTCACTTCTCTCCCCTCAGAACGGACCTCCAATTCGTTTTATATCTGCGAGCCGTCTCGGCGGCGCAGAGTCCGCCCCAAGCTCACCCTGCCCCACTTGTGCACTGTTACCGTGACGACCCGTGTGCTCTCAAAAAAGGCGGGCATCGGCGCTCCCGAAAGAACGTTGCTGAGGAAAATAAGGGCGTGCGTCAGAGCTCACGAAAGAAATGCTGAGCAAATGTGTCTGTCATAAAGAAAAAAGGTTCCCATAAGAGAGAGGATCTATCTTTTACCCTTCTCAACGCATCACATTTAAGATCCCATTAGACATGGGGATGGGGCTAATCTGAACATGCATTTAAGGAAATAACTGTCTGAGGATCTGGATGTGTGGTGTGGATGCATTCATCAGACTGGATTCTGAAATCCGTAACTATATATATATATACTTTGTTTTTTAACATGAGTTGAAGTCATGTTTAATACATTAAGTAGGGCTATTTACCTCCGCCACCACAAGTGCATGGAGTTTGTGTTTTCACTCCTGTCTGATTGTCTGTCTGTCTGTGTGCAGGATATCTCAAAAAGTTAATGTTGGATTCGGATAGGTTAGTTCTGCCAAGGACGAATTTATTCAACTTTCGTGATGATCTGGATCCGGATCCGAGAATTAAAAAAAATTATTTTCAGTGATTGTCAGCATTGAGAGATGGGGCCAAAAACGGTATATAGCACAATATCTCAGAACATTGTGGATGGGTTTTGTTGGTGACAATTACAAGCCAATTCGATTTTGGCTAAGGACCAGATGCCGATCCAGCCTATCAATGGGATAGAAAACGTAAACTGTTCAGCCTGGTTGGGGTATGCACTCTTCCGAGTGCCATTCTTGTTTCACCAGTTTATCTGTCTGTTTGTCTGTGAGCCTGATATCTCACAAAGTTATAGATGGATTCGGTTGAAACTTGGTGGACATTTTGGGTGTGTGATAAGGATGAATTTATTCGATTTTTGTTAAGATTCAGATTCGGACACAAATTTCTAAAGTCATTATTTACTATTAGTGGTGGGGCCAAAAACGATCGAGAGGCATGATGTTTCAAAAAGTTGTGGATGGGTTAGGACAAAATTGGTGAATGAGTTGGGTTGTTGACAAGAACTAGCCAATTCGATTTTGGTTCACGTCTGGATTCAGATCCAGTCTATCAATGGGATACAAAACGTAAATTGTTCAATCTGGTGGAGGTGTGTGCTCCACCATGTGCCGTTTTCATGTGATCTGTTTTTATTCACTTTATTATCTCCATGAAATTGCAATCCCATCTGTGATTATGATATTCATTATATTACCCCTTCATTAAAACCTGTACTTGACTGCCTTAAATAATTCAGACGTATGAAGATACTGTGGAAGAAAAATAATTATATTCATGTATTCTCAATTAAATTCACTTGTTGCTGGTACTTTATAAATTTAATTTTTGTACTCTAGTCAAAAGACTGTCAGTAAATATCAATGAATATATCAGTAAAGTGGCGTTGTATCTTACTAATTATTATGTGCTTTTATCTCACTGAAATACATTTAACCAAGACTGGTATCTGCAATGTTTCAATGAAACTGCCCAGCTGCTGAAGAGAAGAATGCCTTGCTTGTGCCTCATTATCTAGCAAAAAGTAAATAATTTTGGAATGCTACTGGAGCAAATGTCTATGAATTTAATAATCATTGGCTTTTGGTGTCCGAGGTCTTGCTCGCTGCATCAAAACAGGGTGACCTGGTTGATAACACTGCAAACTTTTGCCATGAGTGTGTTATTCTTTCTCTCCCACCCAAAGTGGCCACGTATTGCAGTTCTGAGTTATTTTGCCTAGTGCCTATCAGCTCATCCCACAGTTGAATTGCTTAATGTCTCACCCTCCCATTTTTTGGATGTCAAATTGTGTATAAGAGAGATTGCTTCGGGATTCTAGTTAGTGAAGTTCATTCGAATGTTTCAGTGAATCATGGAATGTTCTTGCTCCGTATATACAAAATTATAGATTCTCTTTTGTATGCTGATCCATTGTATGGAAAATCAAGTTATTTTCCACGACAATAGCATCGTGGTGGAAACACAAGCAAGGTATCCCAGCGGTTGTGGGTTCAAATTCTGCTGAAAGCAGCTGTGACTAGAGCAGCATTCGGTGGAGCGCATACCTCCACCAGGCTGAACAGTTTATGTTTTGTAGCCCATTGATAGGCAGAATCTGGCCCTTAACCAAAATCTAATCAGCTTGTTCTTGTCACCTATTCAACTCATCCACCAAATGTTGTCAATTTTATTTCAATTTTTTAGACAATTTTAGAAATCCAGCCTCTGTTGACCTGAAAAATAATTGGCGGTTGAATTCAGTATCCTGTTGAAATTTCTAGTCATTCGGATGAAAATTTAGGATTTTAGAAATTCGACATATTTGTTCTGCAACATGATCTTTACAAAACAAATTTGGACAAAACCTTTGGCTTATGTTGACCTTTTGAACGTTTGCCGTCAAAAACAATAGGCTTTTTGCTTTTGACGAACTCTACCATGTGGTGAGGTTTCGTGAAGATCAGTTTAAAGTTGTGATCTGTATGCGATTGACAGATAAACAAACAAACACACAGACAGAATAATGCTCAAGACCAACCAGTATACTTGAAAAATCTCGATTTTTGCAAGTAACAGACAAACCAGGGGTGAAAACATTACCTCCATCCACCTTTGGTGGCAGAGGTAATAAGGGTTTGGATTATAAGCTTCTTGAGTCCTTGCCAGTCACTGTTGGAGTGTCAGTTATAAATGCAGAATATTGATTCTTTGGAAAGGAAGCAATTTGACTGTTCTGGTATACAAAAGATCTGAATTTCAATGTTTCCCTCGTAACTTTGGAAGGATGTGGAAAAGCTACTTCTGAAAAGGTCATGCTTCTCAAACCTAACAAAATGACTGGTAAAAGGCTCTACTGAACTCTCAATCCTTCTGGGATCACATGTCAGACAATGATCCACATAATTTGCATTTTGATAATAGAATAATAATACTGCTTTATTTGTTATAGTAGCCTGCAAAAGTATTCATCCCCCTCCAAAGTTTTCACATTTTGATGCCACCTGAGCTTATCTCATGATTCTTTCAAATCAAACTTCATATATAGTCTTCACAAACTACTCCAAAGTGATAAAGATTTTTTTAAATGTAGATAAAATGTGAATAAGTTAGATTAACAGAGAAAATCAGATGATTCTCAGTTACATACTTTAAGTATTCTAACCCTTTGCCGAATTAACCCTAAATCACTTCAAGTGCAAATTATTTGTTAGAAAGGTTACAAAATAAGTGTAATAGGTTTAACCTGTTTATAAGCAGTGGTTTAATTTGAAAATTAAACTCCCCACTTATCGAAGGAGTTTTAAGGTGCAAATTACTAGGTCAACTAACAAGGCAAACATTAAGACCAATGAGCTTTCCAAAGAAGTCAGACATGAAGTGAGAGAGAAGCACCGTTCAGGAGAGGGTTATAAGAAGATTGCAAAGATGCTCATTATCCCTTTGAATACGGGAAATCCATCATTAGGAAGTAGAAGTTGTGTCATACCACCCAGACTCTACTCAGATCAGGTTGTTCATCCAAACTCAGCAACCAGGCAAGCAGGAAACTGGTTCAGGATATCACTTTTAAATCCAACAATGACTTTGAACGATCTGCAAGGCTTTATGTTCGAGATTGGGGTCAGTGTTCATAAATCAACAATATCCCATTCCCTTCACAAAGCTGTCCTCTATGGACAGGTGACAAGAAAGAAGCCATTCCTGAAAAAGACGCATCTAAAAGCTCGTATGGAGTTTGTGGAAAAAAATGCATCTTAACGACATTGCAGGAATGTGGAGAAAAGCTTTGTGGTCAGATGAGTTAACAATTGAACTTGTTGGTCTAAATTCAAAGCGTTACGTTTGGTGCATGCCGAACACTGCACATCATCCAGTTAACACCATCCCTCCTGCCAAGCATGATGGTAACAGTATCTTATTATGGAGCTACTTTTCATCAGCAGGGATTATCAAGCTTGTCAGGATGGAAGGGACAATGGACGTTGCAAAGTACAGAAGTATCCTTGATGAAAACCTGCTTAAAAGTCAGCCATGAATCTGAAAGTGTGTAGGAGATTCACATTTCAGCAGGACCATGATCCGAAGCACAAAGGTAAAGGCACACTGGAGTGACTGAATAAGAAGAAAATAAATGTTCTTGAGTGGCCCAGCCAAAGTCCTCACTTGAACCCCATTGAACATTTCTGGTGAGACTTGAAGATTGCAGCGAATCGACAATCCCCGACAAACTTGGCAGAACTAGAGCAATTTTCACGTGAAGAATGGACAAACATTTCACCATCTACCTGTGCAAAGCTTGTAGAGATCCACCTAAAAACACTCGTAGCAGTCATTGCTGTAAAAGTTTATTCCACCAAGTACTGATGTAAAGGGTTGAATAGTTTTACAACCCATGAATTTTGATTTGTACATGTTTTTGCAGGTATTCCTGACATATAACCTCCTGTAACTATAAGTGTTCAGTTTGATCTCTTCAGTTATGAATAAAAAAGTTCATTTGGAAAAATGATATCTGCATAATTCGGAATTCATCTAAACAGGGAATTATTGGAAGGGAGTGAATACTTTTCCAGGCCGCTGTAAGTTGAGGAAAAATCAGCAACTTTAGGCAGGTCTTTGTAAAGTGGCCAGGCATTCTAAAAAAAAGGTTGAAGAACATTAATAACTATTTACAACTTGATAACCATCCAACTTAAAATCCCATGTTTACATGCCTTCAGGATATATTTTTCAAATATAAAGGTAGTTCAAGGTTGATGTAGAGCTTTTATTCTACAAAATAAAAATCTGTAGTTGTGGTGACGAAGCATCAGCAATTTTTTTTTGTTTACAAGGTTTTTTTTGGCTCGTGGAAGATCTAGTCCACTGGATACAATAGAACAAAACAGATCAGGATGCCATTGAACAAAAACAACAGTTGAGAGAAGGGGAAACACCAACAGCAGGGTTGAAAGACAAAATAGAGGAAGAGTTCGACAAATAATGGGTGTGGGGAGGAATAGGGGTTTATGGGAGGATGCATGGTATGGACCAGATGGGTACAAAAACAAACTCTCAGGAAGGAAAAATTGGAAATTTGGAAAGAAGTGGGCATGTGGGAAGGGGTGGTTAACAGGGGTAAAAAAAAAGATCATGGTTTTGGATGGGGGATTATCTGAGATGGTGATAAACTCCTGTCATGAAGACTTGGAGGAAGTAATGAGACTGAAGAGAATGTGAAAGGTGGTTTCATAGGTGGGAAAAACAAGAGAAGCAAAGGAGTGGAGTTGAACAGTGATTCTGTATTTTGGGAGTTTCACCAGAAGAAGGTTGATGATGGGCCATGTGCACCTCCCCTCGGGGGATGAGAGGCAGACAAAACATGAAAAGAGCAGAGGATGCAAGACCACAAAGGAGGTGTCAGAAGACAGGGAGTCCACCAACCTGACTGCGATGGGAAAGTGATAGACTGATAGATTTTCATCGCATCATCGCAGGATATTCCAATAATCTTGAAGGCCTTGGTTTTCACAGCATCAAGCTGAGCAAGGTGTGAGGCAGGGGTGCCAGCCCAGAGGGTAGAGCAGCACGCATTGAAGATGTAGATGTAGGCTTTGTAGTTGGATTGGAGTTCAGGTGTGCCAAGAAAGAACTCTGAATAATGAAGGATGCCCAATCGTCGACTGGCTTTGAGAGCCAACTTTGAATATGTGGCTTGCCCAAGAAAGATAATGGCTGATAGTGAGACCCAGGAGTTTGAGTGACTGAACTTCAAAATGATTCGGAGAGAGAGAGAGTGAGTGAGAGTGTGCGATTTGTCAGGATTGAAAGACATATTCCAAGTTTTTGACTAGCTTGTGATTTTGGCAATGTCTGAAGAGCGGAAAGAGGCTACTGCCTGCCTGTCTGAAGGATGAGGGAGGGATGTCATGGCAAAAGGTGGAGTCATCAGCAAATATAAAAATGGGGATTTTCCAGAGAGTTAGAGAGATCATTGATGAAGATTAGGAATAGGACTGGGCCCAGAACTGCCTTGGGGCACCCAGCCTTAACATGGAGAAGAGATTAATGGATTACGTTGAGAGCCACATGTTGGTGAAAACAGAAGAGGAAGTCAGTAAGTCATGTGTGGAGTTTTTTTTTTTTGGTATACATTGTCGAGGCTCATATGAGAGCTAACACACAACGCACAGCAAGGTGGCATGAGCCAAGAGGGGTGGGATAGGGAAGGACAATACAGTGGGGAACAGAGACATTAGGAAATCTGTGGAAGGGAGAGGGATGGGACGGGGAACATGGGGTATACCAGATGGACATTACAGGGATTTTCAGGAAGGAAAGCAGGGAATTTGAAGGAGGTGGGTTTGGGGTGGATTAATGGGGGAAGAAACGATCATGGTTTTGGATAGGGGAAGATAAGAGGTGTTGCTGAACAACTGTTTTGAAGGCCTGGAGGGAAGAATGGGATTGAACAGAGTGAGGGAGTTTATTCCAAAGGTGGGGAAAAAGAGGAATGAAAGTGTGAAGGTGAGCAGTGATTCGTAATTTTGGTTGTTTTACCAGAAGAGGGTTGTTGGCGGACCTTAAGCGCCCTGCACAAATATGGTGGGGACATATCGCAGACAAAGCAGGGGGGGGGCGAGAACAGAGAGGAGATGGAAGAAGACAGGAAGACCACCAATATGCCTGTGGTGAGAGAGTGAGAGGCCCAAAGACTCAGCCTCACCGCGAGAGATACCAATGATCCTAAATGCCTTGGTTTCCACAGCATGAAGCCGAAAAAGGTGAGAGGCAGGAGCATCAGGCCAGAGGGGAGAGCAGTACTCCATCAGGCTGCGGATGAAAGCTTTGTATGTGGTCAGGAGCCCAGGTGTGCCAAGGAAGGACTTTACACGATGGAGGATGTCCAGAGGGTGACTGGCTTTGGAGGCCAGGTTTGAAATGTGGCTTTCTCAGGAAATATCATGGCAGATAGTGATAGAGTTGGTCTTGGATGCCATAGGCAGAGAGTTTAAGAAAAAAGGGGGGTGCCAGACTATCGAAAGCTTGAGACATCTCCATGTCTGACATTGAGGGCATCCATCCATTGTTGGTGAGGAAAAGCGGAATGGCTAAGATGGAGTGACCTGGTCTGAACCGAATTAGTAATCTGAAATCTGACCTTTTATTATAATGCAGTGATGCTGATGAATTTCACAGCAGTTAGAAGATGACTTAAGGCAAATGAGAGGATGAAAACAGAAATAACACGATGTGCTAGACTAGCAGAGCAGGTTTTTAGGACACTTGAGCTCAAGCCATCCTGTCCAGTTATTGAATCAGAGTTGAGGTTTGCCATAAACTTCTTCACCTGCTCAGATGCAAAAGACACAGAATCCAGGAGTGGGTGTGAATGGGCACAGAGAGTGAGGAGTTGAGGACATAAGATTTGGAAGGACATAGAATTGAAGCATTTGTCGGCCTTTACTGTGTGGGGTCATATATGTTGGAATTTGAAGAGAGGGAAGGGATAGAAGGGAAGCACACGCCAGAGACAGACTTAACAAGGCGTCACCAGGTTTTGGAGGAGGGAGTTGTGGATAACTTGGGGGAATATTGTTTGTTGTTTATTGTGCATTGTTTACTAATGATTTGCTGTGGCTTTGATTTGAAAATCAATACATGAACTGTTACTCCTGCCTGGTCTCCATTGTTACTGTATGTGATTGATTTCTCACGATCGATGCCCTTGAGGTGCATAATTGGGTGAAAGCGACTGGCGCTCAGTAAAGTAATGTTTGGTGCATCATAACCAGCCGCTCGGTTATACATCTGACTGGTGTACCATGAGAGCACATAACCATCAGTCGGCTTCGTGCCCTTTGATGAGTAATCGGGATTTAAGGCATAGAACCCTGGTTTGGGGCATTGAACCCGTCTGGTGGCCGTGGCTGGTTGACAGCCCATGTAAATTTGGTCATTCCCAGACTGGTTGCGTGGCTATCACAATATTATCCAGTTACTGATTTTTCAGTGATCTGTTGCATTTCCTTTCTTGCAGAAGTATTTTTATTTATGACTGGCTCAACAAAGTTAGTGGTACTTCTGAAAGTCAGTGTTACTGTCTACCTAACTTAAGTTTCCAAAATGTTTTTTTTTTTTTTGCTGTGCTCTAATGTCAATGATTTGATACCTCCAATTATTTTCTTCCCCTTCTTTGTGTGCCAATTATGTTATGAACTAAAAAAAGAATAACATGACACAACTACTGAGAAAAAACAAGACAACAAAAGCTGTAATAAAAGTTACCAACATGTAACATACGTTACCATGATAAATGAAAACCAATAGCTTATTGCATTATGATAAGTTGATGAATAGAATGATAAAACAATCGATCAATCAAGAGAGGAATTAGAAGAAAATAAACCTAAAACAGTAATTAAGAAGAAAGCAACAACTAGAACAGCATTCGGTAAAGCACATACCTCCGCCAAGCTGAACAGTTTACGTTTTGTATCACATTGATAGGCCAGATGTCGATCTGGACCTTCAAAATCTAATCGGCTTGTGCTTATCACCTTCCCAATTCACCCACCAAGTTTCGTCCAAATCCATCCACAAGTTTGTGAGATATCATGCTATACTGTATGTATATCGGTTTTGGCCCTATCTCTTAATGCTGAAGAATCATTCAAAAAATTATCGTATCCCGATCCGGATATTCTCCAAAATGTAATCACTTTGTCCTTGTCACACACCCAACCTGCCCACCAAATTTCATCCGAATGTGTCAACAACTTTTTGAGATATCCTGCACACAAGCAAGCAAACAGACATGGGTGAAAACATAACTTCTGTCCATTGCAGCACCAACTCAAAAGGTAACGACAACAACAACACAAAATCATGGGAATTTACCCATAATTCAACATGTTTCCTTTTTGAACACTGCATTTTGTCTTGAAAAGAAATGCCAGATCTCTGCACTCAAGTGTTATCGCATCAGACAGCCTGATCGACTCTAAGGATACAATTATCGCATACCTGGATAAAATGTCAGAGTGGCGACCCATCCAGGATTGTGCCCAATAGCCCAGGAGACTGCTTAGGCAGCACCAATCCTCTGTACAGAGTACGGTCCCAATGGATGGATGGAATGGATAAGATACTTGAGGCCCTACCAGAAGATATCTAGCTTGTGTTGGTGGTGGTCGGATGGCACAACATCCCAACTCAAGAACCGTTTCATTGCAGCAGTATTTCCTGTTCTTGAGAAGAAGCATTCGATGAAAATGGAATTCAACTATTCTCCACTTCCTATGGGAAAGGGCCAGTGGATGGCATCGGAGGATCTCTGAAGCTCTCTGTCTGGCAGAATGTTAGAACACTGAAAACCATCGTGACAGATGCCGCAACATGTATGGCAGCCACTTCTGGAATGAAAAATGTGACCGTCACAGTTATCCTCATCGAACATTCAAAAGTGGAACGAGGCATTCCATGTCAAAGCTGTTTTCAATGAGTTTGTGGCAATACAATGAATTGCCAAATATCACCTCTTGAAAGGAGTTGATGGGAAAGTGGCATCTTTCCCTTTCACAAAAGATGGCACTACACTGACTGTAAACAATGAACAAGACTATCAAAATGAAGAAAACTCTCAAATCAAACTTGGACACTGGTATGCCTTGGAGTATGATGGTGTGTTATGTCCATGTGAAGTGGTGGCCTTCGGTCATCAAAATGAGTACCACGTCTGAGTGATGGAACCAGCTGGGAGCAATTGTAAACGGCCCAATCCACATGAGAATATTTTCTATATGATACAAAAGATGATCAAGAAACTGGACACACCAGTCGTGGCCAATACTCATGGCCATTTTAAATTTGCAGAAAATTTTTAAAAATGTAAATTGACAGAAATTATGCAATTCTGCTCGCATGTGCATGGACTTCAAGGTAATGACTGGGCCTGTAGGTTTCTGCATTACAATGTCAGAGGCTAGAAACTTTTAGTCTGCATATTAGTTCACATTAACATGAAAACCCATGAATTTTAGGCATCAAATTAACTATGAAAGGTGCAAAAACGAGAGCAGGTAATGCACATGCATTTGATAATATACAAGCATTGGCATTGCCACCCTGCAGCGGGAGTGTTCATCTCGACCCATCCTCGGTGGGCAATTTTAAATGGTGATATTTCCAGAGAGCGAGATTTTCTTCTGGAACACACTACACACTTCAAGAAAACATTGGTATATACTCTAACCATATTTGGCCTTGCTGGACCATGCAGTAATGTTTTTTTTTGCTATAAAATGCAACAAAAATAGAATTTTTCACAAAGTGATATGTGTTTATGGGACACACGAAACCTGTAAATTTATTGTTAGGATGCACTGTAATCATATTTTGCCTTGCTGAACTACACTGTAAAGTTTTTTTTTGTGATGTAAAACACCAAGTGATCAATTTTGAAGGTTTTTTGTTTTATATATTTTGTTGTGGTTTTGTACCCCTGGGGAGAAACACACACACACACACACACTAAACCTAGTTATCTCAGAGTATTCTGTTTAGCTTTTAAGAATGCTTTATACATGAAGGCAGATAGTCATTGTGAGTGTGTTGCTCGAAATCCAATGTGTCATTTTCTTATTCTACACCTTTTTCAACACCCATTTCCTGCATTGTACACACATACACTCGCTCAAGGCTAGCACTGCCTCTGAGCCCACCATTTCCAATCCTCTTCGCAAGCATTACCTAAAACCACATCAGAAAGGTTTGGTAAGGATCTAAGGCTGGAATAGAACCACACACTAGATGACTCGTTCCATCATGGAGAAGTGACAGCGCACCGGATGCCTAAAAGCCAACATTAAGATGCCACTGGAGGTCGGAGCACCGATACACCAATCAACTATGAGGGTAGGATCCTCCAGCTGCCACAACTCCAATGAACATTGAGGCGAAGGGGGGGGGGCTTGAGCGAGGGGGAGGCAACAAAAAGTCCGATATAAAATGAAGACAAACGGTCTGGAGAGCTTCTTGTAGTTTTACAGTTTCTGGCGGTTTTCCTCCAAGGGTCAGCTTCTCATTACAGACTTCGCTTGTGAAGTCCCCTCTGTCTTTCCCCTCCGTCTTTCCGGTTTCCCCTCTGTCTTTCCTTTCACATTTCCTTCTCGTTCTCATTCTTCTCGTTCACCACCTTTTATTCATTTTTACTCTCATTCTCACACCTTCTTTTCTCTCATTCACAAATATCCAACCCCTCGCTCCCTTTCGCACCTTTGCATTGAGCCCCACTCATCACACTGTGCCACCATGTCACATCACCAGCCCACTTCACCTCATATCTCCCACATTTTCCCACCAAAACTCTACATCAAGCTTGTGCCATGGACAGTCCATCGCGAAATGCATGGAGAGGTCAAGGCATTGGTGATGTTGAGGAGGAACCGACAGTGGAGCATGAGGGATCTGGATGCCAGACCATTGGACAGGACCATTGGGTGGCACGAGTTCAACCAGGCTGGTGCAAGGTGTGAATGGGCATGCTACACAACCCCAACTTCTTCTTTCTCTCCTCTTATCTTGCCCCTTCATTGGACAGGACCATTGGGTGGCACGAGTTCAACCGGGCTGGTGCAAGGTGTGAATGGGCATGATACACAACCCCAACTTCTTCTTTCTCTCCTCTTATCTTGCCCCTTCCCCCATCTCTCTTTTCCCCGGATGCATGTGGTGCCAGGTTATCGTAAAGTTGATAAGTGACTGATAAGCATCTGAGGGCATGCATGTCGATTCGGGGTCAAGTGGGAATGTATATGTGCTGTTAATAATTGTTTGTAACTCCTCTCTTGTACATATATGATTGTGGCTCTGCCTGATTTGTAAATATGTGCTTGTGTTGAAAAATGCTTGAATCCAGCTCATGTCTTGATTTATTCTGTCCATTCTGATCATGACAGAAGGCAACTGAGGGTTAATTGGCCAATGTCGAATTGGGCTTATAGGTCATAAGAAGTGATTACACAATTTGTCTTACTCAGCCAAATGAATTAACATCTTTTGCGTGATTGCCGGCATGGCACTCGCTCATTTTCGGGTCTTCATTGTATGGAAACACAACATTGGGTATGGGATCCAGCGAGAAGTTCTGGGGCGACAAACTATCGTAACTTTTTAAGACGTGCCATCCTCTTGGAGTTCTATGGAAGTTGCGTCACAATATATATATATATATATATATATATATATATATATATATATATACATACACACACACACACACACACACACACACACACACACACACACACACACACACACACACACACACACATATCTATATAGCGGATATAGCACCACCTTTGGTGGTAGCTGGTATTACAAATCATCTTCCTTCATCTTCTTTCATAATATAATGGAAGCTTCTCAAATTTATGATGTAGAGTATGATATGTTGTGATCAATAAAATTTCTTTCAAAAATGACAAAAATTATAAAGTGCATTTCCAAGAATTTACTGCGGCATATTGCCACCAAAGGTGAACCGAGAATGGTACTCCTGCTCAGAGCTATATATGCATTACATATATACAGCCATATGTGCATTACCTCCATTATATCATGATAACTTAAATAGTTATATTATTAAAACAGGAGAAAAAAGGGCCGGATTAATTTTTTCATAATCATCAATGAGTTTGCATGAATTACTTTACCAGAAAATACTGTATTTGCCAACACATGTATGACATATATTACTTTCAACAAGGAGTGTCCTATATGAGGAGACTTTTGAATAAAAATCTAAAAAAAAAAAAATGCACACGTCCTTTTTGTGTAACATAAGTTACCAAAGTTTAAACCATTGCCAACTAACCCTGTAAAATGTTTCGAAGTTTTTAGTAACACGTTTAAACAGATTATGTAATAATGTAACAAAAAATAAAAAGGTTGACAGTTGAAAAAATTAATTGAGGTTTCAGACTCTTGAAATTGTGTGAATTTAGTTATGATTGTAACATAAGTTACCGTGGAATTGAAGAAAGGGGAAAAATGGAAGGATTCACTTGATAAAGTTATGCTTGCCGACAATTGCGCATGACATGAGGCAACAAATTAGTCTCCATTTTTTCTGCAATTTGAATGTTCACCGAGACTTCCGATCAACCTGTTGTTTGGGTTTCAGAACGATGCACCAACCAACAATCATTCTCACTTTGTAACTGACTGGCAACGGTGTATGAAGCAAGCGTATGGCATGGCATCAAAGCATAAATATTGTTACGGTTGTGGAAATTCACAGAACACCAGTCAGGTTCCCCAGAGGTCAGTTATTTCGGTAAGTGTGTGTTCCAGGTTAGATTTCCCCACCGATGTATAAAGGGAATTATTCGTGTGCTGGGCTGTGCATCTTTGAGTTAGCCGTTATTCTTTCTCTATCTTTTATTTTAACAATAACAACGACAACCCACGTCCGCGTTTGATGGCTATTTCCAACACGTCCGCGTTTGATGGCGATTTCCAACACATCCGCTTGTGATCAGGGTGATTTCCAACATGTCTGCGTTTGATGGCGATTTCAACCACGTCCACGTGAAGCCGGTGATTTCAACCACGTCTGCGTGAAGCCGGTGATTTCAACCACGTCCACGTGAAGCCGGTGATTTCAAGGACGTCCGCGTGCAAGCATGACTTGCAAAACGGATCAGAAAGGCCTTACCCTCTGAAGAAGCTGGCCAATCGGAAGTGAGAGAGGCGGATCCGGATGGGTGAAGGTTCAAAGGTGAAAAGGGGGAGGGCGCTGATTTTGGGTGGCAAAGCCCACCGCGGCCCCTCCCCTTGGGGCTATAATAAGCCACGTTCGCTCGCCAACAAGGCGGTTGAGCGTCGTTGTTGTTGGCTGGGTTTGAGAGCGGTTAGTTGAGAGCCGTTGGAGAGACGCCGAGCCACCGGCAGGAGTTGAGCCGTTGGAGTTCGGAGTGGAAGGGTTGCCAGTAGGAAGCCGGGGTCGAGACCCGTTCTCTCCTCCAGCGCGTTGTCGGCTAGGCCAGGCCGCAGTGAAAGCCAGACGACCGAGGAGAACTGTACAAGCTGCGCATCAAGCCACCCAAGCGACTGGCGCGTTTGCGGCGCACCGGGCCGAACGGAGACACCAGGGGTCGCCAATAAAAAGGACCCATCGAGTCACCACGAGGGTGGTCAGGTAGCCGGCCCGGTCTCTCAAGGCCTATTCCGGTCATCCCGGCCCTGAGTGCATGAAAGGCTCAAGAGCCCGGTTCTTTCTTTCTTGGGTTTTGCATGAAAGTCTGCGGCGCCTTGTCCTTAAAGGCGCTGTCACACCTTGACAATTTAGCCAGCAACGGCAACGTATAAAAATGTATGTAAAACGTTGGCGTATGCTGAAATTTTGAAGCTTTTTTTTTTAAGTTTTGGTCATATTCATAACGTGTTGGTCGTATGCATAGCATATTAGTAATGGGCACAGAACGTTTCGTTGTCTTAAAGATAACTTCTACCAACGAATGTTTAGCCTGTTGTCGGCGTTCACAACCGATGCCCAACGATAGTTTAACTTAGGCATAGCGCGCTGCACGTATCGCCGACGAACTTGTGGCGTAGCCTGTTAAAAATCTGCTGCACGCCGATTTAAATCATAACCGCCTGAAAATTGAAAGTGTCAACCACGCTGTCACACCTTGATGATTTAGCCAGCGTATGCCGACCTATGAAAAATTTGCCGAACCAAGCTGGCACACGTCGAATACGTTATGGGTAAGTTGCGTATACGTTAAGAGCACGCTGAAAAACGATGAAGTATGCTGTTATATTTCGTGGTACGTCTTGTACGTCGTGAAATTTCAAGCATGCTGAAAATTTTACGACGTACTCGCCATATGGCTCACACGTTCAGCTACGCTGGGAATAAGTTGTAGGGACGATATGTGATCGTTGACACACGTCGACAAAAGTTCCTTGTATGTTACTCATAAGTCGAAACACGTCGAGGTAATGTTTAGCATACCCGAAACTTATTTTCTCCATCAAGGCACATTTTCTTTTTTTCTCCTTGGCTCCGTGAAGGCACATGACGAAATATCTGAAGTTGTTGTTGTTTTTTTTGTTTTTTAGTCTATCACGAATTTTAAAATATATTCGGACATTTGCTTTTAAGTTTCGACGTCAACGTGACAATATCCTCAAACAGAAAATATTCACAGAGGAGGAACTAAGAATAAGACATGAGCAAACTGAAGAGGCAATCGGACGTGACGTAACGGCACGTGAAGAAAGATCGCAAGTTATTGTTGTTGTTTTTTTTTAAATGCTCAAAATACGCCATTATACGGTAGCTGTAAATTAGAAACATGTTCAGTAAGTTATGTGGTCGTCCGGAAGACGTTAATCAAATACTTCTACATACGTCAATATGCGTTGGAGGTACGTTACACATAGGTTCAAAGCACGTTACTCATAGGTTAGAAATCAGTTTTGGGTACGCTAAGCATTACCTCGACGCGTTTCGACTTATGAGTAATTTACAAGTAACGTGCCTCGACGTCTGTCAACGATCGCATAACGTGCCTCGACGTGTGTCAACGATCGTGTAACGTCCCTACAACATGTTACTCATAGGTTATAAATAAGTTTTGGTTACGCTAATCATTACCTCGACGTGTCTCGACTTATGAGTAACTTACAAGTAACGTGTGTCGACATGTGTCAACGATCGCATAACGTGCCTACAACTTATGGCCAGCGTAGCGGAACGTGCGAGTCATACGGCAAGTACGTCGTAAAATTTCAAGCATGCTAAAATTTGAGGACAACCGCAAAGTACAACGATGAAAGCCAGCGTACTACGACGTATGGCAGTGTTTTTCAGCATGCGCTTAACGTATACAAAACTTACCCATAACGTATTTGATGTGTGCCAGCGTTTTAGACAAATTTTTCATAAGTCGGCATACCCTGGCTAAATCGTCAAGGTGTGACAGCGCCTTTAGTAGAATTCTTGTTAAGTGCCTGTATGTGCATTGCATAATAGACATTGGCTGTTGGCTTTTGCTCGTGTCCTGTCCCCTATCCCCATTCATTCATTGCTTGCATGCCTGTGTTCAAATAAATGCCCCCCATTGTTGAATGTCACCTGCTCGTTGCGTCCCTTTCCTCACATTGACTGCCATGGAGCGTTCGGGGAATTAACTGGCTAATTAAAGCCGATAAACATAATAATCTCGTCCGATGGGACTTGGCGATATACAACTGCTCGGCATTCGCATACGGAACGAGCCGCTTAAGTGGCTCGTTTTCGTGCCAGTCCCGTCGAGATATAAACTGCTGGTATCTCTGTCCACGCGAATAATTAGGTACATCGACAATTCGGTGATCGACCCTGTAGCGTGTGGACAGAAGGATTGGCTAGTTTATGGTGTCTTAAAAACACCCGTAGCTGGGTTTTGGCGTTTGTCTGGAAGCTACGACTAGATTGCGCGTTCGGTGGACGCGCGACCTGGATTGGGCTGAAAAGGTCGTGCGCACGCCGAACGGGCGGAAATCTACAACAATATGCTTCAACAAGCATAAATATGACAGAAAAGGATTTTACACAACTCTTCTTCCAGGTGACAGAATTCTGGTAAGGAACCTGACCCCTTGAGGTGGTCCAGGAAAACTTTGTTCTTAAGGGGAAGAACAGGTACATCTTGTTGTTAGACATTTGACTCTTCACCTAGTATTCAAAGTCAAAACAGAAAAAGGGTGTGGTTGTGTCAGAGTCCTGCATAGAAATTTGTTGATGTGACGTGACCACTGACATGTTGATCCAGAGTCCACATCAGGAAAGAAGGTGGTGAAATGGAATGCTGTCGGATAGAAGGCAACTCCTGAGGACAACCATTCGACTGCCTCGGACTCTGATGATGAGGACATCATCACTGTCCACTACCCAACAGTGAATCATGCTGATAACCACCTCAACCCACTGACCCCAGAGTTCCATCTGCATTCAGTTGGTCTGCTTCTACCTCCAGGTTGGCACCTGTTGAGTTTGTTGCACGGTGCAGATCCTGAATCAACCAACCAGCATGTCGAGCTAAATGTTGGCATCTATGGCAGATATTACCACAGTCGACAGCGATGTCCACCTCCAAGACTTACCCTACAGTCGGTAACCCAGAACTTTACCGAATCCACTGTGTGTCAGTTGGGTAGAACTCTTAACCCTGCTGTAATGTAAGCTGACTGATTGTGAATATTATGCTGTTATGTATGCAGTTTCTTTTCTTTTTTTGTGGTGTGTATCTCCATTCCCATGTGAAGTAGATGTTCGATCTACATCATTTAACTGTATGAACTCTGAGATTCGAATGTTCAAGTGAGGACAGTCGTTTGTATTGGAAGAGTTTACACTGCAGTGTAATGTTATCATTAGGGAAGGACTTCTGATTTAGGCGCAGTATGTCAGACATCTAGACCGACTGGAGCTATTTTGGAGTCTTGTTTCCATGAAACATTGTTCCAGAGGGCCCCTGCAAACCGTGTTTTAGGGAATGCTACATTTGGGAGTAACAACCAGTGAAGTTCACCGAGGGAACATGGACTAATAAGCGAACCTTCACCCTAAAGTAGTGTCTAAATGACTTTTGAGAAAAAAATGTCAAGGATCTTGTTATTTCAGGGGTGAGTGTGAGGTGTACAAAAGAGCACACTCACACAGTCACAATACCTGATGAAAACAGGGGCACTAATTTATTATTATTATTTTTTAAAATGTTGATTCCCTTCTCAAATTGTTTAATTCACTTGCAGACTATTTGCCTAGATGGGTGTGCGAGAAGTTGAGATTGGGGAGCGGAAGTGCAGATGCATGCTGGGATCACTCGCATGTTGTTGCGCATTGTGGCGATCACCTCGTAATTTCCCGCTCCATCCCATGGCCTCTTTCATTCCTTCACAGATAGATATTCTCCATGAACTTTTGGAAACAATGATTTGATAATAACGATATAATTGTTATCTTTAATAACTAAGAAAGCTTCAATATTTGTGACCTCATTGTTGTTATAGTGACAAAGAGTAAGGCCAGGATGGGGCCTTTTTGTATGTTATGCGCAGTACAGCACTGCATTTTATTTCTTGAACCATTTACAAGAATTCATGAAAACAACCCGTAACAAGATTCTTTGGATGACAAACTTTATTTCTTTTTGACCTCTATTCCAATTTCTGGTATTGTTTGTACATTTATGTTTGGTAGTTTGCAAAACGGGGGTTCTGCCATAATACCTGTCAATTGATTATACCTAATTTGATCATTGGCAGGTGTATTTAATTAATTGATTTGATTGATAACAATTTTCCAATCTGTTACCTCTAATTACGAAGTGTGCATGTGTACGGAGTGTTGTTGGTGGGGGTCTCGTCAAGGGGTGTTATGTGGTTGATGTATGTTCTTTAACCAAGCCCATACCCCCTCCCTTGAGGGGGAAAAAAAAATACAAAAACTACAAAAACTTCCAAAAGCACAAAAACACTTTTTTAACAAATAAATAAATTTAAACTTTTGCATTTTCTTCTTTGGATCTGGTGTTAATAAATTAGTGTGGTGTTGATGTGGCACAGGCATGATGAACTAAATGGCCTCCACCTGTGTCTGATTTCCTTGTAAAAAAAAATTCTGAAATTCAACAAAGAGAAGTGCAGATGCATGCTGGGATTGTGCACAAGTTGCTGTATGTTGTGGTGATCACCTTGTGATTTTCCGCTCCTGCTAACAGCCTCTTTTTATTCCTTTGCAGAAATAAAGTTGTTTGACCAACTACCCCAGTTGTTCGAGTGAGTTGGTGGCGTTATACCGCCATCCAAGACAAATACCAAGTTGATCCTGCCAGAATGTGCAAGAGCACAGCATCAACAACATAGCCACACCTCAGTAATATTTCAACCAGTGGGCTGAATGTAGAATTGAATTCCAGTCCAACATGGATTTGCTAAAAACAACAACGTACTGTACGAACGGTCAAATATTCTTTATGCGTGAGTAGCTTTTTAGACTGGTACCAATGGCAAATGCTACATGTATGTATGCTATGAATTTAAGTCTATCACCTGACATATAAAATCAAAATTAATAAAAAACAAATATTCAATATTGATTTACATTTACATTTCTTTCCCAACAAACGTTGAACTGATTTTTTTTTCTCTTTCGTCTATTTACAACAATTTTCAACATTTAAACCAAAATGTTCACCCTTGTGATTGAACTAATCCACCTTTGTTTCAAATATAAGTTGGAAATGAATGCGTTTATTTTAAGTGACATTGGCTCAACTTTCCAAATGGCCTTTTCACTGAGTTTCTTGGTTGGCCAAGGTTGTCCATCATAGAGATGTATGAATTGCCAAGAATGTAACAATTGCACTGCATTTTCTCACTAACGACTGGAATTAGACAGAATTGATTGATATATCCTTCCTAACCAACTCCTTAAATCATTTATAATTTTTCATTATGTATAAGGCTCATGGAGGAGGGAAAACGATTGACAGTTTTCTAATCGACAAGATGAATAATAATTAATCGATAAAATATTGTTGGAGAAAACGGATACGGCATGACTATTTATATGATTACAGGAAGATAAGACATGTTATACAATTCTCCACAATAGCCATTACTAACTAGTATAACTGCTGTTGTGTGATCACATTTCAGGTTTTTATTATATATTTATTTAATTAAGGCTTGTTTGCAGATGGCTAATGTTAAACAGATGGCGTTTGCACTTGTATTTTCGAGGATGCATCATGAGAGATATCTGTACAGCTTTGAATTTAGGAGTACGAATTTGTAACCCAGAACCAATGGCATAAACGCATCCTCTTCACGAGACCAGCTGTTCAGGAACCTTGGTAACCATGCAATGTCAAGTACAGTATGTACATTCTGTGTCTTTTTTAAAATCGTGTTTGTCACACTTTGTCAATGAATGAGCTATCATCAGCCTGACAAAGAGCCATGGCTTAAGAATCATCTGCAAAATTTAGGAGTGCAACAAGAAATATCCGATACACATTTGCAGAAATTACCAACTTAATCATTCATTCATTTATTTTATGTGCAGCTTGTGGCTGTTGCTTGCATTATTGCTGGGAATACGGCTGAGCCGCTGATGCAGGGCCTCCTATACGTTGTGGCAGGGATTTGGAATTTCCCCAGCGTGCCGGCAATAGCTAGGCCACTATTCGTAACGTTTTTGTATTCAGAGTCGAGGCTCGTGGAAGAGCTACAACACTGAATGGATCAGGACTCAACAAACCAAAAGGAACAGCAGAGAGAGAGAGAGAGAGAGAGAGAGAGAGAGAGAGAGAGAGAGAGAGAGAGAGAGAGAGAGAGAGAGAGAGAGAGAGAGAGAGAGAGAGATATACACCAACAGCAGAGTTGAAGGACAAAATAGAGGGAGACTTTGACAAACAATAGGTGTGGAGAGGAATGGAGGTTGAGGGAAGGATGCATCAGGTGGACAAGATGGATACAGAAGCAAACTCTCAGGAAGGAAAAACTGGAAATTTAGAAGGAGGTGGGCTTGGGGATGTATTTGATGAGGGAAGAAAATATAACGAATTTAGATGGGAATGATTTGAAATGGTGGTGAACAGCTGTCTTGAAGATCTGGAGGGAAGGATGAGATTGAAGAGATTATGCAAGTTGGTTCTACAGGCGGGAAAAGAGAGGAATGAGAATTCGTGGAGGTGAGCTGCGATTCTGGATTTTTGGGGTTTCCCCAAGAAGGGGGTTGATGATGGACCGCATGCGCCTTGCAGAAACCTGGGGATGGAGGGGGGAGGGGGGAGTAAAGGCATGGAAAGAGGAGAGGGTGCAAGACCAGAAAGGAGGAGGTAGAAGACAGAGACCACTGACCTGTCTGCGATAATAAAGTGATAGGTCCATAGACTCTGCTCAACATGGGATATTCCAATAATCTTGAAGGCCTTGGTTTCCTCGGCATTAAGCTGAGCAAGGTGTGAGGCAGGGGCGCCAGTCGAGATGGAAGAGCAGTACTCCATCAAGCTGCAGATGAAGGCCATGAAGGTGGATAAGAGTTCAAGTATGCCAAGGGAGGACTTTGTATGACGCAGGATTTCTAGTTGGCGACTGGCTTTGGAGGCCGAATTGTGGTTTACCCAGGGAAGATCATGGCTGATTGTGAGACCCAGGAGTTTGATTGAACTTCAAGAGGATTGTTAAGAAAGTTGTTGGGAGGGTGTGCCATACAGTCCTTCTGGACATATTCCAAGTGTTTGACCAGGTTGTAATTTTGTTGTGGTTGTGAATTGATGGAAGAGGCTGCTGCCTGATTATTTGAATAATGAGGGATATCATGGCAGAGTGTGGAGTCATCAGAAAAATCGATAAAAGGGATTTTCCAAAGAATCAAAGATATCGTTGATGAAGATTAGGAATAACAATATGCCCAGAATACTGCCTTGGTGTGCTCAAGCCTTAACAGGGAGAGGAAAATTAAAGCATTCCATTGAGAGCCACACGTTGGTTATGAGAATAGAGGAAGTCAGCAAGCCAGGTGTGGAGCTGCCCTTGGATGCCATAGGAAGAGAGCTTGGAGAGCAAGGCGGGATGCCAGACTGTAACGAAAGCAAAAAAATGTCTCGGGAGACGGCCCTCTCATTTTACTGCTGGTGCGGGTGGTGCGTTTGGTCTCACCGTTTGTTTCTGCCATCTGAGTGGGAGAACCGGTCAGAGCTCTCCCTCTCGTCATCCCCCTGTCGAGCACCCCACGCAGCGCACAACAGCCTGGGTTTAGCATTCGCTTCTCCATTATAGACCCCCACCCATCGCGAGGGGTTGTGGGTGCAGTGCTCGTCGTCCACGCATCTCATCGGGGGTCAAACGTGCAGCTTGGGTGGAGCTAGAGAAGCTTCAGCTGGTCACTTTTCTCTCACGGGTGCAGTCCCGTGATGGTGTAAACAATCGATCCCCACCCTTCCGCTCGCAGGCCCACGCCCTCTCACTGATGATTCGAAGCTGATAGGTCCCTCATGAAGGGGATCAGTTTTTGCACCTTTTTATGTAAGGCAGTGATATTCGCTCATTTCCAAGCAGTTATAAGATGACCTGATGCAAATGGTATGTTGGAAAAACACAAAGAGGATGTGTAAGAGCAGCACAGCAGGTTTTTATGATGCATGAGTAAATACCGAGCGGTCCAGTAGGAGAATCAGTGTCTCGGGTCTCGGGTCGACAGAAACTTCTCCACGTTCTCAGGTGTAAAAAGGACATGGTCTAAGAGCAGTTGGGTGCAACAGGGTAGTTTGTGGCTGGAGACACAGGATTTGGAAGCAAACACCGAATTGAAGCGTTCGGCCTTTTCAAGAGTGCAGCCGGCTGTTGTGCTATTTTAAGTGAGGGATGGGATGGAGAGGGAGCATACTCTGGAGACAGACTTACCACGGCACCAAAGGTTTTTAGAGGAGGGAGAAAAATTTCAAAGCTCAATCTTGAAGTTGGACAGATGTTGTTTTCTGGCTCTCCTGAGAGTGCAACACTTGTTTCAGGCTTCGTTGAATGAGCTGAGATTGCCTTCGGTCGGGTTTGTCAGGTGTTTATCCGAAAGGTTGGTGCTTGGTGCGGACATAGCGCACACACCTAGTCTGGGTTAGATTATCGGCCCAAATATAAACTGTCGGATTGGTGGATCGCAGACAGGGCTTGCATCATGAACTACATCATGCTGGGTGTCCCGTTGGTGGACATTATAGACACCTAAATGCCTTTCATGAAGAGTGAGTGTTATGGCAGGCACCCTGAACAGTTTGCAAATTCCCACCACCTTCAGTCAAATGTCATCTTCTTCTTCAGACTATCCATCCATCCATTGGGAGCACACTCCGTGCAGAGCATTGGTGTTGCCTAAGCAGTCTCCTTGGCTATTGGGCACAATCCTCGACAGGTCGCCACTCCGACACAGTATACCAGCAAGCTGGCACTCATTTTGCCGACCTCGGAAGTATGACAGGCAGAGTCAACCCCACCTGGTATTAATTCAACAACCGAGTGGGGTTTGAACTCAGGATCATCGGATCCCAAGCCCACCACCCTAACCATTAAGCCAACACCAGGCATGTACTATCATACCAAATGGAGGGGGAGGGCGGGGGGGGAATAAATACAAAGTTGAAAATCAAAATTCTGTTGATTTGACATTTTCATCACAAATTATCACAGAATATTCACGAATAGCAAAATCGAGAGAGTGCAAACACTACAATAGACAAATGAAGACAATTAAAGAAAACTTAGCTCATCATACCTGTACTGTGTCAATATAAAGTGCAACCTGCTATTTCAATCTTCAGTGAATACAGTAGATCCCAATTCAAATATTTCACCTGTTGGCCTGCACACAATGGCCTACTCTTTTCAAAAGACGTCACATAATAATCATTATCTTTCAAATTCCACATGAGACAGGACAACCAGATTTATTACATAACCCCATGCAAAGGTGACGTGCTCAAAGTTATAGCTCCCTCTTCTGCCATTAAAGCAGAATGACAGTTAATATTTAAAGGGAAATGAAACTTACCAAAAAAAAAAAACCAACAGGTCGTATCGCTTAAATATGTATAAAGTGCTATAAAGTTAATTCATGCAATCTGTTCCTTATAACTATGAAAATATCTAACAAGTGTTTGTGGAATTCAGTGTGCATGCTGATGCCATGTTCCCTGCTTTCGGCACCAGGAGCTGCCACTTCGGTCACAAGACTTCTCCTCTGGTGGTGTTTTCCACTGTATGTCAGCTTTGAGAGCTTTCTGACGTGTTAGTTTGCCTGCGAACAGAGTTTAACTTGTTTATGAAAGTTTGATGAACATTAAAAAAAACATATTTGATGGCAATTTCGGCATGATCTCATATACATACGTACTTGTGCATTAGTCAGCTCTTGTGGGCTGGCAGGATAGCCTGAAGATATGCGCACTCGCCTCTTCGCTGTCTAATCAGCTGGCTTCAAATTGGTTTCCACGGCATCAAGCTGAGCAAGGTGTGAGGCAAGGGCACCAGCCGCCAGGTGAGATCATTGGCTGAGGGCACGGCCGTGCCACTGATGCAGTGCCCTCTGCTGGTTAGGGTATGAATTTGTAATTTGTTCAGGGTGCCGGCCATAGCTTGCCAACTCTTTGCGAAGGACGCCATGGGATCTTCAACGTCCACCAACTAATGTCGGCAGACGGGACGCCCAGTTTAACGTCCATCCGACTGACGGTGCACACATTGATGATCACCCTGCGTGTGAAACACCAGGATGACAATTTATAGCTGAGTCGTGATTAGAACCTGGGTTAGATAGCTCACAGTGAAGGTGAGTGTGCATACCTCAAGGTCTAGGCAATCCTATCAGCCCACCAAGGTGGTAACAACACTCAACTGTAGTATCCGAATCCTGCAAAGGTTTAGTAATTTTCCGAAAGGCATAGCATGCCAAGAGCCAAGAAATCTATGTGAACTCGCTGCAGACAAATTAAAAAAACACTGGCGTGTGTTCCAGAAGCTATCTTGTATGTTAACACTTCACGTATCTTTGTTCCTAGGTTAACAAAACTACCCATTATATCAAACCGATGAAAGCTGCCGTATGGAGAAAAAATTGTGACTTGCAACTTGACCTGGACGTGACTACATTGATTTGAGATTCGGACTTGGAACTTAGTGTCTGAAGACGTGCCACTTGCTTGCAACTTACATGCGACTTGAGTTTAGAATGACTTGTTCACAATGTTCAGAAAATAATGGTTGAATAAACATTGAATTAAAACAGGGCTTAAAATACATGGAAAATTATTTTCGGTCGTCGGTGTACGCAGTTCGGTCAATGACGCTATATACCATGTACGTGTGTACTGTACATGTACAGCGTGCCAGCACTCTGCCACCGGATCACATACCGTCCTCCACTATTAGTGTCTACTCTCCAGACAGCACAGGACACACTCAGCATGTCCAAGTGGCAAGCATCAGTCTTCCCAACGGAAAAATCACTTTATTCAATAAATCCCATAAAATGATTTTTTGATGATTTAAATGTAATTGACTTGGATTATATTAACTTAGTCAGTAGTTGTAAGTTATATCACGACTGTCAATAATTGTCAATTATATGATGACAACAATTTAAGTTAATATCAGTTATGCATTTCATTTGCTACAGTGTCCCGTCCCCTTCCTGATCCCCCCCATCTTCCTTCCCGAGTATACGTTTCATTTTAACGTACGTAATAAATATACAAGTAAATTATTAAAATCTCCTTTCCCATTCCACATTGAACGCTTTGGTTCTACGTGTAAACCATTTAAACGTACGCTGAGGGTACTAACTCGTCTCATGCACATATGTTCAAGTGAGTACATGAGATGTGAGAAGTAAATTTTATATAAATTTATTTTTTACTGGGAACAAAGCAAAAAATGCCCATTGTATGAAGTTGACAAATAAAAACTTGGGTTAAACAGCTTTTCAGAACATGTATTGCAATAAATGAAGCCTTTCGTCTTAATTCCTTGATAGCTTGTACTCCACTAGGTTTATAAGTAAATGTTGGAGTTTACACAAGTTGAAGTAATACTACGGTGACTTTAAAGTTGACTAAAGTGACTTGTTGACATCGATGCTTGCAGTGCGTTCCTGATTCAGACATACTCGTTTGTCCGTGAATGAATCCGAGACATCAAGCAACTGCTTTAACAGTCATTGCGGTGGATGGTGAGGACGTATATCAAGGAGAAGGTGAGATGTGCGATCCCTGCGAGCAATCCTGGTCCTCTGCTGGCGTATCTCCGTCCCCACCATCCGCTATGATTTGGCCAGGGTAAGAGTCCAAAAATGGCTTACTCTTTTCAAAAGGCAATGTTGAAGCTTTAACATCCACCAGTAAATGCTACGACATGAAACAACTGGTTTAATATTCCCATATAATAACAGCATACTCATTGATGTGACACGATTTCTGCAGAGCACCAAGATGTCAACAGATGGATAGTTTGAAAGATGAGTATGCTGCCTTTGAGCTATCCTATCGGCCCTTTATATTTCACTTTATTCAGGCATTAAGATGCATTTGAATCCCAAGAAAGTAAAGGAAAAGAATAGAGCAAGAAAGGAGAAGGATGCAGAAGATGTAAGTGAAAAACAGGGGAAGGGTACGGGATGGTTAACAGATATAAGTACACAGCGTTTAACTGTAGGTTAATTTAACAAGGAGCTGAAACTCTAGGTCCCTCGCCTTTTGGGTAGTATTAGGCATAGATCTGTGTTAGATAAAAGCCAAATCTTGAACGGCTTTTGAAATATCGCGAACACAAGCCAAACTAGAGGGGGAGCACTCGGGAGAGTGCAAAACCTCCGCCGCCAATACTGCTGGGTCACTCAAGTGAACCTTATATCTTATTCATTAAATATGATGTCAACAGTGCTGACAGAGTTATAGTTCTTTTCTCCATTTTTTGGGGGGAGGGGGGGTTGGAAATCACTTAAAACATGTAGAAATGCCAAAAAAAAGAAATCGAAATTTTCTTGAAAAAAAAGTTGCAAAATTTTTTTTTTCTCTAACAATTTTTTTTTGGCGGGGGGGGGTTGGAAATCACTTAAAACATGTAGAAATGCAAAAAAATTAAATTTGTTTCTCAATTTTTTTGGGGGGGGGTGGAAATCACTTAAAACATGTAGAAATGCAAAAAAAAAATTTTCTCTAACAATTTCTTTTTTTTGGGGGGGGGGACAAAGTCCAAAATCTAATGGCATGATCCTTGGACCATACCTAACCCCCCCCCACCAAGTTTCGTCGAAATCCGTCGAGGAGTTTTTTCCGTAATACTGTTCACAAACAAACAAACAGAAAGGGGTGAAAACAGTAACCTCCGATCTTCGATGGCGGAGGTTAATGACTGACATGGTTGCCATGGCAACACAATTCAGCAAATCACAGCCGTGATCTAATCAGGTTGAGATAACGTCGTGAGCAATAGATATCTGCAATATGAAAGCGAAATGTTCAATGGTTTTTGAATATCGCGTACACAAAAGTACATGGAAGGATGATCGGTTGGTCGGTGGGATGCAGACCATTTTAATGCCTCTGACCTTGTCAGAGGGGCAGGGGGACAACAATTATAAACTGGTGTGTTTATAAACAATGACAAACATAGAAAAGTGTGTTCCATGAGACTTTACTCCAGGTTTGGTAAGTACCTTCAAAGTATGTGAGCATATATTTAAAAAAAATACATATGAGGACATTTCAATGCTCATTACAACTTAACAGTTCTGTCAAGCTGTCTCACAGAAAGTGAGAGCAAATGTTCCACGCTCTTCCGCTAACCAGTCAAGCACGTATGTGTGGAACAGACACAAGCCACGCATGGAACTATACCCTTCACTTGCATTTGCAACTTGCCAAAAGCTATGGAAAGAACTGCTCTCCCGTAATTCAATTGCCGTTTGTGCTGCCCACACAGAAACCTCAAAACAGTTATTTCTTAGATGCATTTGAAGATTATAATGAGTTCATTTCTGGGTGAACAACTGGTGAAAATCAGAATAATTAAAATGGAAGTACAACAAACTTCGAAAGTGGTACATGACTGACCATTGAATATGATGTCATCACTGGGATTGCAGCATCTGCACAGTTTGGTGGTGGTTTCTTTTGTTGTTACCTCTTCAGAGGATAACATGAGAGGTTTTCCCTCAAAGTTTTGATTTTCTGAATGTTCACCTCAATTCAATGTAAAACATTTTCCTTCATTTGATTCAGAAGCTCCCAGATGATGAAACAAAAACACCAGTTTATAGAGCAATCACACATAGAAAGATAGAGTGGCTTTAGGGGGCATCGAAGTATTTTGTCTGCACATGTGGGGAGTGTACACAAATGTCAATGAGGAATGAGAGGATACAAAGGAAAACTGGGACCGGAAATGCTTCTCAGAGAGAACAAAAATTATTAAGTAAAAGATCCTTGAAATTAATCCAAACCGACGTGAAAATTATAATTTTTTCAGTCAGACGAAAAATTGAACCCGGGTGGTGAATAAGGCAACAGACTGCTGCCTTGATCTCTCCCAAAAATTGTGTTTTATTTGCTAATAATTATGCCACAATATCTTTGCTGTTAACAGCCTGGTGTTGGCTTAGCAGCTAGGGCAGCTGGCATTGGATCCTAGAGTCCTGAGTTCGAGCTCTGTTGGCTGCTGAATAAACACCAGGTGGGGTTGACTCAGCCTGTCATCCTTCTGAGGTTGGCAAAATGAGTACCAGTGTACTAGTACTGAGAACTTCCCCGGTATATGGATTGTATGTGGTGGAGCAGTCTCCTGACCTCCACGGTCTACCGCTGTGATGCCCTTCAACTTATTCTTGTGGGGAGGGGTATGTCAAGGATTGTTTGCCAAACCTGTTGCTGACATGGAAACACTTTGTGCATGGATAAACAATTTCATCTGCAGTGTGACAAGAGACATGTTTGCCAACATGTGGATTAAAGTGGATTATCGCTCGGATGTGCTACCTGCCACGAAAGGTGCACATGATGTCATGTACTGAAGAACACAAGAAACGTTATGAATTATGTGACAAAATTAAAAAAAAACCCATCATTGTATCTCTTTTGGTTTGGTTGAAAATGAAATTTAAAACTGGAACAAGATTTTGCGGACAGCCTGTACTTCGTCCCTAACCCTAAACTGATCTTCATATAATCCATGGTAAGTTTATCCAATCAAAGTTTTTGAATAAATCAATAAGTTGTTAATATAATTTTGTTCTCTTCTTGTATTTAATCACTCAGTGCATTCAACAACTCAAGACATTCCTTATTGAAGCTCCAGTGTTTTTTTTTTTTGAACCTCTTTCAACCAGCACAAGAATAAAAGGCTGAATTTTTTTTCTTTTTCCATCGTGGTAATTTTACTTACCACGGACTTCTGCTCGTTCCATGCCATTTCTTCATTACCATCTCCTAAAAAAGGTGGAATATGTAACTCTTTCCCCTCCACTCTACACCTTAATATTATGCCATTGCCAAGTTCACCAACCTCATAACCTGCTTTCTTACCCTCGCAACTTCTCCTTTCACCCTTCTGGCTCCACATTCACAATCTCACGAGATATGAACCACAGACATTCTGTAGAATTGCTATTCTTAAGTGATTGTGAGTCGGCTCATTGTGTTGATAAATGATGTCAGATTCATTATCTTCTTTCTGATGCATCAATACGATGTTAAATTAAACGACAAAACATTTAATTATTTTGTCGTTATTTAAAAAACTTTTGTTTTTTTTTCAATAAATTTCCCCTGCAGGGAGATTCCTTTCATAAAGACATATGAATAAAAAAAAATAAGACGTTACAAATGTTTTTACAAATCCAACCGCAACATTTAATGTATTAAATTTCATCAAAATGATTAAATAAATTATATGATCACAATGAATAAAAAATGTTTTCAGTTGTTTCCACATCGAAGTAATTAATCACCACATCATGGCCGGAATCACCACATCATCTCAATACAATTATGATTTTGAGTTTCGATCCATTCAAAGCTGCTCCCGATCCAGATGTAACTTCAGAACGGTGTTTCTCTTCGTTTACTTCACGAGTGTTTGTAATGCTGTACTTTGTTATATTAATGATATCGATTGGAATGATGCTGTGTGGAATGAAAATATAGAGAGAGATTGAGTTTAAAGGAGATTGAGGATATAACGTGTTTCCACCCTTGACATTCGCGGATTCGGCATTTGTAGTTTGGCCATTTTTTTGTCTAAGTCCTTGAAGGAACCGGCTGTCCAGCCCCTCCCTTGCACAGCGCGAGTACCTCGCTAATTACAGCATATTATAAGTAAGAAAATGATTCAGGGTTGTACAGGTGACGATGTGAGCACCAAATAAACTCTTCTTCCATTCAGTTTCGCATTGAGAACCGTGAGATGATGTTCACCACGCCACAAAAATATGACGTCACAATGTGAGATGCTGGGATGCTGCTCCTCCCATCTATGCTGGACATTTACACCAGTTTTTATTTATTTATATATTTTTTTACCTCACTCACCAAAACGAACAGTGGGGTAAAACGATTTGCTCACTTTGTCTGTGTCCGTCCATCTACAAACGTCAGTTGATGATTGAGGAACAACTTAATTTCAATTGAATGTTATATTTTGAACATGAATCGGAAAACGAACCTGTAGTTTTGCAATACTTTTGCTCTGAATTCTGAAATATATATATATATATATATATATATATATATTGTTGCGGGCCGGGGGTCGGTGGCGAGAATG
The DNA here is from genome assembly GCF_056783735.1 of Eptatretus burgeri. Lineage (NCBI taxonomy): Eukaryota > Metazoa > Chordata > Myxini > Myxiniformes > Myxinidae > Eptatretus > Eptatretus burgeri. Next base: position 67,965,274 of record NC_140972.1, on the reverse strand, counting down.
ACCACCAGGTGGGGAAAGCTACGTCATCTCCACCAGACTCTCCGGAATTGTAGGCCGTCGCTCGAATAACTCCGCAAGCCGGCGGGTCGTTTAAGTGACCATGGTCGCCAATATCTCAACTGCGTAGCGTAGGGTCTATTTGTTTATAACCAATTTATCTAATTAACTTCGTGATTTCGACTACCGGGGAAACCACGCCCTCGGCACGTCTTGCTCGAACCGGGTGTCTACCAACTGCGGTAGAGTTCCAACTACCGACTACCAACTCCTGTTTGGGTGCAGCCGAGCGGAAACTGCCAAAGCCGTGCTGGCTGGAATGAACGGATTATCGGGGATAAAACCCCGCCTAAACTCAGATCCGAACCATGCTGGACCAATTCAGGAAGGGACGGAAACAGACTGGGAATATTTCTAACAAGTTTTATTTACAGTAAATGAAGACACAAAGCAAGACTTAACGCGAATATGCAATAAGTATTTACAATGATCCCAAAACACTTATTCAGTTCTACTTAAAGATGGGCCCACACACAGACACACACACAAATGAAAAGAAACCCAGAGTTCTTTATTGGACCCTCGCAGCCGAGGAGAGAGACAAGCTGGGGGTCAGAGTTCGGTTGGGTACCTGGCCGTCGGAGAGAGGGGGCACTCCGTGCTGCGGCACCTGACAATGGTCGCTGGTTTGGTCCCCAGTCACACATGTGGGACTCGAGGTTCGTGGCGGAGCACGGGTGGTGAATGGCCGGGGTCCACGGAGGGGGCGTCGGCGTCGCGCTTTCCTTCCTTGTAGAGGACCAGCAGAGACACGTTCGCCGCCTCGACCACCCCTTCATAACAGCAAAAACCCTTTCGTGACAGCTAAAACCCACCAAAAATTCTTCATGACAGCCAAAACCCACCAAAAATTCTTCGTGACAGCCAAAACCCACCAAAAACTCTTCGTGACAGCCAAAACCCACCAAAAACTCTTCGTGACAGCCAAAACCCACCAAAACTCTGCAAGACCCCAAAAAGACCTCTGCCTCAGAGAGTGCTCGGGAATTTTTGGACCTCCCTCAGCGGGGGAGGGGCCTTGGTGAACACACCTCGCTGTCCGCCTTTGATTGGACAGGGTCCCACGGCATACCTTTCCGGGGCGGGGCCTTGGCCCCTGCCGGGAAACCCCAGCCACTCTTCCATACGGGTTCATACTTGACGAGTAATAGTATCAATGTTGCAAAGATCGGCGTGAAAGAGTTACAACGTTCATGGGAGCTGAGAAACCGGAACCGCGAGATCTTGCCTTGGCACATCAGGGTGCGAGAAGGTAGCTGGTTGGTGGTGGATCGTGATGGGCCGAGGGGTCATGCAGATGGGATGGTTGTTCGATGGCTTGTTGGAGGGTTCGTTGGATGTAAAGATTTAATAACCTAACTAAAAGAAATCACAACGCACGCCTTTGATTCTCCCACTCGACAAAAGGAAGAGGATCTGACGACACACATACCTAACGACATAACTGACTTTTGGGACATCTGTATGTTGAATGCAAATGGTTTCCAGATCCGTAACAATATTATACTCTGCCTACCTGGCAGTCAAACAAAATTGAAAATCACTTCAAACTAAAAACCTACCGTAATGTCGTGATGTACAAACAATCACACCGATAACGATGCATTCAACTTCACGAAGGTTTTATTGACAACAGTCAGTTCCATTACTCATCCCGTGTGCGCATGTGCGACACACGGCACTCACGTCAAACCCAAGGAAAGGCGATACATCACACCTACTGTTTTAAGAACGTCATAAAGAACACAAATAACTGCTGTTGTTTCATATGCAGCCTGTGGCTGCTGGTTATATAATTTTCTGTGCTGCTGATGCAGTGCCCCTATTACCAGTAAGCTGGTACTCATTTTGCCAACTTCAGGTGTTAATTCAATCATATCATCCCACCTGGCATTAATTCAACAGAACAACAAGGGCTTGAACTCAAGACCCTAAGTTCTTAAGCCAGTCACCTTAACTGTTAAGCCAACACAAGGTTTACTACAAATCCATTATGTATCGTGTTAAATAAGGTGGGGTGGCAGTAAACTTCTGGAATTTTTTTTTTACATTACCTTTAAAATCATTTTATTTCAATTGAATTATACACCTGAACACTGCATGGGTTAAGGTGTCCTATGAACTCTCTTGTTCATCTTCTGAAAAGGGAATGGGGATGACCCTCTCATGGACAGGCCCTCGCTGCTCCGATGGTTGGCAGTGAGTGTGACAGAAGAAGCGTGGAAAGAGAGTGGCATCTCTGTATGTGGGACAATTGTGTGTCCAGCTGTTGGGTCGCCCAGATGACAAAGCACGGGTATAGTTCACCAGAGGACCTGGGTTTGATTCATGGTCTGGGTGTGTAATGTTTCCACATATACAAATGGCTATAAGTTGTGCACTGGTTTCCTTGAGTAATCCTCCTTTACGGTAACTCACAGATCAGTGTTTGTGTGTCTGTGGGTTTGTTTGTTCGACACGCTACTCCTCCTACAGTTCTGGACCAATTACATCCAGACTTGCTACGGAGGATCAGCATGACCCCGATTGATGTTTCGGGTGTTTTTAATATTTGCCTGTGGTCTTGAAGGTTGAGGGAGGGGATGCAAATTCTCGATGTAAATGTGTATCATGTAGCGCTGCCTCCAGGTAGGGGAGGGTATTACAAGTCTCCACTATTTACCCTACAGTATTCCTGTCCCCACATTGTTTTCCAGTGCAGCGAGGTGTTTTGAATGAGAAGTCGTCGGTATATTTTTGCTTCATGCACTCAACCTGGGGGGGGGGGGGAGGGTTTGCCTACACAAATCTGTCAGTTGCCTATACACCACCGAAATACAGGTGTGCATCAGAAGAACGTGTTGCACGCTTGGAACAAGATCGCCCGTAAAGCGGTTACTCCGCTAGTGCACATTAATTGTGCTTGATCACGCCCCGTCTTCGGGTCTCAATTGCATCGCTTACACAAACAACCAAGAGAAATGTCCTCCCGTGATTGTGCCAATCCAATTGGCAATGATAAGCAGGTATGGCACCTCAATAATTCGATCATCGGTGGATCCACTCTGTTGGGAATTCCAGGATCACAGGGCCAGCAATGAGTCATAAATGATGAACTTTTCTTAATCCATAATTTAACCATTCCATCAGCATTTAAGTACCATATAGTCGTGGCCAAAAATATTGGCACCCTTGCACTTTTTTTTAAATCAAATAATGAACCATTTCTTGCAGAAAATTGTTGAAATTACAAAAATCTTTTGGTATCCACAGATGTTTTTCTTTGACTTGCAGTGGAGCAAAACAAAGAAAGCTGAAAAAATGACCAAATCTTAGCTAAATCTTTGCGAAATCTTTGCTAAATCATTGTGAAATCTTTGCTAAATCTTTGCTAAATCTTAGCTAAATCTTTGCAAAATCTTTGCTAAATCATTGTGAAATCTTTGCTAAATCTTTGCTAAATCTTAGCTAAATCTTTGCTAATCATTGTGAAATCTTAGCTAAATCTTTGCAAAATCTTTGCTAAATCATTGTGAAATCTTTGCTAAATCTTAGCTAAATCTTTGCTAATCATTGTGAAATCTTTGCGAAATCTTTGCTAAATCTTTGCGAAATATTTGCTAAATCTTTGCGAAATATTTGCTAAATCTTTGCGAAATCTTTGCAAAATATTTGCTAAATCTTTGCAAAATATTTGCTAAATCTTTGCGAAATCTTTGCTAAATCTTTGCGAAATCTTTGCAAAATATTTGCTAAATCTTTGCGAAATCTTTGTTAAATCTGATTTAAATCGGAGCACATTTACATGAAAATGGCCCTGACAACATTTATTGACACCTTTTAGAAGTTGTTCGAAATCATTAGATTTCAAGCAGGTGTTTCTCCTTTACTGTGGAATTTGCAACTTTGTAAGGTTCGCACACTCGCCTTGAAGTTGTCTGTCATGGGGTTCTAATCCTGATCCAGCTATAAACTGCCATCCTGGTGTATCACAGGCAGGGTGATTAAGCAATGCGTGTGCCGTCCCTCGGATCGATGTTAAAACTGGGTGTCCCGTCTCCCGGCATTCGTTGATGGACGTTAAAGCTCCCCACGGTGTCCTTTGCGAAGAGTCGGCGAGCTATCGCCGGCATCATCGAAGAAATTACAAATTCTTGCCCTATTACTACTGCTGGGAAGGCAATGTCAAACCACCGAGGACAAGAAACTGCTTCGGCAGCACCGACGCTCTGTGACAATTGCACCATAATGGTTCCTCACAATCAGGATCATGTCATCATGACCCGAACCAACTGACCGTTCGCTCTTCTTCAATTTGGTGACGGCTTCTTATTATTATTATTATTTTGTTTCTCTTCCACCAAAAAAGCTTCTTCTTCTTTATATTTTTTTCATTCCCATCCTCTTGCAAAGAATACGTTGATAAATACTCCCCACCACTTTTCCATTCACCTCCACGATCTCCGGACGTCACGTCGTACCAGTTTTATCCGAGGAAATCCATATTCGGTGAAGCCTTCCGGTTCGTCCTCACAACGCAAATTTGCCGCCTCTCGTCCCGAGCTTCCTCTCCTTTACAATTCCCCTTTCCTTTCCCCATTCTGCATTCCCCGCTCCCCCAAAATTAAAGTCGCTCACCACACCGTTCCCATAAAAGGTGTTTATAGATCTCGGTAGATCTACGAAACCTCAACGTTGTGACAAGAGAGGATGAGCCAATGGGAGGCTCTGATACTAAAGTCCTTCAAAGGGATCTCGTGGCGAATGAGCCAATGAACGGAGGCGTTTTTACACGGTGCGCTGTGTCAGTTTGACAGCGTGCTTGTTGGTCACCGTTGTTTGCCTAGTTTTAGGCCTTTCGTCGAGATATTTCCGGAAGAACCTCATCATGAGCAAAGCGCACCCTCCAGAACTGAAAAAGTAAGTGTACATATTCGTCCTCAGGTTTGGAGCTTCAAGTTAATTCGAACTTGCGCATGTTTTACTCCGTGTTCATCGGGTTCGCTTTATTTTAAAAAATTTAACCGTTGTTTTGCAGGTTCATGGACAAAAAGTTGTGTCGTAAGTATCCTTTTGCTCCCTCACATTTGCACAACTGTTCGTAAATTTTGCGACATGTAAGATCGTCGTTGAACATTTACTGTGGGAAAAACAAACGTACGTTAAGAGAGGACGTTTGATCCAACTCGTCCGTGTCATATCCCCGTTTCGTTCATCCGACCTCGAATGATAAATAATCCCACCTATCCTTCAGATAATTCATTCACACGAGACAAAAGAACGTTGGACGTGTTGGTACCGTGTGCTGATGGAGGATCAATAGATAGGATGAGGCACACCTTGGTACTCTTCATCACCCAGAGGTTTCACCATTGACTCGTTCTTGCTGGTAGGGTTGGCACCTCCGTGTAATTACCTCCACCACCGACTTATTCACCCCTGGTTGTCGTATGGAAGCTTAGTTGCCGGGGTAGCTATCATTTATTGAAGCGCGACTGTGTCGCTGATGCAGTGCCCCTCTACCAGTACACACACTGGAACTGGTACTCATTTTGTCGACCTCGGAAGGATGACAGGCTGATTCAACCCCACCTGGTATTAATTCAGCAGCCGGCGGGGTTTGAACTCGGGACCCTAGGATCTCAAGCCGCCACCCGAACCACTGAGCCAACACCAGGCTATTCACCCCTGTTTGGAAGGCTCTCTGTCTATCTGTGAGCAGGATATCTCAAACAATTATGGACATGTTGGGTGTGTGACGAGGAAGGATTGATTCGATTTTGGTGAAGATCTGAATCTGGATCTGGATACGAGAATTATTTAATTTTTAAAGTGATTCTTCACCATTGAGATGTGGGGCCAAAAACTATGTAGTATTGTATTAGCATGATATTTCAAAAATGTGTTGGCCCCGATATGTTCTCGTGGATCAGGCATTACGTGGTGTAGGTATGTGCTCTACCAAGTGCCCTTCCAGTTATTGTTTATTTTACTTTTTGATCCTTGCAATGATTGAAGCCTTGTCCAGAATATCGTTCATAACTGACAATCTCCGCTGCCCAGGCTTTTCTGTGTGATCGCTCCTCGTGCCAAAAAATTTCAAAAATGTGCATTTTTAGCGATAATTGCACAAGTGTGATTATGAAAGAATTTCCAAAATTGGTTTAAAAACAAAAAAATTATTTGGCTTGCCTTGCCTCTGTTTTTCAACCAATCCAGACCACAGACTTAATAGATCGACATTGATTCTGTTTTTCTTTGGATTCCATATGTCAAAGGTAGGGCTGTCGTTATTTTATTTTTTTCAGAAATTTCAAGGGGCTAACCCGAATTTAGGTTGATATTTATGAGAAAAAAAAATATTAAAAAAATATGAACCCGAAAAACAATATTTTAGGGGTTGTTACCGTCCATCGAAATTTGAAAAAAAAAATTCATTTTATATTTTTCTTTTTTTTAAATCTTATGCCAAAATGACTAACATGTAATGTATGATGTTTTCTGGTGCATTAGAATCTGAAATGCTGCAGAAAAATATTGTTGAACTTGGCAAGATTTTTCCAGTCCGTCTCGGTGAAACTTGAAAAGTCTTAAAAATCAAGATTTTATGTATTTTTCGCGTTTTTCGAACTCCGCAATTTGCAGACAGAGTCTTTTAACAGAGGGGACAAGAGCTATATTTCACTTGTTCAAAGTTGATTTCTTACAGTCCAGGAATCGTTTTCGGTGATCAGTTACCGCTTTGTAATAGGTACTGCTTTTGCTCCTCATCGTACGTAATAAGACTGTTGTACTCGGTCGCCAGGGCTACACCACGCTCTGCACAGTCATTCACAACTTTCAGCTTGCTGACGATAGTACGGCTCTGTACAAAACCATCTTCAGTTTCCCATTGATCCAGGTCTTTGTGCAGAAAGTCAGTTCAAATGCAGCACATCAAAAAAACTTCTGCTTCTCGGAGATGCGAAATCTTCCAGTTTTTGGCGCATGATATCTTTCTGGTGAACAACAGCTCTTTTTCGATGCTTCATCATCGTCATTGTCTTGTTATTTTAGAGTTTGAGATATTTTTTTATTTTTGTCTCAATTGACACGTTTCGGTCAAATAGACATCATAGGTCATGTGGAGGTTGGGTCGGTTCATTCAGTTTCGTTGTGCAGATCGCCAATCTAAACGAAATTCACCCTGTACATTCATGAGAACACACCATTGAAATTCCTACTTGTTTCCATATGCACAAGTTGACACACCGACAGTTATTACCATTTGAAATTACCACCGTGAAGTGGTCATGGAGTGCTTCTAATCACGAAGGAAACGACCAGGAAACAACAAATCAAGATGGCGGCGCCCATGGTTGTCTGGTGATTTCGAGTGATTTTTGGTCTTTCAACAACGAAATATGTGTTGTTTCACACTTGGGCGGGGAGGAAGATGAGAAAGTGACGCAATTCACGGATAAGAGCTGGCGTAAGGTATGCGAGTGTGCGAAGGCTTGGTGCGACGCCACAGATAGTGAAACTATCAACAAATGCCGTTTGCTGGCTGATCAAATTATGAAACTGCTGCCAATGACTGATCCTCCTGCGGATGCCGGCCGTCACCGGTTCTGCTATGCGTCGTCTTGTAACAAGGATCATATAAAACGCGCTGAAGCCAGGAAAAGGAAATCAGAAGCCAGCACTACTGCAGTTTGGTGGGTGGACGAGAAGAAGAGTGGCACTCGTACCACAAAATACGTAGAAAATCCCTCAGAACCTTTGTAGAAAGGGTGGCTGGCAAATCAGCTTGTTGACTACCAACAATTTGTGTGATATGCCAGAAAAAAAGACAAATTCATCCGTGTCAAAGGAAAATCTCAACGTGATCAGTTGTCCCTGGCATAGCAGAAACGCAGGATGGAGGAAAGCTGAGGGAAACTGCTGAGCAGAGGAGAGATGAACGTGATGTGAGAATAATCACAACTATAAAGGATAAAGACTGTGTGGCGCTGGAAGTTTGTTTTCACCGTAAATGTTATTATGAGTATGTGAATGACACATACCACAGACAGAGTGAAAGGAAACTCCAAACTCAGAAAGTGAACTATGACTCAACATTTGACATTTTCTGTGATAAAGTAATCCAGGTAAGACTCATTGATGGAAAGCAATCTATACATATGAAGAAGTTGTGTGAGATGTTCAATGACCTACTTAGAGTATGCGAAGGTCAGGATAAGGCCAACTACCAGGCAACAAGACTGAAGAAAAGACTGCAGGAATGGTACCCAGACATGATTTTCTATCGTCCACCAAAAATGTCTGAGAGCGAAGTGGTGTACATGAAGGACATTGATATTGGTTCCATTGCTCAGGCTGCTGTTGTAGACAGTAGCTCTACAACAGAAACAGAGTCAACTACAGACGATCACCTAAACTATGCCAGGTACTTACCCGTTTACTGGCTGGAAATGGCCGGGCAAGAGCACTCCCACCCAGACACCTATCAAGCGTTCATGGACGGCAAATGGACTGCCCAACGGCATACTCGTTATGGATGTAGTAGTGTTGCGTGTGATCAGATCATAGAGCAGACTTTAAATAGGGACAGCAAGACCAGTGGAGGCATCATTGGTTACACTCAGAAAAGCACAGCTGTGAAGAAGTGGATCCTGTCCCAACCAGCACGTGCGGAAATCGCAAGGAAATGTGAGTCCATGGCGGGTATCCACAACGAGCCCCGAACGAGAAAGGATTTGGATGTGTCGAGCTCGAAGAAGAACGAAGTAGTGGTGGTACAAGTGATGGACACAGTACTTCAAATGATTAACCCTTTCTCCGGCGCTCACCTTGAACTCGTCAATATTAGTTCAGGTGTCATCGCACCGCCAGCCACTTCCGCGGACTTGATGAACGCGTATGTCAAGGGAGAGAATGCTGTCGTGCAATTAATGTGTGATCGGCTTCTCTCGGGTGAGGTCCCATTCTTCAGTCAGATTTTGAAGGCCAAATTGGCAACTTTCTTGAAGGCGCGAGGCAAGTCGGCAACTCCCCACCAGCAGACGCCGAAGGTTGAAATTGTGAATGAACGTTGTCTTTTCACACGACTGCTGTTGATTGGCGAGTAAAGCAATGTAACACTCCACGATTTGCTCGCATACCCACTGGCGAACATATCTTTCCCGCTGGCATCCGGTGATGGTTCGATTGCTAAGACGGACAAAGCCAAACTCCGCAACCATAAACTGAAACTGTGGCCTGATTGCCGTGTGGACGCTCGGCCTATCCAAGGTGCAACAATTGTGGATGGAATAGCCGTTATTCAGGTGATAAAGGCTGGTTCACTGCATAACACTTTCGGCAAACTGGAAGAGATGGTGCTGAACATCGTAGTGGCCAAAGCACGACATAACCAATCTTCGAGACTGGACGTGGTGGTTGATGCTTACCCAAGTATCAGCATCAAGTTCCTGGAGCACGGCAGACGAGCGGGCAGGGCGGGCGATCTTCAGGTACGAACCATCTACAGCCGTGATGAAGCCCTTCCAAAACAGTGGGCCAATTATCTCCTGAGCGGAGCCAACAAGGAGGCGTTGATAGAGTTCATCGTTGAATCGTGGACGAGAAACATCTCTCCATCAAAACTGGGTGACATGCTGTTGTACGTCAGTCATGCCGGCAAATGTGAGAAAATCAAGGCGTCGAATGGTGTCATGACTGTGTCGTCAGTACCTGAACTTGAATGTGACCAGGAGGAAGCTGACACGAAGCTCCTGCTACATGCCGCTCACGCGGGACAGAATGAAGAGTCAGTGCGCATAGAGAGTTTCGACACCGATGTGTTTGTGTTGGCGTTGGCTCACTCGAAGTCGATTCGGGCGCGAAATTTCCATCTGGTCACAGGAAGTCCCAAGGAGATTATCGTCGTTGACATTAGGAAGCTGAGTAATGCCCTGGGAAGTTCTGTCTGCGATGCGTTGATAGGTTTGCACAATTTCACGGGAAGTGATACCACCAGTGCATTCCATGGTAACGGCAAAACAAGGCCATTCGACTTGATGAAGGGTCCCCATCTCATCACCTGTTTCGGGAGCATTGGTCGAGAATTCACGCCAGATCAGAATATCATTCACAACCTGAAACAATTCGTCTGTGCCATGTGCAATCAGCCGACCATGAAGAGTGTGGATGAGGCTCGCTACAAGCTATTCTGCAGCCAGTCGCTGGGAGAACAGAAGTTGCCGCCTACAAGCGACGCTCTGATGCTGCAATGCAAAAGAGTGAACTATCAGTCTGCGATCCACCACCGCGTTACTGAGAGGTTTATAGAAGCCCCTTCTCCTACATTTCATGGATGGATGGAACACAATGGAGCACTGATTGTTCACTGGCTGAACAAACCACCAGCGCCGAAGGAACTGTTAGAGGCGACGAAATGTAATTGCAAGAAGACGAAATGCGAGACCAACCAGTGTTCTTGCCGGTCAAAAGGACTGTCCTGCGCAGAGTGCTGTGGGTGTCAAAACTGCGCCAACGATGAACAGACCCGTGCAGAAATGGAACTTATGGATGATGAAAGCAGAACTGACGATGATTTCGACGACGAACTGTGAATGCGGGTGTCACACTGCTTTTGCTGTGGTAATCCACTACACAGTAGTATTCAGATTGGTTAGCATGTAATAGTGGACTTGAGTTTTGTAATAACAGCAGTCAAGAGTCGAGTTCAGCAACCGCTTCAGAGCAAGAAATACTGGAGTTCTAAGACAGTAATCTTCTTGTGGCGGTTCTACTTTTCATCAGGCTGAGTCGCGCAGTGTCTTTGTCTTTCATTTAATCCATAATAACCAATGTAACTGTCTTTAATAGGCGCTGTAACTGCCTTTAATAGTCAATGTAACTACCTTTAATAGCCAGTGTGGCTGCCTTTTAAGCAAAAAGTTGCCTTGGTCAACTCGAAGGCCTGTCTGTTCGGTCCAGACGTTTTCGGCCGGTAAAAATATGTAACTGCTTCGGTTTACGACCTTTAATAACAGTGAATAGGGCTCTGTATAAACATATTGTATCATTTTAAGACCTCACAAGAGTTTTCTTTGATGAACATATCAGTCTATCCTTGATTCTTCATTTCTGTGTCAAAAACGTGCTTTAATGTTCGGTGTATCTTTAATTGCCAAAAATGACCAATTGTGTCACATCCTCGACGTGGAAACAAGTGGATTTGGACTCAGCGTCTAAAATTCTTTAAGTATGCCAAATTTCATCCAGATTGGTGATCTGCACAACGAAAATCATTTTCTGAAGGTAATAGCGAGTGCCTCCACATGGTCTATAATAGTATCAGTTCTACCGATAAATACCACAGCTGTCCCAGCAACTTTTTCACCATTGCCTTAGATATATCAAAGTTCACTTCAGAATATTTATCCATTCGCTTTAACAATGTCAGGTCGTTCGCACTAGCCAAGATGGAATTCGGGGGCAGTAAACCACGCTTTGACTCAAAGGTCAAAATTGGTCATCAATGATTTTGGCCTGATTAACCTCCGCCATCGAAGATGGACGGAGGTTACTGTTTTCACCCCTGTCTGTTTGTTTGTTTGCTTGTGAACAGTATTACGGAAAAACTCCTCGACGGATTTCGACGAAACTTGGTGGGGGGATTAGGTATGGTCCAAGGATCATGCCATTAGATTTTGGACATGGTTCAAAGTCCAATATGGCCGCTATGGTGGCCATTTTGAAAAAATATTTGAATTTTTCTTTTTGCATTTCTACATGTTTTAAGTGATTTCCAACCAAAAAAATAAATAAATTTGTTAGAGAAAAAGAAAACAAAATTTTGCAACTTTTTTCAAAAAAAATTTCGATTTTATTTGAAAAATATTTCAATTTTTTTTTTTGCATTTCTACATGTTTTAAGTGATTTGCAACCCCGCCCCCCCCCAAAAAATTGTTGGAGAAAAAAAACCCAGAAATTTTGCACCTTTTTTAGGTCATCTCAACCGAGATGACCTAATAAAACCGGACCAAATGTCCGTACGTCCATCAACAATTTTTCTTTCCGATCTTAATGAAACTTCGTATGTGGGTAGAAGTCGATGAGTGTTGCACAACGATATAACTTTTGTCCAGGTTCAAGGTCAGGGACGAGGTCACGTAAGTTATAAAAATCGCCATTTTCAAAACCTATCTCGTCTGCCATTCTACAAGATATTCGGCAACTGTTTATTGATTATGATAGTAAAAAATATTATCTTGTATCTTACTGGACAGATTTTTGAATTTCCTTCCCGTTTGATCGTCACGTGATCTGGAAGATGGCCAAAAACGCCGATGCGATTCGCAAAGAAGGAAGGAAGCAGAAATGAAATAGAAATAATATGGAATAGGCAAAGCCTAGAAGCGAACGTAGAATTCTTCTTACATTCGCTTCTGACTTTACATAAAACTTGTTCACAACTGTATACTTGCCAACGATACCGTGGTACGTGTAAGAGCCGCACAGCTGATGATTTTGACGCAATTTCCGTTTACTTCGGCCTGAATTCAGGATCAGCGAACAAATAATATAAATCGCGATTAAAAAAAGATTTTTTTTTGATGATGCGGGAGATATCTTTATTAAAATTAACTTTGGGGGAAAAATAATTGAATAAATAAATAAACGATCACTTCTGGTCAAGAATAAAAGAAATTAAAAGTTCCGGAAAGAGTTTCAAAATCACTCCTGGTAATATTAAATACTAAATAAAGACTTCCTGTCATGAAAAAAAATCACCTTCGGAAGTATAAAATTAACTTTGGGGAAAAAATAATTGAATAAATAAATAAAGACTTCCGGTCATGATCTCCCGGCATGCATCATTCTCCGTGGGAAAAAAACCAGCAACAAAACAAAAAACGGAAGCAAAATGGTCATAGCCAACGACACGGATTCACAATTGGCAGGGTATTGTGTTGTTTTTGTTGTTTCCTATTCTCTCATGTGCACGCGTTAAGTAATATTCACAAGATAGAAATAGAACCCAATCGTGTTTATACACCGCACAGCGTTTAACAACAACCGCAAGCAAAAAGTCATAGCTAACGCCACAGATTCGAAATCGCCAGGGCTATTGTGTCGTTGTTGTTGTTGTTATTATTTCCTATTCTCTCACGTGCACGCGTTAAGTATTAAGCTCACTTCGTTCGCTATAAAACACATTTTTAGCCTTTTATATTTATACATTTTCCGCCGAAGGTGCAAAAGTTTCAAAACCCAAAATGTAAACGTCAGCATTTATTTTCAAAATATAATTTCGTGCGCGCGCGCCAAAATGCCGAGTCATCTTTAACCAAACTGCGCAGTAGAACTGCACAGTAGTCCGGTCATGGCGTCTGAGCAGTGGCCAGCATGGTTCAGATTGACTGTGGTTTCTGGGGCGAAGGTGATTGTTAAGAAGTATGTCGGCGGTATAAATTCGAGTGACTGTATTGGTGATTTAATCACGCAACATCTTGACAACGAATATTCTGGCCGAACGATTGCATCAATTCAGTGCATCAGCAGGGATAATTCGCAGGCTCCTCTCGATCGTGCCGATATCTAACATAATCAGCGGCGGACATAGGGCTGCAGGCTGTTGGGCGAAGCCACGGATCCCGGATGAGGGGATAAGTGATAAATCATGCTACGTGCTTCGGGCTTTCTGATTAATATATCAATGAGTACATTCCATAATTAATGAATTAATAATTAATGAATCTGGCATACAAAATGTTTTTTCATACCTGACATGTTACTTTGTGCAGTGTCACGAAACTTCTGTGGAATTAATGAATTTGCTCGCTCTAACGATTTTTCAAACCTCAATATCCCAATAAATACTTGACCAATTTTCATTCTGAAAGTTGCATTATAATCAGTGAAGAATAATCTACAGGATTATCATAATCTCCAAGAGCTAAGCCTATTTTTTTCGTTTTTTTTTTTCTATTTATTAATTACTAGCCGAAACCCCGTCACAGATGGATTCCGTTCATTCAACCACCCTCACCAGGTCACCCACACTCGAGGGACATGGACTGGACAGGGCGTGCTTTCCCCCTCCTACTCCTCCCCAGCCCCTGCCCCTGCCCCATTCCCCCCCGCCTCCCACCTCCTGCCTTCAATTTGCTTACCCCCGCCCAAAAATGTAATTGCCCAGCCCGGCCACCGCCTCTTCACTCCCCGTCCCCCGTCTCTTGATTCCCCGCCCCACTTGCCCCTGGGCCTCCACCCCCTGTCCACCCCCTCACACTCAACCCCGCCTAATTCACCCCAGCCCCCGCCCACTCATCCCCCGCCCCATTTCCCCCCCATCTCCCGCTTCCAATTTGCTTACCCCCCGCCCAAAAATTTGCTTACCTTGCCCCCCGCCTCTTCATCCCCCGCCCCCGCCTCTTCACTCCTCGCCCCCGTCTCTTCATCCCCCACCCCCGCCTCTTCACTCCCTGCCTCCGTCTCTTCAATCCCCACCCCACCTCTTCACTCCCTGCCTCCGTCTCTTCATCCCCCACCCCCGCCTCTTCACTTCCTGCCACCGTCTCTTCATCCCCCACCCCCGTCTCAACGAAAAGTGTTTATTCTGCTTCAGAGTTGAAAGTTGACTCTTGCCACTATGTGCAATGCACTCTTACAGGTACGAAGTCTCTTTCAGTCCAGGTCACAGTACCAAGAAAAACGTGACGCGACCGCTCGGAGGAGCACAAAATTGGTCCTTCAGTATTAATATATAGAAGATACAATGTTTCTTGTTACATTTTTTGTGTGAAATTCACATTCTGAGGAAGTCAGCATGTACAGAAGAGGGTTTTACATTGCAGACGCTATTTTCGAGGAGTGGAATTGCACCTCTCAGCGGTAACGGTCTGTCGACGACAGTCGTAATGACGTCAGCGAATGACCGATGATGTCATGACGTTCTGACGCCTCTCAGCGGTGACGTCACACGTTGCCATGTAAACGAATGTAAAACGAAAAGTGTTTTCTCTGCTTCAGAGTTGAAGTTTGACTATTGCCACTATGTGCGATGCACTCTTCCAGGTACGAAGTTTCTTTCAGTCCAGGTCACAGTACCGAGAAAAACGTGACGTGACCGCTAGGTGGAGCACAAAATTGGTCCTTCAGTATTAATATATAGATGTCATTAGTAGTATTATCCTCGTGTATCTCTGTGAACTATTTCAATCTAAACAGTTAGTTTGGACTGTTTCGTGGTTACCTGAACTGAACATTGAGAACTTGTGGTATTATAGAGATGACCGTCACCCCCACACGGGGGTAAATTTTTTTCAAAAAAATTTAGATTTTATTTTTTGGGCATTTCTACATGCGCGTCGATCTAGTTTAGTTTATTCAATCGTGGTTCAGTAGAGTCTGATCCATTTTGACCTATAATGAATAGGATATCAGGTTCACTTAAGTGACCCAGCAGTATTGGCGGCGGAGGTTTTGCACTCTTACCTTGCCGAGTGTTCCCCTCTAGTTCACCTTTGTATTTATACTCTTCCAGACAAGTTTTGGCACAATAGTACCTTGCTAAATTAATGGCCCTTCAAATTAAAGAACTGGTAAACATTGGCGTGGTCTCCGATGTCTTCCTTCTGATTTTTACAGGGTTTTCGTTTCAGCTTGTTTTATCCTTTGGAAAAAAAATTTCAGTCATTATCTGGAACACACTGAGTTTGTACCTAGTACAATGTTTCAGCTTAAATTTTCACACAATGTTGTCTCAAGGTTACATAACGAAACAAGAAAAAGAACAATCGAAGATTGCAGACCCTCGCCAGGACTTCTTTGTGTGTGGTGTTTATGTACTGGTGTGTTACATAATTAATGAAACAAGGACATCGGTTGAGCGCATACCTCCGCCCCGCAATGCCTGAACCACGAGAACATATCGGGGCCAACACATTTTTGAAACATCATGCTCGACATCATCATGCTAGTTTTTGGCGCTATTTCTCAATGGTGATGAATCATTTAAAAATTAATTAATTATCGTATCCACATCCGGATTCGGATCTTCACCAAAATCAAATCAGTTTGTCGTGGTCGCGCACCCAACATGTCCACCAAGTTTAATCCAAATCCGTCAACAACTTTTTGAGATATCGTGCTATATATCGTTTTTGGTCCTATCTCTCAATGGTGAAGAATCACTTAAATAATTCTAGTAGTCAGATGCGGATCGAGAGCTTCACCAAAATCTAATCAATTCATCCTTGTCACACACCGAACCTGTCCACAAAATTTCATCCGGATCCGTTCACAACTTTTTAAGATATCCTGTACACAAACAGAGAAACACAGACAGATAGAAAGGGGTGAAAACATGACCTCCTTCACCTTCAGTGGCAGAAGTAATAATAGATATAATTAGAAATGCCACTTTATAATTGCTGGCAGTGATCGGGTACCAAGACGTCACACTTTAGTGCACCCCCACTTTGATTGAACACCTGACCCTTAACGTTTCTTCATTATTAATCGATTGAATTTAGAATGGGATTAAAATTAATTCAATTCAAACCAAATAGGTACCAGTCCTGCATTGGAGTCACCAGAAGGAACCCAAACAAGCAAAAAGCAAAGATGAAGTAATCAGGAAGAACCTGGATCTAGGATTCGCATTTCAGCTGCTACTACTCTCCCCTCAAACACATCCAGGCGCAGCCAAGTGAGCCTTATTTAAAAATAAAAAAAAAATCCAAAAGAAGCCAGATCCAAAAAATATAATAATTCTGGCTGTCAGACCATGCATTCGATCAAGTTGACATTTCAAACGTATTCCCCATCACTGCTAGATCGTAATTATGAAGTTTCACATCGATTGATGAAGTGATTCAAGAGAAAGAAATTTTCTTTAAATAATTTTCGCTGCCAGACCATGTGACATCATTTATTCGTGAATTCTCTGGTATCACCAAGGCTTAGGGAACATTTGTGTGAAGTTTCCCCTCAATCTGTCCAGCTGTTCTGGATATTTTTGAAGGTTTTTTTTTTTTTTTAAACAATATGGCTGCTGAATCACGTGACCGATGACGTAATCATATTGTTTTTCTGTGGACCATTTTATCCCTCTATGACCCTTAAAAAATTTCATACTGATCAGATGTAGCGTTCTACATATGCAATTATGACGTAACGAAGGCACTTCTGATGTCATCAAAAAAAAATCACACTCATTCCCCATGAGGAGTACTTGCAGTGTGCCAAGTTTCAATTTTTCCTTGCGGTTTCAGAGATGGAGATCCAAAGTTTTCCGTTTTTCCAACATGGTTGCCACACCACATGACCTAAGGCATCATAATTATCAATACAACCTACTACTTGAGTAGTTGCTCTTATGGTGACAATTTTGTTTCGATTAGACAAGCGTTTGCGGAGAAAAACACCAAAGTTATGTGCGGACAAACAGACAGTGAAGCCAGTAGGTGGACATGGGTAGTCGACTACCCAATATAATCTGACGCGATGGGCCCGTTCGATGGGGAATGACCTTAAGATTAAGCACAAGAAAATTCATGATTCCAGCTTCAAGGGTTAATGCTGCAGATTGTTTTTTCGTTAAAATACCCCCACATTTAGAGGTTTTTCGGCCGTTGCTATGCAACGGAGGGGTCCATAGCAACGGTTCTTTCTCACACATAACTAGGACATACCATGAACCTACCATACCAGTTTCATGTATATCTGACTCATAGTCTCTGAGATATAACGAACTTCCTTTTTTTTATTGTTTTCGACCAGGGTTCATTCAAAGTCTATCTTCTCCGACAGTTTTCATAGGATCCGGCTGGAAATCTTTGACAATATGGCTGAATGTACTGCACACAGTTGCTCGTGGCCGGTTTTTATATTTTCGAAAAAATAATTTTTTTATGATTTTTCAAAATTTCAAAGTCCTGTTGCTAGGCAACGGTGGTGTCCATAGCAACGGTTCTCATTTGGACACAACGAGGTCATGGTATGAACCTACCAACCAAGTTTCATCAAAATCGCCATTGTATTAACAGAGCAGTGGACCGAACAGAGGGACAGACAGACAGACAAACATATCGACGGAAAAAGTGATAATAAGGGTAGAACAAATTTCAAAAAAAAAATTTTTTGAATTTTTTTTTTCCGACTACCCAACAAACGGACCCAAATGCAATACTCTCTCCTCCGGCGAGGGTAAAAAATGACGATTCAGGAGAGACAAGTCTGAAGACGACAATGGTTCACGAGCGGTATTTGACGATGTAGATTGTTTCAGAAGTCAAGGATGAGACAATGTGATAATTTTTGACCAAGTTATAAAAATGATCAATATGATGTGGTACGAGTGACAGGTTATTAGCTGCAAAATGTCGAAAACCCATTTTCGTTCAACAACTTTCAAAATTTGACCTTTGCATAACCTTTAAAGGTCACAAAACAATGTTGTTGGACATTAAAATAAGGAAACAGGATACGTGCTATAGCTTATTGGAGTTAGTTCGTCGAAGAAGGTCGAAAACCCGGTTCGATTCCCACAACTTTGAAAATTTGACTTTTGTGAACTTTAAAGGTCAAAGGTCAAGCATTATGACCTTTGGTGCAAAACTTCCTGGAACATTCCAGGAACAATATAACGTCATATAGGCGATATGGCATTTCGTACTCCTCGGATTTTCCATACTTTGATGAAATCAGCGTTAAAACAAATTTGAAGGGGGCGCCACGGGCAAGGTGTTCGAGATAGAGCAAAATGGTTTCAAGACTTAAGGTGGGGAATGACCTCAAGATTATGCATTAAAAATATTGTTATCCTAGCTCTCAAAGTTTGGGCGGTCGTATGATTTTTATGTCAAAATTCGCAATTTTCTTAGTTCTTGACCTTGACCTTGACCTTGACCTTGGGACGAAAATGAAAAATCGAGCTCCGTGGGGCTATGCAGGTGCCATTGGGCTAATCAAATACCGAAACCCCTTCCAGATTCGACAAACCCCCTCGGAGAAAATGTAACTTGAAATCGGCTACCCCCTAAAAACACGTTTTTTTTGGGCGTGGCTCCATCCATAATGGGCGCAGCACACCCATTCTCAGGAAAACACAACTAGATAATGATATAAACCTTCCACCCAAATTTTATCAGGATCGGATTAAAACCCACGGAGCTATGCTTGGGACAGACAGACAGACACAGACAGATAGGCAGACAGACAGACACACCCATAACGAATATTGTGGTCACTTACTGACTCGTGAACCAAAAAGAAAGCCTGAAGACTGAGATAAGAGCAAACTACAGTCACATGCTGATGACAAAACCCACTTCATTTGTATGCAGCACAAGGCTGTGGGGCAGCATCATGAGTTAAGGAGTACGGCTGTGCCGCTGATTTAATGCCATCCGTAGGTTAGCTCAGGAGTTATTAATCTGTTTAAAGTGACGGTAATAGCTCTTCACGAAGGACACCGTGGGATCTTTAACCTCCACCAACTAATGCTGGCAAGTGGGACGCCCAGTTTAACGTCCATCCGAGGGACGGCGCACACTTTGATGAATCACTCTGCCTGTGAAACACCGGGATGACAGTTTATAGCTGGGTCGGGATTCACAGTCTGGCTAGACAGCTTGGAGGTGAGTGTGTGTACCTCTAGGCCATCCTGTCAGCCTATGAAACCCAATAAGGAAACCGTATATAACATGGAATAGAGTATACAGCGAAGCTACAAGAGTATATAATAATTATCAACACCTGTGAATTGCACGAGGCCCCGGAACAATGGGAAGACCAATCTATGGAAATGATGTGAAAACTCGCTGGATTTTACCGCTCCTGCAATTTTATATCATCACCCACTGAGGAAGGAAGAAGGGGCCTATTGATGCCGACTTGATATCACGGGCGGGTGTTCAGTTCCATTGTGTAACTGGATCAAGGTAACGATCTGTAATCGATCGTGTGATTATGAAAGTTTATACAGGAAGTCGTCGGCGATTCGAAATAACTCCATCTGTGGCCACCATTGGATTTGCCATACTTGTCGCGATTCATTGAAGCGGGGACAAATGGCCACCCAATCCTAAACCGTCTGTGAGAACTGTCATCAAAACGGTCCCCATGTGTCTAACTTTATATATTTTTTGTTTTTTGCAAAATGTGTTGTTGTTTTTTTAATAATCAGTGATAGTATTGCATGGCATGGATTTGTGTTTTCATGAGCACCAAGTTTACCAATGTTTGAGATGCTGCACAAACAACGAATTGATTGCAATGTTTGTTTGTTTTCTATTGTCCTGCTGTGCACGCAGTGAAATTGAATGGCTCGCGGACAGTCACTGGGATCCTTCGAGGATTTGATCCTTTCATGAACCTGGTGGTCGATGAGACGACCGAGTCTGGGCCTGGCGGTACACATATTGATATCGGCATGGTGGTGCGTTTCCAAATAATTACTGCATTTTCATCATCGCTCAGGACAACTCTTGATATGTTTGTTCACGATGAAAGTGAAGCACGCTCTTTTCCCCTTCCTCTGAAAGTGAAAGTGAGATAGCATAAGGTTAATTTGCTGCTTTTGGTGTGTCTGTGTGTCAGTCAACTGTGCAAACAATTCTGGGTTACTTAATGCAGCAGTGCGTCACATGCTGAGACTGCAATATGTAGGGAATTTGTTGTTGTTGTTGAACAGAATTATCAAACCAGTTGAAATCTGCAGATTGGCTGGACATTTTGGCACTACTTCTTTCACTCCAAAGTGTGTTTGAGTGGTGCAGAAGGTTTGAAAATTGATGTGAATTGGTAATGGATGATTAATGTACTCATGTGCAAGCCAAGTCTTGTGATTCCGGCCAATATTACCCGTGTTGAACAGTTTATTGTGAGTAATCGCTGTATCGATTTGTGCTTGATATTGCTGCCAAACCGTGCAGTATTGGAAGTGGGGAAACAATCATTCAACTAGAAGGGTACTCGGTTGAGCGCATACCTCCGCCATGCAATGCCTGATCCATGAGAACCTATCGGGCCCAATAAATTTTTGAGATATCGTGCTATATATCGGTTTAGCCTGATCTCTCAATGGTGAAGAGTCGTTAAAAAAAAATTCTAGTAGTCTGATCTGGATCCGGATCTTTTCCAAAATCTAATCGGTTCGTCCTTGTCACACACCCAATCTGTCCACAACTTTTTTTTGACATCCTGCAAACAAACGGGAAGGGGTGAAAACATAACCACCTTCACCTTCGGTGGTGGATGTAATAATGTGGGATCCAAAAGTGCTCTCATTTGATTGTAAGGTAGTTGGGATTGGAAATGCTTAGCCATGCCCCTTTATAGAGCGGTATTGCTACCACGTGATTTCCGTCTCTTTGGACCAATACAGGAGCATTTGGCTGGCCTTGGGTTTCAAATTGATGAGAACGTCAAAGCAGATGTCCTGAAATGGCTGTGTACTTGTTCTAAAGATTGCCATGCGTCTCGTATTGTGTTACCACACCAAGTGTATATTTATTGTATTACCACATCAAATATGGTATGTTGAACTCGGGCTGGGCGATATTGATACTTTTGCTAGCTGATTATCGTCCCTCCAAATGTCGACGATCTAGCGATATATCGATATTGCGCAGTTACTTGTGCTAACATAGTGTGACCACCTGGCGGCGATAGCTGACTCTTTGGGGGTTCACACTATCGATGTTTATATTACCCTCATGATGACCCACTGTGCAATCGATCTAAGATCTAGGTATTAAGCCTGCTTCTGGCTTAGCGGCTGGGGTGGCTGGCTTGTGATCTTCGGGTCTGAGGTTGAGCCCTGTTGGATGCTGAATTCACACCAGGTGGGGTTGACTCAGCTTGTCGTCCTTCCAATGTCAGCAAAATGAGTACTCGTGTACTGGGGTAATAAACATTTAGGGTAACCTCTATTGGAGTGGCAACCCATCCAGGACTGTACTCCTTGCCAATGGAACTGCCGCGGCAGCCCAATGTGCCTTGTGTAGCGCGAAAGGAATTGTCTCATCAATATAATTGAATATATGTATTCTCAAACAAAGGGTTGAACTCTGTTTCTCACGACCCTTTGTAGTACTGGTCTTGTAACTCCCAACCCCCTGGAGTACCTCTGGCTGTGTCTTCCCCTCTGCTTACACCTCTTGTTCATCTGTGTGTTGTACCGTCATCCTAACAGTGACGACTCCATCTCTCTTAGACAACATGGACAAACTTTTAGCCACTCATCCCAACTCTCTCTTCCTCATGTGTGGCAATTTCAACTGTCACCATGCAAATTGACTGGGTGTTGGACCTCTCTCACAAGCCATGGCACTTTAGCAAAGACCTTTTGTGACTCCATGGGACTAACTCAATCTGTGAACTTTCCAACCTGGATTTCTCCCAATAGCAAAGCCTCCCTTTTGGACTTGGTGATGGCTAACTTTCCTGCAAATGTCTCCTGTTCTTCCTCTGCTCCTACTGGTTCACATGATCATATGCTTGTGAATGTCAACATCTCTGGCTATTTTCAGAGAGCTGCCTGAATGTTTGTGAGTCTGGCATTCCACTCAAGTAGATTGGCAGGGACTGCAAGCAGCCATCTCTCTTCATGACTGTTGTCCCATATCTACTACCCTTGATATTAACTCAGCCTGGGGATTCTTCCACAGAAACCTGCTTTCTCTCTCATGCACAGATTCATTCCATCTCATCTTCAATTATCCTACCCTTCTTTCCGCCCATGGTACACTGAATCCTGTGGTGAGGCAGTTGTTCTGAAACAACTTGCGTTCTCCTCCAAGAAGGTGAATCCACCCAAAGGCAATCTTGGTGCTTTCTAAAATGTCTGCAACAAGTGTATTACCACTCTCTGGAGAGCCAGAAAACATCTGTCCAACCTCAAGAATGAACTTTCAAACTTGTCTCCCTCCTCTAAAACCTGGTGGTGCCTTGTCAAGTTTGTCTCTGGTGTATGCTCCCCTTCCATCCCTTTCCTCTCTTCAAATGGCACCACAGCCTACTTTACTCGTGAGAAGGCTGAATGCTGTATTTGCTTCCAAATCCTATCCCCAACCCCTCACTCTTGGGGGTGAGCTGTTACCCTCACTCCCTCAACCACAACCCCTCACCCCAACATCCTTCACTGTCATTCCAAACTGCTCCTAGACTCTGTCATTTGCATCTCTGAGAAGGCGAAGAAGTTTTTCAACCCTCGACTGATACTGAACCGGATGGTATCAGCTCTTGTGTCCTAAAAACCTGCTCTGCCACCCTTTTCACTCTGTCATTTTCCATCTGCTCTGAAATCTGCCCACATCACTGCACCACATAAAAAGGTACAAAAACTGATCCCCTCAACAGACCAATCAACTTGCTTCCAATCATCAGCAAGGTCATGTAATCCATCATTGCAGTTGATATGAAATCCTTTCTTTTTCTCAAACTTGCACAAAAAACACAAGATCTCGTTCAGGTGAGATTTTACAATGTCGGAAAAAAAAAAAATAATAATAATTTTATCTTGGAATTGGGAGTTTATATTTGCATTTATCTCTTCACTTTACTCTCCAGATATATATATATATATATATATATATATATATATATATATATATATATATATATATATATATATATATATATATATATATATATATATATATATATATATATTGATAAAGACCTTTGTTTTGACCTCATGGACCTAAAAGGCTGTTTTTCTTTTACAGGTTATAAGAGGAAACAGCATCATCATGCTTGAAGCTTTGGATCGTGTTTGATTTTGGATTTTTTTTTTTAATGATTTGGCAGGAATGTTTAAAATATGGTTAAGATGATTGTGATGTGTATTGGCTTGCTGTGAGTGTATTGGCTTGCTGTGCCAACTTCTGTTTTGTTTTTTTTTCCTTGCCTGCCAAGTTATTCAATTATTGATTCTTCTGTTTGCTAACTTTATTTCGACCATTGGAGGAGGGTCGGGTTGTATGGGGTGCTCTTACAGTTGTATCCATTTCATGGTGCTATGCATTGTTAGCTGGTTCAACTGTTTTGATGTCAGCCAATGGGTACTGCTGTTGTGTGATGCAGTTCCCTATACTTGTACACATTCTCTCGGACAATGACTGATTCTTTTTATATTAATTAAAGGATATTAGAAGGCTGTCTGTGGTGTTCAAAATGTTGTTTTAATTATATATTTAAAAAAAAATATTTTTTTATTTTTGAATCGTAAAGGGAAAAAGAAAAAGGTTGGAGAGGTTGAGAATTATGCACATTCACCTCCGAGCCATCTAGCCAGGGATTGAATATCGGCTGAGCTATAAACTGTCATCCTGATGTTTTGCAAGCACGACTCATCAATGTGTGTGGTCCTCAGGTACTTCTCAAAGTAATGGCTTATTTTAGAGCTGTGAGCCATTTCAGGTAACAATCCTTATCCTGGACACACACTTTATTGTATTTCACCCCCGAACTCGGCAGTTTCCTCGGGTTTCTGCGCATGCGCACCAAGCTTCTTGGGGGTGGATGACGTCATTTTGAAAGTTGCATGTTCCTTCCCTAACCTATAAGGGCACCATATGAGTGGAACAGCTGTGCTCCCACTCAGGATACAACCAGTAGCCACAGGCTACATACAAAATGAAACAAGCAAGGAAAAGCATTTTTACTACTTTTCATGTTTATGATCAATAATTTACTGTACAAGGGAAATTGAGAGGAAATACAACAGCCTTTGTTTCACAGTAAGTGATGTCTTAAATGGAACCCACCCACCCGCTCTTTGCAAGGAAGTTGATAATTCGTTTCTTGTGGCTTTTCTCCAGATTTCCAGGTAGACGTGGTTTTGAAGGTACTCCCTGTCGTTTCTGCAGGTAGTCGCGGATGAGAATGGCCTTTACAGTAACATAACGAGCAGGACTGAGTCCAAGTGAGACGCAGAGAGCCTTTTCCTGTTCTGACAACTCTTGGAAGCAAGGGAGGCTTTCCAAAGCTGCCATCTCCTTATCAGGAGATTCCTTGCTCCTGCATCAAAAACACAATCGTGAACCATTCCAGTTAAAGCTTTGTGAGAAGAGTATGTCATGCTGATGTAGTTATTGAGTCTAATTAATAGAGGCGACAGTGATTGCATTCCCATTCCTGAGTTGAAATAATGTGTTTGAACCAACCAAACACAATCTCAATTTCATTGGCCCTTATTACCCCCATACTTTTCAAACAAGCTCGAATGAGCTAAGATCCTCGTCCTCTTAATGATGACGTCATAAAACGAATATGACATCATTGTGATGTATCAGGTTTGCGATAAATTATCTGTGCTAATGCCCAGCTTGATTCCCACAAACAAAATTCAAACAGCTTGCCTAGTTTCGGAGATAATGGTATAGGCGATATTATGATGTCAACTTTTTTCTGGGAAGAATTTCCAAAATTGGAGATGGTTACTGCCTGTGCGTGGGCTTTCTGCATATACGTACATGGCAAGTTTCACGAAAATCCGATGAAAACTCTGGGTTGTGAAACAAAAAATGTCAAAAATAGGAATGACTTCATAAAAATTGATATGACGTCATAGTGTTGTATCATATGTGCGGTAATTTATCTATGCTAATGCCCTGTTCGATTCCCGCAAACAGAATTCAAAAAGCCTGCCTAGTTTCGGAGATAATTTTTTAGGCGATTTCCATTAGCGGAGATATTGTGACGTCATAACTTTTTTTTCTCGGAGCAATTTTCAAAATCGGAGATGGTTACTGTCTGCGCAGGGTATTTTTACATATATATATATATATATATATATATATATATATATATATATATATATATATATATATATATATATATATATATATATATATATATATATATATATATATATATATATATATATATATATATATATATATATATATATATATATATATATATATATATATATATATATATATATATATATATATAAAGTTTCAGGAAGTTTCGATGAAAACTGTCGGATGTGAAACAAATGAAACAAAAAAATGTCCAAAAATAGGAATGATGTCATAAAAATTGATATGACGTCATAGTGATGGATCATATGTGCGATAATTAACCTCCGCCATCTTCGAAAATGGATGGAGGTTACTGTTTTCACCCCTTTCTGTTTGTTTGTTTGTTTGTGAACAGTATTACGGAAGGAAAAACTCCTGGACGGATTTTGACGAAACTTGGTGGGGGGAGGGGGTTAGGTATGGTCCAAGGATCATGCCATTAAATTTTGGACCCCCCCCAAAAAAATATTATTAGAGAAAATTTTATTTTTTTTTTTGCATTTTTACATGTTTTAAGTGATTTCCAACCCCCCCCCCCCCAAAATTGTTACCCCCCCCCAAAAAAGATTTTTTTTTGCATTTCTACATATTTTAAGTGATTTCCAACCCCCCTCCCAAAAAAATTGTTTGAGAAATTTTTTTTTTTTTGCATTTCTACATGTTTTAAGTGATTTCCAAACCCCCCAAAGAAATTACCCCCAAAAAATTTTTTTTTTTTGCATTTCTACATGTTTTAAGTGATTTCCAACCCTCCCCCCAAAAAAAAATTGTTAGAGAAAAAAAAATTTGCAACTTTTTTTTTCAACAAAATTTCGATTTTTTTTTTGCATTTTTACATGTTTTAAGTGATTTCCAACCCCCCCCCCAAAAAAAAATGTTGGAGAAAAGAACTATAACTCTCAGCACTGTTGACATATTTAATGAATAAGATAGAAGGTTCACTTGAGTGACCCAGCAGTATTGGCGGCGGAGGTTTTGCACTCTCCCGAGTGCTCCCCCTCTAGTTAATCTCTGCTAATGCCCTGTTCGATTCCCACAAACAGAATTCAAAAAGCTTGCCGAGTTTCGGAGATAATTTTTTTAGGCGATTGCCATTAGCGGAAATATTTTGACGTCATAACTTGTGTTCGAGGAGGAATTTTCAAAATCGGAGATCGTTACTGTTTGCGCAGGGTATTTTTACATATATACGCCAAGTTTCAGAAAGTTTAGATGAAAACTGTAGGCTGTGAAACAAAAAAGTCCACAAGAACAACAACGTGAGTAAGACTTAGAGATCATCCACGAGTATCTAAAAAACAAACGGGGGGATATTGTAATTCACTCAGTCTCTGTCTCTCTCCGTCAGTCATGCTATCTCCTAAACGGTTGTGCAGAAATTCACCAAACTTTGGAGTTGTGATCACCACATGGCAAGATGGTGTGAGCAGTGTCATTTTTGGCCCTATTCTCTGGGACCCTGGTCAGGTCAGGTATGGGAGCATGAGCCGGAGCAGCACGTCGCTGCGTTCACTTTCTGCCAGTATTCCAGGGGGGCCACCGCCTGGCTATCCCCCAGGCAGATGCCTGGCCCATCCCCATCTCCTTGAGATGCTGATGAACCTGCTGCAACCACGAGGCATGTGGTCGGCCCATTGGACTCCTCCACTCACGAGACTCCCTCTCTGAAAGAATCTGGTGAGCAGGATTAGCGTCAAGAAAACGAGCCACGTGTCCATACAGCCACAGC
The DNA here is from genome assembly GCF_056783735.1 of Eptatretus burgeri. Taxonomy (NCBI): domain Eukaryota; kingdom Metazoa; phylum Chordata; class Myxini; order Myxiniformes; family Myxinidae; genus Eptatretus; species Eptatretus burgeri. Next base: position 67,937,718 of record NC_140972.1, on the reverse strand, counting down.
GGACGCTCACGGACTATGCAGGTAACAAATCTCATTTGAGTATCTCCAACCGCTCGTTGGATACAAAGTCCGACTCGTGATAGCCAAGAATTCTCCGAAGAGAACTGGTACCAAAGTAATTAAGTCCTGTCTCAGATCCCTGGTCAGAGTCCAAGTCTCACATCCATAGAGTAAGACTGGAAGCACCAAGGATCTGAAGACTTGGACTTTCGTCCTCCCGAACAAGCACCGGCAGAACTACACCCCATGATCCAGTGAATCCATGACTCCCCATCCCGATCCAGACATCTGTTTTTACCTCTGCCTCACAGCCAGCAGAGACATGAATATCACTGCCAAGGTAAGTGAATCTCTCAGTGACCTCAACATCCTCGCTTCAAACAGGTACAAACAGGATAGCAGCATCCAAGATGTTATTGAAAGCCTGGATCTTGGTTTTGACCCAGGAAACTCGTAATCCCAACGGCTCCGACTCCTCATTTAGTACCTCGAGGGCCCCCAAAAGGATATCTAGAGTCTCCACAAAGATGACTGCATCATCTGCAAAATCATGGTCAGAGATCTTGATATTCCCAAACAATGCACCGCAGCTTGATCTCTCCGACATTCTCCTCAGAATCCAGTCCCTTCAAGTGCTGAAAAGGATGGGGGCCAGGACACACCCCTGATGAACTCCAGTAACAACGAGAAATAAGTCAGAGATGCTATCACCACATCTCACAGCTCTCTCAGTACCGGAGTACAGTTCAGACATCAGCTTGATCAGTTTTGGTGGCACCCCACAAAGACCAAAAATCCTCCAGAGGGCATCGCGATTCACTGAATCAAATGTATTACAGAGATCAACATAGGCTGCAAGCAGCCCCTGCCAGAACTCTCGCCTGCGTTCGGTGAGGACCCGATGAACAAGGATGCAGTCAATCTTTGACCTCTGGTGAAAAGCCTGACTGCTCTGGACACCAGTGCTCAAGCAGATGGTCGCGAACCCTATCAAGAATTATCCGAGCAAAGACCTTGCCCGGCACTGAAAGCAGCGTCACCCCTCGGTAGTTGTTGCAGTCTTGGCGATCACCCTTCCCTTTCCAGAGAGGGACAAGGTCGTTCTTCCAGTCAGTTAGGATGATGCCTGTGTTCCAGGCAGAGCACAGAACTGCATGCAACGACACGAGTGCAGCATTTCCACCAGTGTTGAGAAGTTCAGCATGGATGCCACAGATCCCTGGAGCTTTACTCCATTTCAACCGGTTCACCGCAGCCTGTGTTTTTACAAATGAAGGTGGACCGCAGTTGATTGGAGGGTCAGCAAGAGGGATAGTAACACCCTGACATCCATCTTCACAGCTGGTGGATCAGCCTGATACAGCCGCTCAAAGTAACCGGCTCAGCGGGCCTTCACTTCAGACTCTTCTGTCAAGAGCCCACCACTCACTGCTCTCACTGCAGTACAACGAGGGATGGATTTGGAGGAACACAATACGCGAATTCCCTTCTGAGCAGGACGAGAATCACTTGACCAGAGGTGATTGCTCTACCCCCTAACAGATTCCTTGCACATAGGCCTCGTTGTCAACCCTCAGCACACGTCAAGTTTTACGTCTTAACTCCCTGAACAGCTCAGCTCTGCCATTCAGCCTGGTCCTGCGACTGGTCAATGATATCCAGTGTCCCTTGAGAGACCATATTCTTCTTCGCCCTCTGGTGAGTTCCAAGACATCCACTGGCAACATCAAGCATGGTGATCTTGAAGGCACTCCACAATTCTTCAGGATCCCTCAAAGCACCCAGACCCCCAAATCTCCACTCAGCCTTTTCCCAAACTCCTCAGCTACCCTCTCATCCTTGAGCTTGCCAATATCCAGCCTTGGCTGGGATGGAACCATTCTCCTGGATTTGCACTACAACTTCAGAGTTGCTACAACAAGCCTGTGGTTAGTGTTGAGGAACTGGGCACTCTGGTAGACCCTGCAGTTCTGGATTATCCTCCAGTGACTATCAATGAGCACAAGGTCACTCCTTTGGCACACCGCCAGCGTTGGAATACCAAGTCCAGCGATGAGCTTGTGGGCGCTGAAACCATGAACCAGCCACCCTAAGTCCATGACTTCTTGCAAGGTCAAGGAACTTAGTGATATTTTGGTTCACACTTACAGATCCATGGGGACCAACACACGTCTCATAACCATCCCTCTCAGTTCTCGTCTGGGGCACTGATCAACCACAGACTCGAGTGTGGCCAAGAATGCGGCCTTCACGGTGAGATCACTCGCCTCAGTCGGAGCATATACAGAGACCAGTGAAATGACACTCAAAGAATGACGAATCCTTGGTCTCATACTCTTGTTGACGGTTATTACCTCCTATTATCATTGGAGTCAGCTTATTGGACACAGCTACAACAACTCTTTGGGCATGGTAACCATCAGAGCGACCAGACCAATCGTTGGTGTAACCACCCGCCATGATCTCGCTGCAATCCGGTTTCCGAAACCTCAGAGAGTGCTACAAGACCAATGTCCAAATGCTTGAGCTCAGATGATAACAGACAGGTGATTATCCTCTCGTAGGGATAGGATATTCCAAGCACCCACCTGAAGGGATCACATCAGGTTAACCCAAGGAAACCGCTGTCTGGTGGATGACACCTCAGCACCACTCTGACACACACTACCGCAATCTGACCCTGGAAGGTTACCCCGTGGTTTCCCTCCTATCATCAAAGATTGGGGGTCCTGAAAGCTTTTCCCCAATCACGTCATCCGGTGAGTTGCCCTGTGAAGGGAAGCTGCACAGGAGGTTCTCCCACAGAGTGGGTTTTCAGTCTTCTTTTTGCTTTTGGTATGTTTTGCGAGATGAAGTGTTTTACGGTGGTCGGAGTACAAATTCTGCCACCAACCTCCTAATAAGAAGTAACTCATATGCAGGAGGACATCCGCAGACACAGTTGGGCACGAGATATGGATGGCGTTGCCTCACAAGGAGCTCCTCCGCCCGTTGACGGGTTTTGTTTTTAATCTTGCTGGGTGTCCATATCATACACCCTCCTCACCAAGAAATTGGTGGGGGAGACGGTTTAGTCGCTGACAACACGACCATTAAACAGGTGAGTTCAGGTTTTCATGGTATCTGTAGCAAGTCACAGATCTAATCTGACCTGACCTGGGCCTTGGGGTGGGGGGAAAAATGGTAAATACCAAAAAATGCAATTACGGGGACATTTTAAAATGTTTTTAATGCAATTTTGTAAATGCAATCAACATTGGTAGATGCATGAAATATGTAATGATTTGTTTGGATTTGACCCCTGGTTCTTGCCCTGGGGATGGAGTCTTCGGGTCAAAATGGATTATTAAAAAAAAAAAACCTCTTGATCTTGGGTCTTTCCTGGTGGAACTTTTGGCCATCTTTCAACTTTGCTTTTGGTGGGAAGCGTAGGGTTTTGCGATGGTGTGTCATTGTCTTTGCTCTAGTTTATGTAATTGGAATAGTCACTGTGCAGGGTATCCCAGATAAGACTGAACGATTATATTTTCATTTTAACAAAAAGATTCCCGTTGAAATAATACATTCTCCTATAATATAAAACTAGAGGGGGAGCACTCAGTAGAGTGCAAAACATCTGCCGCCAATACTGCTGGGTCACTCAAGTGAACCTGATATCCTATTCATTTAATTTGACGTCAACATTGCTCACAGAGTTATAGTTTGCAACTTTCCCTTTTACTTTTAACTTTTACATACTCAATTCATTCGTCATAACTGGATTCCTTGAGACAGAAATTGATTTTACGTGAGTATATCCACCTGAAGTTCCAAAATCAGCCGCAATTATAATTTTGGCATGTTATTTTTTTGTTGGAAATCACTTATAACATGTAGAAATGCAAAAAAAAAAAATCAAAATTTTGTTGAAAAAAAATTTGCAAATTTTTTTTTTCTCAAACAATTTCTTTTGGGGGTGGAAATCACTTAAAACATGTAGAAATGCAAAAAAAATGTTTTTTTCTCGAATAATATTTTTTTTGGGGGGGGGGTTGGAAATCACTTAAAACATGAAGAAATGCATCGAAAAAAGATCGAAATTTTGTTGAAAAAAAAGTTGCAAAATTTTTTTTTTCTCAAACAATTTCTTTTGGGGGGTGGAAATCACTTAAAACATGTAGAAATGCAAAAAAAAGGTTTTTTCTCTAATAATTTTTGGGGGGGTTTGAAATCACTTAAAACATGCAGAAATGCAAAAAAAAATTTTTTCTTTAACAATTTTTTTTTGGGGGGGGGACAAAGTCCAAAATCTAATGGCATGATCCTGAGACCATACCTAACGCCCCCCCCCCACCAAGTTTCGTCGAAATCCGTCGAGGAGTTTTTCCGTAATACTGTTCACAAACAAACAAACAAAAAAACAGAAAGGGGTGAAAACAGCAACCTCCATCCATCTTCGATGGCGGAGGATAACTGGAGGGGGAGCACTCGGGAGAGTGCAAAACCTCCGCCGCCAATACTGCTGGGTCACTCAAGTGAACCTTATATCAAACGCATTAAATATGATGTCAACAGTGCTGACATATTTAGAGTTCTTTTCTCCAACATTTTTTTTTGGGGGGGGGGGTGTTGGAAATCACTTAAAACATGTAGAAATGCATGAATCACTTAAAACATGTAGAAAGAAATCGAAATTTTGTTGAAAAAAAAGTTGCAAATTTTTTTTTTCTCTAACCATTGTTTTTTGCGGGGGGGTTGGAAATCACTTAAAACATGTAGAAATGCAAAAAAAAATTCTTTAACAACTTTTTTTTGGGGGGGGGGGACAAAGTCCAAAACCTAATGGCATGATCCTTCGACCATACCTAACACACCAAGTTTCGTCGAAATCCGTCGAGGAGTTTTTCCGTAATACTGTTCACAAACAAACAAACGAACAGAAAGGGGTGAAAACAGTAACCTCCATCCATCTTCGATGGCGGAGGATAACTGGAGGGGGAGCACTCGAGAGAGTGCAAAACCTCCGCCGCCAATACTGCTGGATCACTCAAGTGAACCTTATATCTTACTCATTGAATATGATCTCAACAGTGCTGACATATTTAGCGTTCTTTTCTCCAACATTTTTTTTTGGGGGGGGTGTTGGAAATCATTTAAAACATGTAGAAATGCAAAAAAAAATTATCTTTAACAACTTTTTTTTGCGGGGGGCGGGTTGGAAATCACTTAAAACATGTAGAAATGCAAAAAAAAAGAAATCGAAATTTTGTTTAAAAAAAAGTTGCAAAATTTTTTTTTCTCAATTTTTTGGGGGGGTTTGAAATCACTTAAAACATGCAGAAATGCAAAAAAAAAATTCTTTAACAATTTTTTTTGGGACAAAGTCCAAAATCTAATTGCATGATCCTTGGACCATACCTAACCCCCCCACCAAGTTTCGTCGAAATCCGTCGAGGAGTTTTTCCGTAATACTGTTCACAAACAAACAAACGAACAGAAAGGGGTGAAAACAGTAACCTCCATCCATCTTCGATGGCGGAGGATAACTGGAGGGGGAGCACTCGGGAGAGTGCAAAACCTCCGCCGCCAATACTGCTGGGTCACTCAAGTGAACCTTATATCTTATTCATTAAATATGTCAACAGTGCTGACAGAGTGATAGTTCTCTTCTCCAACATTTTTTTTGGGGGGGGGTTGGAACTCACTTAAAACATGTAGAAATGCAAAAAAAATGTTTTTTTCTAGAATAATATTTTTGGGGGGGTTGGAAATCACTTAAAACATGGGGAAATGCAAAAAAAGATCGAAATTTTGTTGAAAAAAAAATGCAAAATTTTTTTCTCAATTTTTTTGGGGGGGTTTAAATCACTTAAAACATGCAGAAATGCAAAAAAAAATTTCTCTAAATTTTTTTTGGGGGGGGGGTTGGAAATCACTTAAAACATGAAGAAATGCAAAAAATCCAATTTTTTTCTTTAACAATTTTTTTTTGGGGGGGGGACAAAGTCCAAACTCTAATGGCATGATCCTTGGACCATACCAAACCCCTCCACCAAGTTTCGTCGAAATCCGTCAAGGAGTTTTTCCGTAATACTGTTCACAAACAAACAAACGAACAGAAAGGGGTGAAAACAGTAACCGCCATCCATCTTTGATGGCGGAGGATAACTGGAGGGGGAGCACTCGGGAGAGTGCAAAACCTCCGCCGCCAATACTGCTGGGTCACTCAAGTGAACCTTATATCTTACTCATTGAATATGATCTCAACAGTGCTGACATATTTAGCGTTCTTTTCTCCAACATTTTTTTTGGGGGGGGGGATTCATTTAAAACATGTAGAAATGCAAAAAAAAAAAATTCTTTCACAACTTTTTGGGGGGGAGGGGTTGGAAATCACTTAAAACATGCAGAAATGCAAAAAAAAGAAATCGAAATTGTTGGAAAAAAAGTTGCAAAAATTTTTTTTTCTCTAACAATCGTTTTTTGCGGGGGGGGTTGGAAATCACTAAAAACATGGAGAAATGCAAAAAAAAATTTCTTTAACAACTTTTTTTTTGGTGGGGTGGGGGGACAAAGTCCAAAATCTAATGGCATGATCCTTCGACCATACCTCACCCCCCACCAAGTTTCGTCGAAATCTGTGGAGGAGTTTTTCCGTAATACTGTTCACAAACAAACAAACAAACAGAAAGGGGTGAAAACAGTAACCTCCAATCTTCGATGGCGGAGATGAATAAAAATTACCCCTGTGTGGGGGTGACGGTCATCTCTGTGATGTTTTTTTACTATCAAAATCGATGAACCATTGCCAGATATCTCCTAAAATGACAGACTGAAAAGGTTTTGAAAATGGCAAATTTCACAAACTTTCGTGACCTCGTGACCTTGACCTCGAATCCAGGAAAAACTAGAGGGGGAGCACTCGGGAGAGTGCAAAACCTCCGCCGCCAATACTGCTGGGTCACTCAAGTTAACCTTATATCTTATTCATTAAATATGTCAACAGTGCTGACAGAGTGATAGTTCTTTTCTCCAACATTTTTTTTTGGGGGGGGGGGTGGATATCACTTAAAACATGTCGAAATGCAAAAAAAATGTTTTTTTCGAGAATAATATTTTTGGGGGGGGTTGGAAATCACTTAAAACATACAGAAATGCAAAAAAAAGATCGAAATTTTGTTGAAAAAAAAGCTGCAAAAATCTTTTTCTCAATTTTTTTTTGGGGGGGGGGGGTTGGAAATCACTTTAAACATGTAGAAATGCAAAAAAAAGAAATCGAAATTTTATTTTAAAAAAAGGTGCAAAAAATATTTTTCTCAATTTTTTTGGGGGTGTTTGAAATCACTTAAAACATGCAGAAATGCAAAAAAAAAATTTTTACAATTTTTTTTTTTGGGGGGGGGGGACAAAGTCCAAACTCTAATGGCATGATCCTTGGACCATACCAAACCCCTCCACCAAGTTTCATCGAAATCCGTCGAGGAGTTTTTCCATAATACTGTTCACAAACAAACAAACAAACAAACAGAAAGGGGTGAAAACAGTAACCTCTGATCTTCGATGGCGGAGATGAATAAAAATTACCCCTGTGTGGGGGTGACGGTCATCTCTATAATGTTTTTTCCGATCAAAATCGATGAACCGTTGCCAGATATCTCCTTAAATGCCAGACTGAATAGGTTTTGAAAATGGCGACTTTCACAACTTTCGTGACCTCGTGACCTTGACCTCTAATCCAGGAAGAACTAGAGGTGGAGCACTTGGGAGAGTGCAAAACCTCCGCCGCCAATACTGCTGGGTCACTCAAGTGAACCTGATATCTTATTCATTAAATATGTCAACAGTGCTGACAGAGTGATAGTTCTTTTCTCCAACATTTTTTTTTGGGGGGGGGGGGGTTGGAAATCACTGAAAATATGTAGAAATGCAAAAAAAATGTTTTTTTCTCGAATAATTTTTGGGAGGGGTTGGAAATCACTTAAAACATGTAGAAATGCAAAAAAAGATTGAAATTTTGTTGAAAAAAAAGTTCCAAAATTTTTTTACTTAATTTTTTGTGGGGGGGGGGGTTGGAAATCACTGAAAACATGGAGAAATGCAAAAAAAAAAGAAATCGAAATTGTGTCAAAAAAAGTTGAAAAATTTTTTTTTCTCAATTTTTTTGGGGGGGGTTTGAAATCACTTAAAACATGCAGAAATGCAAAAAAAATCTTTAACAATTTTTTTTGGGGGGGACAAAGTCCGAAATCTAATGGCATGATCCTTGGACCATACCAGGAGGGTGAATATACTGATTCTGGCTCACTTTTCCCCATGTAAATGAATGGGGGATTTTAAGCGATTCATATTTTTTTCTCTAACAAATAAACCCCCTTTTTATCCCAAGGTATATTTATTTGTCTCCCCTTTTAACCTGGGGACACTTTTTTTTCAAATAACCCATGCAATAAGATAAAGATTTGTTCAAGTAGCAAAGTAGTAATGTGATTTGTTAAAGGTGATTCTAAAGAAATATCTGAAATGTCTCAGCCTCGGGACACTCTTTATCAAATAACCAATGCATATTGTTTAGCTCACTCATTGAACCTATAAAGATTTGTTCATTCTCAAATTCCTTCAATAGTTTAATTTTCTTTGCACAATAATCCCCATCTAAAATATTGAAAAACAAAACATTTGAATCTTTATATTTTTTAAGATACCTCTTTTGTGCCATTACGAAATGATAAACTTCTCTTAATGCTCTTGTTTGACCACCTCCTGAGCCACATATCATTTTGAGATTATAGTAAATTGTTTTTTCATTGTTCAATTGATAACCATCAAAGTTTTCAGTCCATTCAAGGATATTCATTTTTTTCTTTACATCCTCTAACTTACTAGTTTTTAAATTGATTCGCTTATTTGTTTTATTTACCTTTGTTTTAGTTATTTTTTCAATAAGACTTATTTGATATTTTTCACATTCATTATGTTTTCCATTTATATACCAAGACTGAGATTTTCTCCACTCTTTAGTTTGATTAATACTTGGTTTGACCATTTATATATTGCGAAAAAACGCGGCGGAAGCCCTTAAAAAACCCTAACCCATCTTCCCATCGTTAAAACACAATCTATTTTATACACTCTATCATACAATATCCATATGGAACACAATCTATTCCATTATCTAAAATAAATCTCTTATCATCAAAGGCTCCTAATGCCTTTTTATTTACTTCTTCACTATATATGTTATGTTTATAACTTCTTATTGTATTCTTCTTTCTTATTCATCAAACAATTATACTAATTTCTAAAAGTTATTGATTTCTTTATTACATATTTCTTTATTCCCTTTAACCGCTTTTCAATCTGATCACCATACTTATAAGCATATGCCTTTGCTCTCAATCCAATAAACTCACTCATTACTTTTCCACCCAACTCATCCTTAAACTTACCAACAACCTTTTCATTCTTTTTAGAAAATAACTCACTCTTCTTGCTGAAATTACTTGTATCATATACTCCAATATTTTTCTTCATATCTTTATAAACATCATCAGTTTTTATATCTAGGATAAAACTATCAGTGTCCATATACAACAATGAAACATTTTCACCATACTCTTTCTTTAAGTCATTATACAAATAATCATACATCAATATCTTTGATAAATCAAGAACTGCTGTTCCAATATAAATTGGTTTATCCATTACAATACTTTCCTTTTTCATATGAATTGCAGAAAAGTTCTCTGAAAAACCTCTTCTCTCTCAAAACTTGGTTTATTTATCAATCTCGAAGCTTCTTTCCAAGATGTTGCGAATCTAATGTTTTGCCTGTTTCTAACATTTTCCATAGTCTTTCCAAATACAGCATTATTCATTAATTTATAAAAGTCCCCTTCAAATTTTACTTTTGTATTTGCTCTCATATCTGTATTGAATTGAATATACTTTTTCACCCAAGGACTTTGTTTAAATTTTAAAACTCTATGAATTTTAGCTACTCTCAATCCTTCTCTCAAAAACTGTTTTAAGCTTCTCTGATGCAAAACATATCCCTCTTTATCATAGAATGTTGTTACTAACTTTTCTGTTGATTTGCCTTTAATATTAAAACTTTTATGATAATCACTGAACCATTCTTTCTTTGGGGTTTCTTTCTCACATGCAAAAAGAAGGTCTTTATGCTTATTATGAAGATCACTCGGGTACCTTAAATCAACTTCAAAATAATAACCTTCTTCTTCGTCATTCAATTCCTCTTGAGAAGAAATAACAATATTCATCAAAGCCTTTTCATAATCCTTTTCTTCCACCCACTCTAATTTACCATAAGGCAGAGATTGAGACATTGCCCATCCATACAAATTATTAGCATCAAAATACATCAAATAATTACTATCTTTTTCACTATCATAATTCGGAAGATATTTATTATTTGCTTTAGCATATCTTTTTGAACATACTTGTGATATTCCACCTCTCTTGGACTTCTCAATCATCAAAAGCATATCAACATCACTGATTAAATCTATATCTTGTTTTGTCATTTTCAACATTGCACTCCAAGCTAAACCAGGAGCTGTGAAATAGTGGGCAGGATCTAATCCATAACAATTTTTATTATGACAGAGTGATCTAAAAGCTTCAAAGACATCAGCTAACAATAAAACATGTTTTTAGATATAAATCATGATATTCTCCAAGGTTCTTTATCTTAAATATTTTACATATTTGTTGTGCGTGTTTATATTCCTTATCACTTATCTCTTCTTCATAAAGGTTATTATAGAAACTTTCTTTTGAAGGAAGTTGTGTTTCTTTAAATCTCATAAATGAATCCATATAATCATAAGGATAAATTCCCTTACTTGTAAGAATTTTCTCTTTACTATGAATTTCATTCCTTGTTTGAATTTCCTCTCTCGTGAGAATTCCTTCTTTAATCAGAATTTCATCTTTAATCAGAATTTCCTCTTTAGTTAGAATTTCATTCATTGTTCGAATTTTCTTTGTAATTAGAATTTCATCTTCAGTTAGAATTTCTTCATTAATTTCCTCATTAATTCGAATTTCCTCTTTACTTTGAATTCTCTCTTTAATCTGAATTTCCTCTTTAGTGAGAATTTCCTCTTTTGGAAAGAATGAATTAAGATTTGGAAAAGAGTCCGTGGAGCTTAGATTTGATGCGAGGTAGGCTAGTGGTGTTCCCATAAACTTGTAAGAATCTAGAAACCTAATACGAGTTAAAGGTTTTGTGAATATCATTTTTGTAAATGAAATATACTTTTGACTTGTGTTTGTTATGGCAGAAATATTCCCTGGTGTTTTTGAAAGTTCATTTATAAATAGATGTGTATCATAGTTGGTGCTGTTGTGAAGAAATACTGGAATAAAAGAAGGTAATTTATAATTAAGATTACAACAGGAATGAGCGGGACCTCTATATTTACCAGCAAGATGACAATGATCCCTAACTTTAGACTCCTTAATTTCCCCCTCACAAATATGACAGATTTTTTTTTCAAAATTCTAATTTTTCTTCTTTGGTAAATTTCATCGGTTCATTTGTTTCTTTCATTAATTTAGTGAGTCTTATACAATCCTTTTCTAATCGTTTTACAAACTCTTGTGAAGCTTTTTTTCCACTATAATGTTCAAGTTTATTATACTTTTCTCCAAAAGATGATTTGATATAATAACAGAAACCACAAGGAATATGTTTTTGATATTTCTTTGTGTATGATTCTTTTGGATTAGGAGAAGCAGTATTTATCTTTTTAAGGATACACTCAAAATCAGCGTATATCACAAATGGGTGCATGATAGATTTATTATAATCTTCAAAAGAAATCTTTTCACCAGGTTTAGGCATTGTAATTACAGCTGATTTATGATTACTACAATATTTTGAATGTTGTTCTAATCGTTCTTTTGTATGAAATGAATTAAGACATCGCTTTCAAGGATATATTTTGTTTGCTGTTCTGAATACCTGAGAAGAGATTAATCTTGATAAATTATTGATGTATGTGTAATGTGAATTATTTCCAACACTAAAATATAAAAGATCAATGTGTGTTTCTTCATTTTTATAGTTGTTTGAAATTTTTAATATTTGAACTTTGTTTGTATCCGTTAATCCATATACATTAATAGAAAGATTATTCTTTTTCTCAAATTTAGGAATATCTGTTAGTGACATTGGGAATTTAAAATCTTTAATGTCCAAGGTATTCTCATATTTCATATATTGTTTTACTCTTTCTGAATTACATTTTGGTGGATGAAAGTGAGCAAGAACAGACCAGAGAAAACATTTATTATCATTGTTCTTAATATTAACAACTGCCTTCTTTAGTTTTATTTCTTTTGGTAATTCAATATAAGAAGAAGCTTTAAGAAGGTTTGATTTTAGAATGTGTATATCTAAAAAGATGATTTTTTTTAATATTGAATCCACTTCCTTCCACTGTATTATCAACATCCTCCTCTTGTTTTGATAGTTCTTCATAAACCCCACTATTCAAAAAATCTTGAAATGATGTTATAAAATGAAGATCTGTTCTCATATAAGGAGTTTGTTCTTCATCTTGTCTTTTCATTTTCATTTTCACTCCCATATAAAACTTTCAAGCTTTCATTTCTTTTAATGTCTTTTTAATAACTTTTTCAACATCAGGTTTCACTATTTCAATTGATTCAGCTATTGATGATGGACCGGGTTCTCTAAATTGAAAAATCCTTATTTTTATATGCCCTTTAAATGCCCCATCAGTGTTTTCAATATAATAGTCTCCCTTTACTTTAAACTCATTTTTCTTGTGTTTTTGTGATTGAAGATGTCTATTATAACTTCTCTTCAAAACATCCTTTGAACAGATATCACAATGTTTTCTTTCCAACTCAAGAGGAGATATTTGATGAAATAGATTAAATGTGTGTTTGTTGGTTCGGAGGTGTTTTCTATAATGTTTATATTCGTGATTACAAACATCGCAGTATGTTGTATTCACCATATTTATACAATAAATCTTTCCTTAAACTAAAATTTTCTTGATGAAAATTTCGTTTATTTTACAGGTGAATCTGTGCTTAAAACCATTTTATCCTCCAACTTTTTCCCTTAATAAATACAATGTTTCAAGACACAAAAGACAACTTTCAATCAATCTCTTCATTTGTTAAAGATACTGATTAATATGTCAAGGATGTAAAATTGAACAAAGATAAACATAACAACTATTGGATAAAAACAATTATGGTAAATAATATGAGTTCTTAAATTTCCTTCAGTGGAAGGGCTTTTAGTATACCTGGTAGAACATCAATTAAAGTATCTCGAACAAAAGTTTCTCCTCTCCTTCTGGTAATATATTCAAAACTAGAAAAAGCAATGAAACAAGAAAAAGTATCAAAAAACAAAAACCTTATGGATGAAGCTTTAGAAAGAAAAGATAAGACCATCTGTAATATGCAAGGAGAAATTTGTATTTTTTTCAACAACCCTAAAGATGTAAATCCTGATGAAATAAAGGATGTTAATATATCACGTGAAATGACATTTCGTTCAATAGTACTTAACGATCATTTTAAAATTACCTTTAATATAAAAAATGTTGTCGTTGAATCTGGTAATGAAAAAAAGTATATCGATATCGATGGTAATATTATTAAATATGAGTCAATATGCAACTGAAAGTATAGATGAATTTCAGTTTAAGTAAAGTTTTACTTTATAAATATGCTGGACTTTCCTGATTCTCCATATGACAAATTTGAGAATTGTCCTGCGTGTGAAAGACGGGGATTAAACACAGAGTCAAAAGCCTATAAACAATGTATATTCTGTGATTATCTTCTAATTAGTGATAATCAAAAATATAAAAAGGAAAATAATTCTTTTAGATTTACACCAAAAATGAATTACTTTACAAGATTGATTAGAGAAATGAATGTAAAGTATGAGGGTGATAACACACCTTTCCTTACAAGGGAAGAAACTGAACGTATTAGAGAAATGTTCAAAAGATTGTTGTTATATATTATTCATGGATGTGATTTTCAAGGAAATATCAACACAAGATATTGCATAAATAAAATAATGGATTATCTTGAAATTAAACCTGAACTTAGGATAAAATATAGAGTTTCTAAAAAAGCCAATAATAAATATAATAACCTGTTTTCCAAATATATAAATGAATGATTTTTTACCCATTTGGGAAAATAAGATAAAATTTAACAATCATAAAAATCTCCCAAATTCATAAAGATGTCTCATATTTGGTTCAAGTGGATGTGGAAAAACCTGCTTACTTTTAAAGATGCTCCTCACTCCCAACTTTTTAGATAATGATAATTTAATAATTTTCACAAAGTCGAGTTTTCAACCAGAGTATAAACTACTCTCACAAGGTTTTAATGCTGGTCTTCAAAAAGAAGATATAATCGGTTTATTTAAACTTCAAAAAAACCTAAATGATTATAACATTGAAGATATAATTCAACTATTTTGTGATACACAGAGATGTAAAAAGAAATCAAATCCGATAACTTGTATTCTTAGTGATAATACGGATGATATACCGTCTCTCCAAGATTTGGATAAATCAAAAAAGAACCTCGTTATCTTTGATGATTGTGTTAATGAGAGAAACCAAACGGTAATGGACAGCTACTACACAAGAGGGAGACATTCTTCTTGTAATTGTATTTATCTTAGTCAATCGTACTTTCAACTTCCTCGTCATTCCATCAGAAACAATGCTAATACTTTTATTTTATTCAAGTTAAATTCAATAGATATCAATAATTTTTGGAGAGATAATTGTTCTACATTATGTAGTAAAAAGAAATTTGGGGATTACATGAAGCACACGACTGAAAAATATAAATATATTGTTGTGAAACAAGATGAGATATTAAGGGATATATTTTTTGTTTTATAAACAATTACATATATAAATGCTAACTATTATTATAAATCTCGTGGGTAAATCTGCTTCTGGAAAAAACGTTCATAAATCAAGGTTCTTGTGTAGTACAAATGAGAATATTGTAAATTTACTTAAAAACACCCCGTGATACGCATTGTATCAACAACAACTAGAGCAATAAGACCTGGAGAAGTAAAAGGTGAAGATTATCACTATATTTCAGTGGAAGAATGAAGGTCAAATATTTGAGGAGGTTTCTCTTGGTACAACAAAACATTCACATTGCAAGAGTGAGTTAAGGAAACTAAAATCTGCTGGTCTTGTGATATTAGAAACTAATCCAGAAGGAAAGAGACAAATTATTAAACATCTGAGCGGAGTGAAGATTTTATCATTCGGTTTTGATGTTGATTAAGAAACTCAACGCAAACGTATGAAAAGCAGAGATGCAAGTATTAGTGAA
Organism: Eptatretus burgeri; assembly: GCF_056783735.1. Classification (NCBI taxonomy): domain Eukaryota; kingdom Metazoa; phylum Chordata; class Myxini; order Myxiniformes; family Myxinidae; genus Eptatretus; species Eptatretus burgeri. The sequence continues at coordinate 67,922,343 of NC_140972.1, read as the reverse complement.
GAAGAAATTACAACTCGCATCAATGTTAATAAAGAATTTGATGAAATATTTAAAGAAAAGGATTTATTTGAACACATCTACTTGAATGATGAAGAAAAGGAAAATTCCCCTGTTGATCTTTACAATTCATTAAATGATATTTTCCAATAAATAAATAGATGCAAAAGAAAGAGCAAGAAGATTTAAGGAACATCAAGAGTTGGTTTCAAAAGTTGTAAAACAACAGGAAGACAAAGAAGAAACGCAGACAGAAACTAACGGGCGAAGAAGCATTTGAAAGAAAACAAGAGAAATTTTTTAAACCACTTTTAAAAACTTCCCAAGAAAAAATGAAAGGTGTTTCCACAGTTCCCACAGTAGAATATACTCCTAAAAAACTTCAAATGTTAAAAGATTTTGATCAAATGACGGAGGAAGAATTAGAGCATTTAGGAGTATTAGAATATGATGATGAAGGTTTATTTCAACAACTGGAAGAGATTAATCAACCCCCTGATTATATTGTGAATGCTCTTCAAAACAATGAATATTCAGCGGATTCAAAAACCAAAGCAGGACTCATTCCAACAGAACAACCAGCAATATTTCATCTTGTTCAAGAAAAGGTATTGATATTTAATGATGAATTAAGGTTCTTGGGTTCTGCTCAACCCCCTGTTAAACTAACTCCGAGATTAATGTTTCTTCTCACAAAAGATGGAAGACAAGGTTCAACTGTGAGGGATGAATAAAAGTAAATTGATAAACCATTGGATATGAAAAATAATGATGATAGAGTATATATTGATCTGCTGAACACTCTAAATTATAGGGTTAGTATTTCTAGTAAAAGTAGGAAAAATGAGAAGGAGAAACACATTATTCAGGCTTTAAGTATCCTTGGATCAGGTATTAGTTTTCTTCCAAATGACCCATCGCAATTAGTTAATAGACTGTTATTGTTGTTAGGTAGTAAGAAGGCTGGAAATAACAATTGTTTTAATGAAGCATCAGCCATTTTAGACCAGTTGATGAACATGAAAATAATTAATAAATTTCAATATAAAGACATTTTATCTCATATTAAATAAGATGAGAAGCACAATCCTGAGTTTTAATTTCACAACAAGCGACCACACATCTTCATTCCCATACCCACTACAACTTGACCCAACAAAAGAATATGAGGCATCTTTATTGTCCATGGAAACTTATAATACCTTATTGAATATAACTGATAAAAATGACAAGTTTAGTTATAATCCCGAAAGTGGATACAAAGTGATAACAGTCTCACCCGGAGTATATGAGATTTCTCAAATATCTTCCGAAATTGCTTGTCTTATGAAAGAACAGGGTGATGAACCAAAAAATATTGTTATAGGCATTCAAAAACATACTTCAAAATCAACGATTAAAGTTAAAAATAACTACAAGGTTGATTTCACAATTGATAATTCATTTAGAGTTATTGGGTTTCTCCTCAAAAAAGATTGAAACTAATGGGACGTTTTACAGTGATAATGTCATTCAAATATCCTCAGGAATAAATTCGGTGTTAATTCACTGTGATTTGATTGATGGTGCTTATAATGATGGAATAAAAACAAATACAATATTTTCATTCAGCGCATACTCAACACCAATTGGTTATAAATTCAATATGGAACCCAAAAATTTGGTTTATCTCCCTGTGTCAGGAAAAACCATACACAGAGTAAATTTTAGGATAACCGACCAAGATAATCGTATGATTTATTTTAATGGAGAAGTTATATCCATCAGAATTCACCTACATGAAGTTTTCCAATAAATAAATACGATGGTTATTGTGAGGAAACACGAGTTGGGAAAATATAAAATAATTACAGGGGGTGGGATGTTCCTTTCCCCATACTACAAGGGTGAAGGTATGTATCTTGGTAGAGGATACTATAAACCTAAGAGACAAAGGGGTGTTGGACATCAATTTAGAGGAGATGGGATAATTGATACTCTCATGGGTATTGGTTCAACTATTCTTAAACATAAAGATCTAATTGGTTCAACTGCTTCTGCTGTGGGAAATGTAGCAGGTGCTGTAAAGAGCATAAAAGATGCCCAGAAGGAATCTTATAAATTACAAGCAATAAAAGAAATTAAGAAAGGCAAAACTCAGTTGTCCCCCCAAGAACGACAGAAAATAATTCGAATACTTGGATCAGGGTTTCAAAAGTTTTAACATCTTTTTTCCGAAATAAATACAAGTATGGAAGCAATTGATAGTATCTATGATTTGGATGATACTGTTATTATCTCAAACTCCACTAAAAAAGAAGATGACTTCAAGGTAAATGCAATAACTGGAACAGACTGGAATACGAATGGTACAAAAAAGTTTTGAAATAAATAATCAACAAACCTATTTGAATCTATCCGAAAGTTTCTTGTTGTGTAAATTTAAATTCACTAAAGCTGGGAATAACACAAACGCTACACTTGTAAATGATTTCTTCTGGAAAATGTTTGATAGTGTGCGTTTGTATATTGGAACACAAGAAGTTGAAGCGGTTGATTATGTCTCTGCTGTATCTGAAATGATGAAATTTACACTCTATACATTCAGTGATAGAATGGGAAAGGGGTCTGTCGAAGGTTTTATTCCTGATATGTCAACGGGAACAAACACAGACCCTGGATATACTCAAAGGAAAGGAGCGTATAATGATGATACAAAAGCAGAAAATAGTTTTACTGTGGCAGTTCCTCTTAAAGGTATATTTGGATTTTGTGATCATGATAAAGTTCTGTATGGTCTTAAAATTAGATTTCAACTACAAAGGAATGATAATGAAAATAGATTGCTTTTTAGTGTTGGTAATGCTTTTGGTGATCAGAATAAATTTGTAATTGAGGAAATGAGTTGGTATATCAGTGAATATACTCCTAATCTTAAAACAGAAGAGATGTTGAATAGAAGACTTAACTCAAAGAAACCACTCAGTGTATCATACCTCAAAAGAAGATGTCAACACATTAAACTCAACCAAACCACTTACACGTGGAATTTGGGTGTTCTGGAAGGAAAGCCACGATATCTGTGGATCATTTTTAAAAAGCCAGATGGTGATACTGCAACTGATAAGAATAATGCATTGAGTGATAATGCTAAGGTGAAACAACTTCGCGTTTCTCTAGATGGAACATTTTATCCACGAGATAGATTGGAAATTAATTGGGAAAAAAATGATTTTGCTGAAGCATACAAGTCTTACCAAAAGGTGTGTGAAAGTAATGGAAATAAAGAACCTATTTTGGATATGACAGCATTTAAAAGTTTGTATACAATCTATGCGTTTGACCTGAGCGCTCAAAAGGAAACTATAAAGTCGAATCGAGTGGATACTTCCCTATACATTGAAAGAGGAGAGAGTGAAGAAGTTGATACATATTGTTTGCTTTTGGAAGAAACAGAATTACAGATTAATACAGATAATGGTGTGATGATTAGTCTCACATAATTTTTTGTTAAATAAATGAGTGGCAAAGTACCAACTGGGGTATATGTTAATCAAATCAATCTTCATAAACTATCATCTTGTGTTCAAAATCAAAAGCCTTGTACAATTAACGTTAATACAATTCAGAGAAAAGGAGCAGTAAGAATTGATGTTTTGCTCACAAGAGAACAGGTTAAAATCTTGAATGACACTGGCTCACTTAAAGTTATAATGACAAAACCAATGTTGAAAAAATATTCAATAAGAGAGACGAGAGGAGGATTTCTCCCATTTCTAATTCCTTTATTTGCTAGTTTAAGTGCGGTTGGAGCATTGACGGGTGGTATTTCAACAGCGGTGAAAACTGCCAACGAAAGGAAGGCTCAACTCCAGGCTCAAAAAGAATTGGAAAGACATCACAAAGAGTTGGAGAAACAAATTAGTGGAAGTGGTGTAATTGTAGATTTTGCTGAAAAACTTGAAGGTCTGCCTAATAAAGCGAGATTGTTAGTTGGAGATATGCTTTCTTCTATAGCACAAGCAGGTGTAAAATTAACGAAAACAGGTAATGGATTATATCTTTCTAATAAATAAATGAGCATTGATGAGTGATTTAAAGAATTTGGAAAGAATACAACATCAAATTTACAACTTGTCAAATATTGTAAGAAATTAAAAATTCATAATGTGGTTATTTGTATGAGAGATGAATTAACAAATGTGCCGAAACATACAAAGAATATTATTATGAACTTAGAAGATAATAATGGGAACGGTTCTCATTGGGTTTGTATTTTTAATAGTCAAGACAAATATTATTTTGATAGTTTTGGTCTTCCGCCACCTGTTGAAGTCATAAAATTCTTACAGAATGGTGTTTATCAAACATTTCAAGTCCAAGAATTAAATTCCAAGTGTTGTGGTCAATTATGTCTATATGTGTTATTTCAACTCAACAAAAATAAAAAAAATTATGATATTATTGTTCATCTAATATAAATGACTTATGTTGGTAAAGATGGTTCTATCTTTGGTGTATCCCAAGAACTGGATATTGATTTATCAAATTATTACACAAAGGCACAGGCTGAACGACATAAATATAATATAACCAAAAATATTAACATGAAAAATGCTTATAAATTAAAAAATTATCCAAGCCCGACTGACGCGAATGACTTGGTGAGATTAAGCGATTTATCACAATATATATCCTTAAATAAAACGGCCGTGTATTCCAAAGATACAGAAGTGTTGATATTATCTCCAGGTCATACAGAATTCACAGTTCGAATTAAAATAAATTTTTATAAAGAAGGGCGTATCGTTTGTATGAGAATAGAACAATGGGGGTATGATATGAATGATTTAGGGTATAATTGGTCATTTAAAATTGACCTCGAAGACCTGGAACAATTAAATCAGTCTCGTAAGGAAGAATATTATCCACTTGGTATCGAGAATGAGTTTTGTGGGCTCACGATTAGTAAACAACAAATAAAAGAATTTAATAAGGGTAAATATAATAATGGTTTTGCCCTTGTTTATATCATGAAAACAGAAAAAACAGGATTATATATCATAAGTAAGGAAATACAAAATGATTTAACTATGGGAAGATGGGGAGGTGTTTCGTGCCATCATATTATTCTAACATATATTTCTAATACATAAATGACAGCAAGAAGGCTTCAAGAAAATTATCATTTCTGTGTCCAAGCATACCTTCAAGAAAAGGGTATTCGGTATTTTAATAAATATGTTCTACAACATAAGAATGAGGTATTTTCAATAAAAGATTGGCATTATGCTGATATTGATAAACCAACAACTTTAGATTTAATTAGAATGTTAAATAATGAAAAAATTATAAAGTTAAGAAAAGGTAAGGCTCTTTTAGAAACTCAAAAGAAATTTTATTGGTTTCCTGTTGTAAAAAAAATTATTTTGGATACAGGAATAACAAGAAATCCTGATGAATATATGTATGATATTCTATGGGGTGTAAGCGATTCGAGGATAATAAGGGATGAGGAAGGAGTTGAAGAAGAGAGGGAAGAGGAGGAAAAGGAGAAGAGAGAGAAGGAGAGGGAGAAGAAAGAGAAGGAGGAAAAAGAGAAGAGAGAGAAGGAGAGGGAGGAGAGAGAGAAGGAGAGGGAGAAGGAGAGGGAGGAAAGAGCAAGACAAAACAAATATCAAAATATGGAAACCAGTGAGATTAAAAAAAGATTGGTGGTAGTACAGAAAATAACTCAACCCACCGAGGAGGAAAACAAAGAATTGACAAGTCTATTTGCAATACTTTCGACAAGACTATTGACATCGACAAGATATTCATTTTAATTCAAGTTTTTAATTTTTATTTTTTTTCTTAAATAAATGGAGGAGAGAGTGAAGGCATTTCTAAGGATTCTTTATGTTTTAAAAATTAAGATTCAAATGTGCATGTTGGAAACTAAAAAGGTTTTGGCACTCTGCAGGAATTTTTCACGTAAATAAATGAGTTATTGTCTCAAATGTAAAAAGAAAACTAATACTAAAAATATTTCATATATTAAAAGTAAAAATAACAGGGTTATACAAAAAGGTATATGTTCGGTGTGTGGTTAAAAAAAAAATCAATTTATCTCCAAACACAAACTAGGAGGAGATATACAAAAGTTTTTATCAGGAAGTAAATTTACAACTACTGGAATACCAGGGGAATTACATCTACCAGGGTATTCTTTCTGTGGTCCAGGCACAAACTTGGATAAAAGATTAGATGAGGCAGACAATCCTAAATCATGGAGTAAACCCATCAATAGAGTTGATGAAGTGTGCATGAGACACGATATTGATTATGGGAATACCACAACTTTGGAAGAGAAGCATGAAGCCGATAGAGAAATGTATAATTTGTCTCTGATACAAAATCCAACCTTGAGAGAAAAAGTTGATCGTTTCATTGTGAAGAAGATGATCAATGCTAAATTGAAACTTGGACTTGGAAATTCAAAAAACTTATAGGCTCTAATGATGTCATTAAGACTGAAGAGCAATTAGTTGATGAATTACATCAACCAATATTCACAAAGTTTCGCAGAAGGAAAGTTTATTCCAAGGAAGTTGATTATATCTGGTCTGCTGATTTGATTGAACTCAATAATGATAAGGGGTACAAGTATTCTTTAACCGTTATTGATTTGAGGAGTAGATACGCATGGGTTGTCCCTTTAAAAAACAAAACAGGAAATACTCTTATGTTCGCCTTTCAACAGATATTTAATAAAAGTAAGAGAAAACCTAAAAAATTGTGGACTGATGAGGGTAGAGAGTTTTATAACAAGACATTTATGAATTTTCTAAAAAATAACAGTATTACATTATACAGTACCTTTAATGAAGGGAAGGCAGTTGTTGTTGAACGTTTTAATCGTACCTTAAAAGAGAGACTATATAAAAAATTCACACAACTCGGTTCACTACAATGGTCATCTTTTATTCAGGATATTGTGGATAAGTATAATGACACGATTCACACGTCAACAAATATGAAACCATCAGAAACATTTACAAAATTAAAATATGAAAAAGAGATTAATGTTAGAAAACCTAAGTTCAAAGTTGGTGATATCGTAAGAATACATAGGTGGAAATCTCATTTTGAAAAGGGTTATACTAAACGATGGACGAACGAACTTTTTAAAATTGTTGATGTAATAGATACGGTTCCTTGGACTTATAAGATATATGATTTGGAAGGGGAAGAGATTTTAGGTTCATTTTATTCACAGGAATTACAAAAGACAAAACTAAGCAGATAATACCCATGGGAGCAATGGGTTGGCACTTCACTCCCTCCTACTATACACCGTTGTGGACACTCGAGGGCCAAGTCCGAGCTGTATAACAGTATATAATGTGTGTCAAGGGGGACGTTCTTAGATCTGTGAACCCCTAACACAGAATCCTCAACTGAATAGTCGAGGCTTAACTTTTGTTTGTTGGTGTGTGTGTGTGTGTGTGTGTGTGTGTGTGTGTGTGTGTGTGTGTGTGTGTGTGTGTGTGTGTGTGTGTGTGTGCGCGCGCGCAATGGGAGCAATGGGTTGGCGCTTCACTCCCTCCTACTATACACCGTTGTGGACACTCGAGGGCCAAGTCCGAGGTGTATAACAGTATATAATGTGCATCAAGGGGTGGACGTTCTTAGATCTGTGAACCCCAAACACAGAATCCTCAACTGAATAGTCAAGGCTTAACTTTGTTGATGTGCGTGTGTGTGTGTGTGTGTGTGTGTGTGTGTGTGTGTGTGTGTGTGTGTGTGTGTCCCAACCCTCACATTCAAAATCTCAACCCCAACTCAATCCTCGCCCAACACAATGTCTTTTTCAAAATCAGATTTCCACCTATATATATTTTTCACGTTTTTTTTTTTATCTCTTCTTCCAATTCTGTCTTTTAAGGCTTTCAGGTTTGATGACATAGAAAGGGGGAGTAAGCCTGCACTTTCTTCCCAGAACGAACAATGTATATTTTTTATGTTTTTTTCTCTTCTTCCAATTCTGTCTTTTAAGGCTTTCAGGTTTGATGACATAGAAAGGGGGAGTAAGCCTGCACTTTCTTCCCAGAATGAACAATGTATATTTTTTATGTTTTTTTCTCTTCTTCCAATTCTGTCTTTTAAGGCTTTCAGGTTTGATGACGTAGAAAGGGGGAGTAAGCCTGCACTTTCTTCCCAGAACTTTCTTGATCTTGCTCCCATCAAGCACCATCCGACAAAGAACTACATCGATAGGTTTAGATCCCAAAGAGTGATAGCAACTCCAAAAGTCTCCAAAATATAAATAAATAAAATAATAATAAATAAATAAATAAATAAATAAAAGTCTCCAAAAAAGTTTCGAGTCTCCAAAATAAACCCAAATTTCCAAGTCTTCAAGGTATAACCACATTCCCGTTGAGTTTCCAAGATATGTATCACATTGTGAGTTATCAAGCCAGAACCCACATTTCAAGTCTTCAAAATAAAACCAACTTACAAAGTCTCTCAAGGATAACTCATTTCCTGATTTTTTTCAAAATTTGTGAGTCTCCAAGGTAGGTCCCATATTTAGAACCATCTTGGCAGAACCCTTTTCCTGAGTCTCCAAGGTAGTTATTTAAACCATCAAGGCAGAACTCATTTACTGATTTTTTCAAAATTTGTGAGGTCTCCGAGGTAGGTTTCATATTTAAAACCACCAAGAATAACTCATTTACTAATTTTGTCAAAATTTGTGAGTCTCCAAGGTAGGCCCCATATTTAGAACCATCTTGGCAGAACCCTTTTCCTGAGTCTCCAAGGTAGTTATTTAAACCATCAAGGCAGAACTCATTTACTGATTTTTTTCAAAATTTGTGAGTCTCCAAGGTAAAACTTGTATTCTGGCTCATCAAGGTATAACTTGTTCAGTGGGTATTGTCTTGATAACTCACAATGAGTACTATTGCTGTAAAACTCTTTTTCAGGATTTTGCTGGTCTCCAAGGTATAACTCTTTTGTTGGGTCATCAAGGACGAACTCGTTCTGTGGGTCTTGATCGCTCATAAGGTCTTCAACCAAGTCAACAATTTCGCCCCAAGTTGTAGCAAAAGCAGTATTTTCATATTGCATTTCAGATACAATTTCCTGTGAGAGGAAATAATAATGTATTAATTAAGTTATTTAATTATTAAACGAGTCGATGTTTAAAAGGAACTAAAAATATGAAAATAAAATCTTACCTCAATGGATAAGAGGTTTGAATCCAGTTCATCAACTTGAAGGTTTAGTTCCATACAAGTCGGAGAGTTCCAAGGAACCCCAAAGTCATCCCACTCAGGGTCTTGCTCGTTCTGTGGGTCTTGGTCGCTCATAAGGTCTTCAACCTAGCCAACAATTTCGCCCCAAGTTGTAGCAAAAGCAGTATTTTCATTTCGTATTTCAGATACAATTTCCTGTGAGAGAAAATAATAATGTATTAATCAAGTGATTTAATTATTAAACGAGTCGATGTTGAAAAGGAACTAAAAATAGGAAAATAAAATCTTACCTCAACAGATAAGAGGTTTGAATCCAGTTCATCAACTTGAAGGTTTAGTTCCATACAAGTCGGAGAGTTCCAGGCAAGCACACAGCACACCATCACCAGCAAAAAAAATGTTTAAAATGGAGCCTGGGCTTGAGGCTTTTATAGGGAAAGACTGGTGGGTGTGGTTTCCTTTGGAAATTCCCTGGGCAAGCCCACACAGGCCTTCTTTGGGCAATTTTTCAAAACCATAACATGCTGGAATTTTCTTGTGATTTCTTTGTGAGAGTAGGTGGGGCTTAGCAAAAGTAGGCGGGGCTTAGGGAAAGTGGGCGTGGCTTATAAGAAATACCTCATGAAAAGTGGGCGGGGCTAAGCAAAGGTGGGCGGGGCTTAAAGAAAAGTGGTCGGGGCTTATAAAAAATTCCATGGAAAAGTGGGCGGGGCTTAGAGAAAAGTGGGTGTGGCTTATGGAGTACCTCGTGAAAAGTGGGCGGGGCTTAAAGAAAAGTGGGCAGGGCTTTAAAAAATTCCATTTGAAAGTGGGCGGGGCTTATGAAAAGTGGGCAGGGCTGAACAAAAAATAACCTGTGGCTCAGGAGGTGGTCAAACAAGAACATTAAGAGAAGTTTATCATTTCCTAATGGCACAAAAGGGGTATCTTAAAAAATATAAAGATTCAAATGTTTTGTTTTTCAATATTTTAGATGGGCATTATTGTGCAAAGAAAATTAAACTATTGAAGGAATTTGAGAATGAACAAATCTTTATAGGTTGAATGAGTGAGCTAAACAATATGCATTGGTTATTTGATAAAGAGTGTCCCGAGGCTTAGACGTTTCAGATATTTCTTTAGAATCACCTTTAACAAATCACATTACTACTTTGCTACTTGAACAAATCTTTATCTTATTGCATGGGTTATTTGAAAAAAAGTGTCCCCAGGTTAAAAGGGGAGACAAATAAATATACCTTGGGATAAAAAGGGGGTTTATTTTTTAGGGAAAAAAATATGAATCGCTGAAAATCCCCCATTCATTTACATGGGGAAAAGTGAGCCAGAATCAGTATATTCACCCTACTACTGTTCACAAACAAACAAACAAACCAACAGAAAGGGGTGAAAACAGTAACCTCCATCCATCTTCGATGGCGGAGGTTAAGGAGAGGGGGAGCACTCGGGAGAGTGCAAAACCTCCGCCGCCAATACTGCTGGGTCACTCAAGTGAACCTTCTATCTTATTCATTAAATATGAGGTCAACAGTGCTGACAGAGTTGTAGTTCTGTAACCCTAACAAATCACTCAAAACATGGAGAAATGCAAAAAAAAGAAATCGAAATTTTGTTGAAAAAAAATTGCAAAATTTTTTTTTTCTCTCACAATTTTTTTTTTTTGGGGGGGGGGGGGGGTTGGAAATCACGTAAAACATGTAGATATGCAAAAAAAATTTCAAATATTTTTTCAAATTGGCCGCCATGGCGGCCGTATTGGATTTTGGACCAAGCCCAAAATCTAATGGCATGATCCTTGGACCAGACCTCACCCCCCCCCCCCCACCAAGTTTCATCGAAATCCGTCGAGGAGTTTTTCCGCAATACTTTTCACAAACAAACAAACAAACAAGCAAGCAGTCATAGACTGGTACTTACGAAATCGTCAACTTGACCTCTGATCTTGTCTAATAAAAGCTGTCTCTGGTGAAGGTAGCAACGCAAACCAGAAGTTTCCTCGATGATTCTGTACCAAACCATCAAAAATCAAATGTTTTGGATGTTTGACCTCACTGTGACCTTGGCCTTTGACCGATTTTGACCAAAATCTAAGCAGCGCTAGCCACCACCCTCCTGAATCCCGTGGTGTAATTTGACATTGGTAGCTTCTTCCCTTCTCAAGTTATCATTTTTTGGATGTTTGACCTCACTGTGACCTTGACCTTTGACCGATTTTGACCAAAATCTAAGCAGCGCTAGCCACTACCCTGTTGAATCACTTGGTGTAATTTGACATTGTTAGCTTTTTCCGTTCTCGAGTTATCTGTACCAAACCATAAAAAATCTAATATTTGACCTCACTGTGACCTTGACCTTTGACCGATTTTGACCAAAATCTAATCAGCACTAGCCATCAACCTCCTGTATCACATGGTGTAATTTCACATTGGTAGATTCTTCCCTTCTCGAGTTATCCTGCCTACAATCAAACAAAAAAACAAACAGAAACAGAGTGTCATCAATATACTAACGAAATTTTTTCGATTTTGTATGTAACAAGCAGTCATAGACTGGTACTTACGAAATCGTCAACTTGACCTCTGACCTTGTCTCATTAAAGCTGTCTCCAGAGAAGGTAGCGATGCAAACCAGAAGTTTCTACGATGATTCTGTACCAAACCATCAAAAATCGAATGTTTTGGATGTTTGACCTCACTGTGACCTTGACCTTTGACAGATTTTGACCAAAATCTAACCAGCGCAACCCACCATCCTCCTGATTCACGTGATGTAATTTGACATTGGTAGCTTCTTCCGTTCTCGAGTTATCATTTTTTGGATGTTTGACCTCACTGTGACTTTGACCTTTGAACGATTTTGACCAAAATCTAACCAGCCCTAGCCATCGCCCTCCGGAATCACGTGGTGTAATTTGATATTGGTAGCTTCTTCCGTTCTCGAGTTGTCTGTTCCAAACCATCAAAAATCGAATATTTGACCTCACCGTGACCTTGAACTTTGACCGATTTTGACCAAAATCTAACCAGCGCAAGCCACCCTCCTCCTGATTCACGTGGTGTAATTTGACATTGGTAGCTTCTTCCGTTCTCGAGTTATCCTTTTTTGGATGTTTGACCTCACTGTGACCTTGAGCTTTGACCGATTTTGACCAAAATCTAATCAGCAATAGCCATCACCCTCTTGAATCACGTGGTCTAATTTGACATTGGTATCTTCTTCCGTTCTCGAGTTATCGTGCCTTCAAACAAACAAACAAACAAACAAACACACAAACAAACACACAAACAAACAAACAGAAATGCAAGTCATCAATATACTTACGAAATCTTTAGATTTCGTAAGTAACAAACAGAAAGGGGTGAAAACAGTACCCTCCATCCATATTCGATGGCGGAGGATAACTGGAGGGGGAGCAAAGAAATGCAAACAAAAGAAATCGAAATTTTCTTGAAAAAAAAGTTGCAAAAAATTTTATTTCTCTCACAATTTATTTTTTTGGGGGGAGGGTTGGAAATCACTAAAAACATGAGGAAATGCAAAAAAATAAAAATTCAAATATTTTTTCAAATTGCCTGCCATAGTGGCCATATTGAATTTTGGACCAAGTCTAAAATATAATGGCATGATCCTTGAACCAGGCCTAACCCCCCCCCCCCACCAAGTTTCGTCGAAATCCGTCGAGGAGTTTTTTCGTAATACTGTTCACAAACAGACAAACAAACAAATAAACAAACAAACAGAAAGGGGTGAAAACAGAAACCTCCATTCATCTTCGATGGCAGAGGTGAATGAGAGGAGGAGCACTCGGGAGAGTGCAAAAACTCCACCTCCAATACTGCTGGGTCACTCAAGTGAAGCTTATATCTTATTCATTAAATATGATGTTAACAGTGCTGACAGAGTTATAGTTCTTTTCTTATATCTTATTCATTAAATATGATGTCAACAGTGCTGACAGAGTTATAGTTCTTTTCTGCAACATTTTTTTTTGGGGGGGGGGGCTTGGAAATCACTTAAAACATGTAGAAATGCAAAAAAAAGAAATCGAAATTTTGTTGAAAAAAAGTTGCAAAAATTTTTTTTCTCGAACAATTTTTTTGGGGGGCGGGGTTGGAAAGCTTAAAACATGTAGAAATGTAAAAAAAAAAATTTCTCGAACAATTTTTTTTTGGGGGGGGGGTGCAAAATGCACATAGTGCAAAATCTAATGGCATGATCCTTGGACCATACCCAACCCTCCACCAAGTTTCGTCGAAATCCGTCGAGGAGTTTTTCCGTAATACTGTTCAAAAACAAACAAACAAACAGAAAGGGGCGAAAACAGTAACCTCCGATCTTCGATGGGGGAGGTTAATAAATATTACCCCCGTGTGGGGGTGACGGTCATCTCTATAATGTTTTTTACTATCATAATCAATGAACCGTTGCCAGATATCTCCTAAAATGACAGACGAGATAGGTTTTGAAAATGGTGACTTTCACAACTTTCGTGACCTCGTGACCTTGACCTCGAATCCAAGAAGAACTTGAGGGGGAACACTCGGGAGAGTGCAAAACCTCCGCCGCCAATACTGCTGGGTCACTCAAGTGAAGCTTATATCTTATTCATTAAATATGATGTTAACAGTGCTGACAGAGTTATAGTTCTTTTCTCCAACATTTCTTTGGGGGCGGGGGTTGGAAATCACTGAAAACATGGAGAAATGCAAAAAAATGGGTTTTTCTTTAACACTTTTTTGAGGGGGGGTGGGGGTTGGAAATCACTTAAAACATGCAGAAATGCAAAAAAAAGAAATCGAAATTTTGTTGAAAAAAAAGTTGCAAAAAATTTTTTTCTCTCATAATTTTTTGGGGGGGTTGGAAGTCACTTAAAACATGTGGAAATGCAAAAAAAATTATTCTCCAATAATTTTTTTGGGGGGGTAACAATTTTTTTGGAGGGGTTGGAAATCACTTAAAACATGCAGAAATGCAAAAAAAAAATTTCTCTAACAATTTTTTTTGGGGGGGGGTGACCAAGTCCAAAATCTAATGGCATGATCCTTCGATGATATCTAACCCCCCCCCCCACCAAGTTTAGTCGAAATCCGTTGAGGAGTTTTTCCGTAATACTGTTCACAAACAAACAAACAAACAAACAGAAAGGGGTGAAAACATTGACCTCCGATCTTCGATGGCGGCGGTTAACTTGAGGGGGAGCACTCGGTAGAGTGCAAAACCTTCGCCGCCAATACTGCTGGGTTGCTTAAGTGAACCTGATATCCTATTCATTGTTGGTCAAAACGGATCAGACTCGACTGAACCACGATTGAATAAACTAAACTAGATCGACGCGCATGTACAAATGCCCCAAAAAAAAATTGAAATTTTTTTGAAAAAAAAAAAGAAAAAAAAGGGGGAGCACTCGGGAGAGTGCAAAATCTCTGCCGCCAATACTACTGGATCACTCAAGTGAACCTTATATCTTATTCATTAAATATGTCAACAGTGCTGACAGAGTTATAGTTCTTTTCTCCAACTTTTTTTTTTGGGGGGGGGGGGGGTTGGAAATAACTTAAAACATGTAGAAATGCAAAAAAAAGAAATCGAAATTTTGTTGAAAAAAAAGTTGCAAAAATTTTTTTTTCTCGAACAATTTTTGGGGGGGTTGGAAATCACTTATAACATGTAGAAATGCAAAAAAAAATTTCTCCAACAATTTTTGGGGGGGGTTGGAAATCACTTAAAACATGTAGAAATGCAAAAAAAAAAAATTTTCTCTCACAATTTTTTTTTTCACAATTTATTGGACATAGTCCAAAATCTAATGGCATGATCCTTGGACCATACCTAACCCCCCCCCCCCACCACCAAATTTCGTCGAAATCCGTCAAAGAGTTTTTCCGTAATACTGTTCACAAACAAACAAACAAACAGAAAGGGGTGAAAACAGTAACCTCCGATCTTCGATGGCGGAGGTTAATGAGGAAATTATTTGTATGTCGATGTCGTCTGATATGTATAGAATCGGGAAAAGGCTGCGCCAATCTCTACCAAACTTTGTATATGTACTTGCAGAACTCAAGGTCATTTCATGGGCACAAAATAACACCTACGTGAGTGAGTAAACAATTTTTACCTGTACATGCAGAATACTGCAAGTGGTTTACTGACCCCTGCTGGAGAGAGGTGCGATTACTTGCCATTGCTTCAAATACATTTGTTGTCTGTTTTCTCCCCCCACCCCTTCCCCCCAAAATCCTTCCCTCTGGGGCCCTTCAAAGTGGTTTTAATAAATTATATGCCCAAAAGGGAATGTAAACTTTAATTTAAAAAAAACTAAAGAATTTCTTTTTTTCCCACCTTGCACATTCTCTTCATTCTCATTTTTCCTTCCCCCCTTCAAGACAGCTGTTTACCACCATCTCAGATCGCCCACCACCACCATACAAAACCATGATATTTTTTATCCCCGTCAATCTCCCCCAATGCCACCTCTTTCCCAGTTTTTAGTTTTTCCTTCCTGAAAGTTTGTCCCTGTACACATCTTGTCCAACCCCCCAACCCCTCATTTTTCACTCCGTCTCTTGTTTCTTCAAGACTCCCTCTGTTTTGTCCTTCATCCCCGCTGATGGTGTGTCCCTTCCTCTGCTCCACTGTTCATTTTGTTCTGTTATGTCCTGATCCGTTCTATGTTCTAGCTCCACAAATTTTGTCTCCCAAAAAAAGCAAATTACTCGATCCTTTTTTATTACGAGAATTTTTTTTTTTCTGTTCACCCTTTTATTTTTTAATTCATCAATAATTTCGGTCGAAACATCCATGTGTTGCCATTGAGGAGCAGGGATTTGCCTGTTACACACATTTTATGTCACATGCATTTCACAATCATTGGCGAACCACAAAGGTGCGTTTTCTGTTGAAGTAATACATATTTTCATCTCAGTCGGCAAAGTGTAAAGTTCTCACTTATTAAAATTTCTTAATTTTTTGCTCATGGCAGATCAACACATTTCTTGGAGAATTGACAATGAAAATAAAATCAATGATGCTGAAACATGATGCAGTCACTGTACTCAGTTCAGTGAAATTTAGGACATTTCAACCTGTACTAGCCAGAACCAGTTTAAAAGCTCTCCAATCATGATCGTTGTTAAGGCTGCATACACATTGAAGTGTATTGATTTTTCTGAAATTATTACAATTGCCAACTTGAAATGTAGTTTTGAATAGAAGAGTTAGTTCTTTATTCTGAACCAAACTAATATGTACCGTAAAGCCAAGACCCCAAGGCGCGTGTTGGGTACAGGTTGGTGGACAGATGGGCGTGCTGTTGGCGTTGGAGGTCTAGCAACTCTGCGTCTTTCCCGTCGGAGCTTTGCTGCCTCGTATTCAGCCGACTCTGCAAGGCGGCCAATTCCATCCCTCCGATACCGCTGTAGCTCACGTATGCGAGTGCGAAGACCCATCTCTCGCTGCACACCCTCAACCATCTCGTCGAGTTGTTTTGCAGTCAAAAAACGCCAAAACGGTTGCAATCGATTGCGAAGGTCCACTTCATCACGGACACCTGCTCCTGTCAGCACACTACCATTGGTGGAGGTTATTCCAGTACTGTGCCCACGCAGCGTAGAGTGGCTTAGAAAAATAGTGATAAGGCCATATTCGTAAGCCAAGTGTTTTCGTTGCTGTCTTTCTGCTACACGTTGTACGTACATATCCACGCATGCACGCTTTAGCTCCAGTTCCAGTTCTTCATCGGAATATGCTAACGAGAGACTGCTTATCAGTGTCTCGGCCTCTGGGTCTGGTTCCACCTCATAGTCGTCACGCAATGGTAGATAGCCCAGCTGTTGCAGTTCACTTGGGGATTCTTCGGTGGCTGGTGGGAGTGGTACTGATGATGGAATACTCAAAAGATTTCCTTCTTGACATGTGTGGTCAGTCATCCTGTACAACATGATTAAGGTATTCATTTAGAAGTTTAAATAAAACTGTACTTGATCTTTGAGTATAAATATGCCATGCAAAAGGCAGCACAGTAACCTGTGCATTTATGTAAACTCCAGCATGTACTACTACCATACAATGTTTATTCAAGGAAGCATTGACAAACCTGTTGGGAATGTGCTCTGGGATACAGGCATGGCCCAGGTTGCCATAGACATAAAGGTCCAGGTAATGATTACATGCCTCTGCAGCAGTTTGGTTGCCCACATGGGCTGCAACCTCTTCCCAATTGCCAAAGCCACATTGCTCAACTGCTTCTAGCAGTAGCTGCTCCTCATGGCTGCTCCATGGCATTGGTCCCATTCCTACTTCAGAAGCCACTGTTCCAAAGCTTCGTTGCTGCTGCTGTTCTTCGATAACATCCAGACAAGCACGTCCTGTAAAGATGACCTGTAGGAGCAAGGAGGACAAACTTCTGGAAATTCACTACTTCCAGCTGAAAGACAGAAAATAGTTTTCCATATATTATTTTATTTTATTTTGGGCTAAATGCTCAACATACGACGACTCTGCATGCCCAGCTATGGGGCATCATGACTCCTTGGGGGGGGGGGGTTGACCCTTTTGCTTGGGATAAGGGGAATGTGAGGTTCGGGCAAGAATTTCGAAAAAAAATTGGTCATAGTGCTGGTGATTGCTATCCCACTCTTTGTGAAGGACACCATGGGATCTTAAACGTTTACCAATTAATTCCGGCAGACAGGACGCCAGTTTAACATCCATCTGAGGAGCAGCACACACACTGATGAATCACCCTGCTGGCAAAACAACAATAAGACAATTTATAGTTGGGTTGGGGTTTAAACCCAGTCAAAGCAGCTCAAGGCATGGCTGCACAAGTGTGCATACCTCTCGGCCATCTTGCCAGCCAATGCTCAACCTAACCAGTAAGCAATTTATTTATACCTGTTTACCTTCAATTAAATCAACTCTCCCGATGAGGATATGTAAATTAGACTGGTCATATGATGTGACACATGACCCCAGCAGCACAATAAAGCTGTGAGAGCAACCCAATCATAAACAGTCCTCCAGGAAAAGTCAAAGATCTAACAAGTATTTGAAGACACAGTGATTGCATACAGCTGAAGCAGGTTTCACTGCAACTACGTCCATTTCAAATTCAGGAGCCTGACATTGATTCCTGCATCGGATGCCAACAAATGAGTCCAGCTACAGTTTTGTAATGAGGAGACCATAAGATCTCTGAGGAGTGATGGATGGAAAAAGTGAAAGGGCTTTTTGTCATGATATACAGGGTGTCCACATATTACCACTCCAAATTCAAGCTGCAGTAAAATAAATAATTAAATGGGGGTACAATGAATTCATCCACTGCATGTGAAAGAGCATTTCTCAAAGTTCTATCGACTTTTTTTGTCATTCCCACTTGTGATATGTGACGTCACATTTACTACAAATGGCGTCTTCACAAAAAATGTGCAGTGTGTTGCCTTGGTTATTGAGACCAAATCAGCTGCGGTGCCGATAGAAAGTCTGTCTTCACCCCCTTTCAAAGTTTTCACCTTTTGTTGCCTTATCGCCTGGAATGAAATTACATTAAATCAGACTTTTTCCACCTTTGTTTACACCTCGTGACCCACAACTTCCAAGTGAAAAACAAATTCTACAAATTTCAGAAAATTAATTAAAAATAAAAAACTAGAATATCTTGGTTGGATAAGTGTCCAGCCACCTTATAATAGTGTTTACAAATTAGCTCAGGTGTAACCAATCACCTTCAAAATCACACACAAAGTTAATTGACCTCCACCTGTGTTAAATTGTAGTGATTATGAATATATCAGAATAAAATCAGCTGTTCCTGGAGGTTTCCTCTGCTGGGTAGTGCATTTCACAGCAAGGACTCAACCATGAGCACGAAGGAGTTTTCAAAAGACCTCCGGGAGAAAGTTTTGGAATAGCATATATCAGGGGATGGGTATAAAAATATTTCAAAGGCCTTGAATACCCTTTGGAGCACAGTCAAGATGATCATTAAGAAGTGGAAGGCATATGGTACGACCAAGACCCAACCTAGATCAGGTCATTCCTCCAAACTGGATGACCAAGCAAGGAAGAGACTGATCAGAGAGGTCACCAAGAGGCCAATGGCAACATTGAAAGAGCTTCAGACCTTTATGGCAAAAACAAATCACTGTGTGAATGTGTCAACGATATCCAAACCACTCCACAAGTCAAGCCTGGATGGTAGGGTAGCAAGAAGGAAGTCATTACTCAAAAAGACCACCTTGAGTCCCATTTGAAGTATGCGAAAAACACTCCTGTGATTCTGAAGCCATGTGGCAAAAAGTTTTGTGGTCTGATGAAACCAAGATGGAACTTTTTGGCCAAAATGCAAAACGTTACGTTTGGTGCAAACCCAACGCAGCACATCACCCAAAGAACACAATCCCTATTGGGAAGGGTGGTGGTGGCAGCATCATGTTATGGGGTGCTTCTCAGCAGCAGGGACTGTGGCACTTCTCAGGATAGAAAGGGGAAATGTACGGAGCAAAACACAAAAAAATCCAACAGGAAAACTTGCTGCCCTCTGCAAGAAAGCTGAAATTAGGACAGAAATTCACCTTTCAGCATGACACTGACCCAAATCACACAGCCAAATTTACACTGGAGTGGCTGAGGAACAAAAAGATAAATGTCCTTGAGTGGCCCAGTCAGAGCCCTGACCTAAATCTTTGACAATCTGTGGCATGACTTGAAGATTGCTGTCCATCAAAGCTCCTCACACAACATGACTGAGCTTGAACAGTTTTGAACAGAAGAATGGGCAAATATTGCCCAATCAAGGTGTGCAAAGTTGGTAGAGACGAATCCCACCAGATTCACAGCTGGAATTGCTGTCAAAGGTGTTTCCACCAAGTATTAACTCAGGGGGGGGAGTGGGGGGGGTGGTGGACACTTATCCAACCAAGATATTCTAGTTTTGTATATTTAATGAATTTTCTGAAATTTGTCGAATTTTTTTTCACTTGGAAGTTGTGGGTTATGATGTGTAAATAAAGGTGGGAAAAGTCTGATTTAATACGATTTAATTACAGGCTTTAAGGCAACAAAAGATGAAAAATTTGAAAGGGGGTGTAGATTTTCTGTAGGCACTGCACAAGGGTTAAACAAAGCTTGAGGATGTCCAAAGTAAGGCAGGCACCATCGAGAAAAAAAAAAAACTATTAATGAGTGGCACAAAAACTTTATGGAGTGTGGTGGCATCCTGAAGATGAAGGGGCAGGCTGGCCAAGCACAAATTGTGAGGATGTTTAACACATTCATGAGTCATTCGAGCATAGTTCCCCCCCCCCCCCCATAAGTCCGTTGAGATTTGG